>NC_141549.1:74370357-74686785 GCF_021556685.1 Rattus norvegicus | reverse complement strand
ACATCAGGCTTTGGGTCTTTTTCTTGCTGGGCATGTGACCCTATTCCTGAGAGCGCTGTCTCTCCAGACAGCTTCCCTGGAACATAGTTTGAAACTTGGGCCCCAAGGAGGCTTGACCTGTTACTCGACTTTTCGATTAACAAAATACTTGAGTTATTCAACTTTCTTAATGAAAAGTTTATCTTGGCTCACAGTTTCGGATGTTCCTGTCTGTGGCGGGTAGGCCCTCCAGCTTTGCAAGTCAGTGTATGTCCATGGGAGTGTGGGGCCCATTCCATGGTTGTGGCCCAAAAAGGAAAAGGGACTGGGATTCCAATACCCCTGCGTGATGGTGTGAATAATAATGGTCCCCGTGGGTTCATATATTTGAACGTTTCATTCCCAATTAGAGGAACTGTTTGAAAAGGGTCAGGAGCTGTGGCCTTGTTGGAGTAGTATGTCATTGGGGGGGACAGGCTTTGAGGTTTTCAAACGCCTATACCATTCCCAGTGAGCATGGTAACATTCGCCTATAATTCCAGCACTCAAGAGATAGATGATCAAGAAGAAAAAGAAAAGAGGGGTGTATGTGGCTAGGAACAGATACACCCCACTGCAATAACTTAAGAACTTCCACTAGGTCCCATCACTTCCACTGTCTCCCAGAAGAGACCACACCCGCTTCTCCATGAGTCTGTTGGATGGCGTTCTAGTTCCACAACGAGACTAGAACTGTCATACAATGAAGGGGCTCGAGACCCCTTATGAACAACAATGCCAAGCAACCAGAGCTTCCAGGGACTAAGCCACTACCTAAAGACTATACATGGACTGACCCTGGACTCTGACCTCATAGGTAGCAATGAATATCCTAGTAAGATCACCAGTGGAAGGGGAAGCCTTTGGTCCTGCTAAGACTGAACCCCCAGTGAACGAGATTGTTGGGGGGAGGGCGGCAATGGGGGGAGGATGGGGAGGGGAACACCCATAAAGAAGGGGAGGGGGAGGGATTAGGGGGATGTTTGCCCGGAAACCGGGAAAGGGAATAACACTCGAAATGTAAATAAGAAATACTCAAGTTAATAAAAAAAAAGTTAGAATAAAAAGAAAAAAAAAAAAAAAGAACTGTCATACAAGCCCAGGATATAGACCTAACATAGCAGACACCTTCCCCTAAGATACTCCACCTGCCTTAACTCCTGGGACATTAGTAAAACATCCTCCATGAGGTCCCTAGAGAAGAAGAGATGTACGCTGATGTGTGTGTGTGTGTGTGTGTGTGTGTGTGTGTGTATGATGCATACACAAGTGTGTATGTATGTAATGTATGTAGGAAATACACACCAAGATGTATATGTGCCAAAAATAGGTGTTTGTAACAACACCCATTAACACATACTGCGTAAGAACCAATACTGGCTTTCAAACTCAATTAGAGTTCACCAAGTCCAGGAAGGAAACCAGACCTACCGAATCACCACTCCATCTCCAGGAGACCCCAGCTCACCCGTGACCTTTTGCTGCTATAATACATTATGAACACAGCTCCTTTGGGGAAAGCAAGGCCAAGTCACAAAGCTATCTTGGGCAAACATTTCTGCCAAGGGCAAGTCAGTCCTAGACAACACATCTGACCAGCTTCTGCATTTGCTATACTATTTGCGCTCTCTCTCTCTCTCTCTCTCTCTCTCTCTCTCTCTCTCCACACACACACACACACACACACACACACACACACACACACACACCATAATAACAGGCCAACTCTGAGACAACAGCTTCTAACCCGAGGGATTTGCTTCTTTTTCTTTTTTGATTCCTCAGACCTCTCTAATGGGTGACTGAAGCTCTTGAGACAAAAGCAATTCGATTCATTGTCACTTAAAAAGAAATTAATGCAAATCTAGAGTACTTTGCGAGGGCCGAGAGGAAGGAGAGGTGTCACAAAATTGACAAATTTATATAATGTATTCGTTATGAACACCCGCTGCCTGCCACGTACCATGCAGTGTGCTACGACTACACGCAGGAATAAGACAGGACCGGCGCTTCGGGGTCTCGGTGTCATTTAAGAGACGGATGACTGTAATAGTGTGTATTAACAACAGTGACAGAGGCGACAAGGCAGGCCACCTGGGGCATTAATATTGCCTGGAGATGTCAGGAAAAGGTTGGAGAAAAACAACTCATCAAGCCTAAGAACAGTTAGTCAGGTAGTATCTTGGCCTTTTTCTGTTGCTCTAAATAGAATACCTGAGAGGAAGTTGAAACAGGAGCACACTAAGTTCCAGCACAGCCTGGCTGCTTAGTGAGTTCTAGGCTAGCCTGGACTACATAGCAAGACCCTGTGCCTAAAAATAAAAATAATAAAAAAATTAAAAAAAAAAACAACAAAACCCACCGTGACTTTTGGTGAGGACAAACCACAGTTGAGTCATAACAAAGGAAAATAGTGCAGAGGACTCTCTGAGGGGAGCGGAGGGGACACCTTCAAGAGTCAATTCCTAAGCCTGAGCCCTTAGCTTGTGTGCCTTCCCTGGACTGAGATGAGGCCTCTTTCCTAGAATCATCTATTGAAATGTCTTTTTTGTCCTCCTCAGGGTCTGTGTGCATATGTCTGGTAAATACAGATCTAGGCATGTGGCCTTGGAAGCCGAATACGTCATCCTCTGTGTGTTGCTAAAAATAACCCACCCATCTGCTGCCTGCCACCTCACCTGCCCATGCAGACGTCAGCCAGGTAGGCCTTGCCAACCAGCAAACACAACTTGGCAGAGGTGGACTCTGGCGGCTCAACAGAATGACTGGCTCCCCAGCGTGTTGGGAGCAATTGACACCCTGCCGCCCAGAAACTGTTCAGATACTTTCAAGACAAGCAGAGATAGCCTGACTGGGCCACTGTCCCCCATGTAGGCTGTGGCTCAGCAGGGTGTGTCATTGTTGTCTCTGTTGAAAGAGGAAATGGACGTTCTCACACCAGCACAGTCAGAGGTAAGATATAGAAAGAACAACACACTAAACTGACAAGAAACCCACAGCCATACCTGCCTACAGGTATGGGCATGCACCCTCCACCCCACCCCACCCCACCCCCCAGGACTGCTCACCGTCCTCTAGCACTGGCTTTGGAGGCCATTTTCCTGAGCTTCCACTCCCTCCTTTGCCTCTGCTCCTCCGGTGGGGAAACTATCCACTTAAAAGCTTAGTCAGACATGGATGGTCCCAGAATCAACAGCGGATGTCTATATTCTCCCCATAAAGGGCTTCACACAGACAAAACGTAGAGGAAAGGAATATGTGACAAATGAAAATCTGTGTTAAAGGGGGCTGGAGGGATGGCTCAGTGGTTAAGAGCCGTGGCTGCTCTGTGGAGGTCCTGGGTTTCAATCCCTGCTCACACATGGTGGCTCACGACCATCTGTAAGTCCAGTTCCAGAGGATCTGATGCCGTACACTGGACTCCACAGGAGCTACATGCACAGTGCACAGGCACCCATGGAGACATAAAAATAAATAAATGAATGACTGAAAGAAAATTGTGCCAGACCCTTCTAATCTTAGAAAGGTGGCCTCTATTTCACAGGCAACGCTCCAAGAGGTCCTAGAACTTTGGCGTCACCCAGTGAAGGAACTTGATGTCCTCGGCCTTCAGCTTCGTCCCCTTCACTTTCATGACTCTAATGCCCAAAGCTGTCTGCCTACACTCACCTGGGTCTATCAGGCATCTCTATTCCTTTGCCTACTTCTGGTCCACCCACCCATTCCTCTCCCGAGCTGTGGCAGCGGAGAGCCCTCCAGGCTCCTGTACCTTCACAGACCATGAACTTTCTATCCCCTTTGTCCAACCCCAAATGTTTTTGTGTTAGAAGTGCTGCTCTCTGGTTCTCTCTGTCGACATCACTCTCCAGCTCCCAACTCTTCCCAGAGTTTAGTCAGGTGGGGGGAGGGGGGTGCATGCTTTATCCCTGGCGCTCAGGAGGCAGAGGCTAGAACACAGTATAAACAGAATGGAAGGGGTGGCTCTCAAAACATGGCTGGGAGAGACGCTCTTTGTGAAGGAATCCTTTAAACTTTATCCTTGGCTTGGCCTTTCCCCTAAGCCTCAGTCTTCTTTTCCGTACCATAGACATGATAACACTAGCTGGAACGTCTCAGGAGGGCTAGTTTGACGCCAGGTACTTCACTTACAGGAAGGATCACCTACCGTGATTATTCCTCTTGCCCCTTTGTTTGTTTTCCCATTGAAAGAAGAAATTAGAGCTTCATGATTTAGTAATCTGCCAAAAGCCACACAGGCAGTCAACTGATTCAGACCCAAAGCCTCACCTCTGCTGTCAGCTACCACACAGTTCTGCCTCACACTGACCGCAGACACTCCAGTTTTCTCCAGCGCCACAATCTCACCTCAGAAAACACTGCTCCAATACCTCACTCGTGAGGGAGGCACCTCCCACCTTAACCACGCCCACCTCACCCAGCCCCTCCTCCACCTCGCGCTCTCCTAATGGGTTGCCAGCCTACTGTGTGAGAATTGCTACTCAAGCTCCCCAAAGGGGTGGTGAAAGGGTATCTGAGAGGAGCAGCCTTCTCTTGCCCTCACAGGATGCTCTCAGCTCTGTCAGATACATACCAAGCGCTCAGTCCAACATTTGCCTCTTGATATGTGAAACTTCTCCAAGACAAGGTCCTCGTTCGCTGTAAGACCCTGTCCCCTTGAAGTATGTTTCCTGAGCTCTACCTCGAAATCTGGGCCCTGTTTAACTCCAACTTTGAAAGAGAGCCCCACCCCCATCCCTCCACCCTCACACCACCACCACCACCACCCCACCCCACCCCCCCACCCCCACCCCCGCCTCACAGCAGCGAAGCAGCCAGAGGGAGCTAGAGTAAGGCCCAATATAAACCGACCTCCAAACAGCTGTGTGAATTTTTCGTCCTTAGCTTTAATCACAAGCAAGGGCCCTGACAGAAACCATTCCAAAGTCATTCACAGTGGATATATCATTTTCTTACCAGTGATATTGATTTTAATTGTGCTGGCCAACAGGACATTGTCTCTTCCATGGTACCTCTTGATCGTTATTTACTCTTAAGTTAGCTGCTTTTCGAGCCGTTTGCTGATTATGTCTCCTTTCGAAACGTGTGGGGTGGGGGTCCTCAAGAATTCTTTCCTATAGTAAGTGATACATTGTTCGAAATCCATAAGATACAAAAATATTAAATATTGACATCTGCTTGCAATTTCTTCCCAGGTGCTCACTGCCATGATGACAGTGTGGTTCACATCTGAGTTTTAGTGCACAGACAAATCAAGTGTAAACAACAACTTGGTCATCCTGTTTTCTCCTTTGGCATTCAAGGAACAAGCAGCAGCCGCCACCACACACACAGGTGTGGTCATAGTTCTTAATAACTGCTTAGTATCCCATTTTAAAACCACCGTCGCCAACACATATGTTGTAAGTTGTTTTCATGTCTGATTCTTTCCCAGCAGTGGAAGCCAGGTCAAAAGAACTGCTGTTTTACATGTTGCTGTCCCTATCAAGGTTCCCTTTTAGAAAGGAGATCTGTTGGTTCCCAGGTAAAGAAGCGCCTTTCCGGGTTGGGGATTTAGCTCAGTGGTAGAGCGCTTGCCTAGCAAGCGCAAGGCCCTGGGTTCGGTCCCCAGCTCCGGAAAAAAAGAAAAGAAAGAAAAAAGAAAAAGAAAGAAGTGCCTCTCCAAGGATCACAAGGAAAAGGGGGAAAAGTCATAGCAAAAGACTCCATCGATCTCTGCACATGCTCAGCCCCACCCACCCACCCACACATCTCCCACCTTAGGTCATACACCAGCCAAAGCGAGGCAACTTCTTGAATTACAACATTATACGTCTCAAGTTCCAGGGTTTCTCCCGTTTGATTTCTAAAAACTTCCTCACTAGTTTTCTCTAAGTATCTCTTGGTTATCTCCAAACTTAGACGATATTAATGACACCTAAAAGTGAAGGAAGAAATGCAGGACAGGACTGGAGAGATGCTTGCTTGGCAGTGCCCGCCATGGAAACACGAGGACCTGACTTTCACCCCTGGAATTCACCAAGAGCTAGGTGTGAGGTCACGCACTTGCAATCCTGGTCCTGGAGAGGTAGAGACAGACAAACCCCTGCAGCTCCCTGCACAGCCAATCTGACCTAATCGGCAAGTCCCAGGCCGAAGAAAGACTGTCTCTGAAACATAGTGGTCCGTAGTTGATAAGCAGTTCCCAAGGCTGACCTCTAACCTCTTCATGCATACATATATGTGTGCATGTACACACCAGAAGACGGTGCATGACTTAGGTATGCATAAAGATATATTTCAGTTCTAGTGTGAAATTGACAGGCTAAGGCTGTGGCCCAGTGGCAGACTGTTTTCTTAGCTTAGCATAAGTAAGGTCCTGTGTTCAGTCTCCAGCAACACTGGGAACAGTATCAGTGAAAAGCCAGGCTTGAAGACCAAAACTGAGTCCGACTGAACAGATCAAGTCGGAGAGTAACTCACCCAGATCCCCCAATCTCAAGGAGCCCTGCGCTTTCCTCTGCTTCCAAAAGGCTGGTCTCTGAACCTGGGGCTGGAAGCATCTCTTTTCCAGTCTTTATTTTCAGTTGTGAGGTAGAGTCTAATCAACTGAACTGACCTTGAACTCTCAATCTTCCTGCCTCAGTTTTCTAAGTGCTGGGATTACACACACACACACACACACACACACACACACACACACACCATAAAATGGAGAGGTTTTTTCTTTTTAGGGTGTGGTTGGGGCACATCCCAGTGGGTGGCTCAGCAGCCATGAAAATATGGGCAGTATAAACAGGACTCAGTGGGTAAAAGAGAAAAGACCTGAATTTGGATAGAGCAGATATTGGGTAGGATTGGATCAGGAAGGAATTAAAGGGTGAGTCTCAATGAGTATGATCAAAACACATTGAATGTGACTTTTTTTAAACGTTGTAAAAGTGTTTTTTTAAATATCGTGCTTGAGAACTGGAGAGCTGGCTCGGCACTCGCTGCTCTTGCAAAGATCCAAGTGAGCACACACAACCACCTGTGTAAGTCCAGCTCCAGGGAACCCAATGCCTTCTTCTGGGCTACACACACCTGCACATGAACACACACACACACACACACACACACACACACACACATGCATACATGCATTCACATGAACACACACACACCCGCACATGAACACACGCACACACACACACCCTCACATGAACACACACACACACACACACACACACACACAATAAATGCTTCTTTAAGACAGATACTTGATTGGGCATGGTAGCGTATGACTTTAATTCCGGCACTTGAAAGGCAGAGGCAGGAGGCTGTCTCTGAGTTCGAGGCCAGCTCACTCTGCATAGCAAGTTTCAGGCAGGGCTACAGAGAGAGAGGTGCTGTCAAGAAAAAAGAAGAAAAACAAAAACACCTCTTCTATTCCCCAAATAAATTCCTTTTGCCTCAAGTGAAACCAAAGTCCTTGCATAGAGCCACGCCTTCGTGCCATATCTTGGTGACTAATAGTAAGAAGCTGTCAACGCTTACCAGCCTGGCACTCAACACTCATAGAATATAGGGAATCTATGCAATGCTGTGTGGTGTGGTTTCTTCCTATCTCATGGTTGGAACAATGAAATTCAGAAAGGTTAAGTAACCTCTCCCAAACCACACGGCTGTCAGCAGCTGGGCTGCCACATCATCCTCGTGACAACAGCCACACACTCGGTGCTCCCTTGCATTGTTCACCCCCCACTCCACTCTCCAATTTGCACGAGTCTTGTCCACCACAGTAGCCTGTGCCTTCAGTCAACCATGGCTTCCCTTCGCTCATCCTGAGTCCTCCTGTCCCACCGCTACAGAGCTTGGCGGCTGTACCACAGCTGGTCATTCGTTTTCCTCAGGCGTTTCCCAAATTGCCAGTCTTGCTTCAGCACCTTCCAGGAGCCGGACCCCACCAGGTAACAAACCCACTGCTCCTGCTCCCCAGGGAGTGAAGCCAGGCACATCTCCCAACGAGGCTGTGAGCACAGTCAAGGCAGGCACCTGGAGGCCCCTCCCCCATCCTCTACTGTCTTGTGACCAGCGTTTCTGGATTCTTACGTGACTCTGGAGGACTGCTCTCTCCCTCCAAGTCAGCTATGGCGTCTCCCTGTGTTCCCTGCCAATCTAGAAGCCCATTGCTCCCTGCTCCCAAGCACAGCTTTCTCTCCTGTCTTCTCAAGCCAGGCCCCCTATCTCTGTGTCCTGCCCCAGGGGGAGGATGTGCTGTCCAGCACGTCTGAGAACAAGTCCATTAGACCCACCTCTGCTCTCTGCAGGGCTCCCAGGGCTGCAGTGTTTATCTTCCCTGCCCAGCAGTTGGACAGATGGCTGGCATCTAACTCTGCAAGCAGAAAGCAGGAAAGCAACTGTACCTGGATCCCTAGGTCGTGGGAACAAGAGCACACAGTTGCACTCAGTGCCCCAGAAAGGACAAGGTTTGGGCAGAGGTTAATGTAAAACCAACACTTCTCCTTCTGCTGGCTCCTCTGTCAGACCATGAACAAGCTCACACGCATGAATGCACCACACCACACCACACACACACACACACACACAGAGAGACACACATACACATTTTATATATATATATATGTATATATAAATATTACAGATATATACACATATATACAGATATATACAGATATATATAGATATATAAATATATCATACATACACATAACGTACTATACCACACCACACAAACATACACACACACATTTTATATATATATATATATCAGATATATTACAGATATGTACACAGATACATATACAGATATATATAAATATATATACATATATATATCATACATACACATACCATACCACACCACACACACATTTTATATATATATACATATACATATATATACATATAAAACAGATATTACAGATATATACACAAATATATACATATATATACAGATATATATAGATATATATATATATCATACATACACATACCATACCACACCCCACACACACACACACACACGCACACACAAACACACACACACACACACACCTTACTTGTTCATATACAAAAAGGAAAGCACAAGAAACAGGGATAAGGGATACAGGAATGACTGGAGTTGTTGACCCCTAACCCTCAAGGTGCAATTTCAGAGCCTTGGGCAGGACTAACTCTACCATATATATATACAAATCACCTACCAGCCTAAAAATTCTCATTTTGCATCTTCCTTTGAGAAACAAATACCAGCAGACAGGGTTCTGGACATGTTCAATGGACCCCTTTTAGGCTTAATGTCCTTCCATGCCTTTTATTACTGTACTGGCCAGGGTAAAATACATGGCTGGTCCTGTGGGTCACAGAGCCTGGCTCATGGGAACCAGGATGAAAGCAGAACAGGATTTCTAGTAAGGATAAGGGCCGTGGCGGGCTGGTAAGGGCTGAAGGGGCTGCCCGAGGACACTCAGGCCCATGCACAGAAGAGGCCAAAGCCAGCAGCAGCTCAAGGGACAACGATCTGAGACTGGGACAAACTGCTTCCTGCTCTTCCCTTATTGGCCTTTTCCACGCCGTTAGGCTGAGGGCAACTAAAACCGGAGGACTTTCTGGTCCACTGTGTCCCACAGAAGCTCATCCCTTCGCTCCAATGGTTCCCCCCATTCCCCATGCCCTGGCCTTGGCCTCTGGCTACAAATCTTCCCACTGCTGCTGAAACGTGAACAGAGGTGACTCCCAGGAAATTGGACCTGGGAGCCCCAGGTGACCAGGCTGGGCCCCTTGGAAGAGCATTCACTGGAAAGGCCTGAGAGAACAACAGACTCACTGGAAACTTCTCAGCTGAGACCCTCTTTCTCCTGAGGAAATGCCGGTCCTGTAGAGATGGCACAAAAATAAGGCCTTCCTCAAGACAGGGCCATGACCTCATGCCCGCTGCATCCCAGTGTCAAAGCCAAGCCAAGGCAAATCAGGGAGGAGGAGAGGGAGGCCCAGGTACAACCATTTGGTATGGCGCCTAGGGAACGAACCCTCCTGTCAGGACCCAGCCTGACAGATCTACTGATAATATTTAATTCCTCCAGAGCCTTTTAGCTTTGAGAAGATCCTTGGGAACGGTAAAGTTCTATGAACTTTAAAAAGGTAGTATTTGGATAGTGGAGAGAGGGAGGAAAGGAGGGAGGGAGGGGCAGGCAGGGTCCAAGGGAACAGCAGGGATGATAACTGTCCCTTCAGTCGTCTCAGACACAGGAGCAATCAGGCAAGCAGGCCGGCTAATGAAGAGGCTGAATTTTGGGGCTGCAGAGCCTACAGGGCACCCAAAGAGGCTCTGAGCTACTATTTGTTGAGCTCCACTTCTGTTCTTTCACTGCCCCTGGCTGTCTTAGTCCCTGTATCCTTCTCACTTCCCTGTAAAAGAACATTGTTTCCCTCCTGTAGAAGGAGAACGAAGCCTATCATTCTGTGGTAGGGGTATATAATGGCTCTGTGGCACTGTGTATCTGGCTCTCTACTCCTGCTGATGTCAGCCCTGCTGCAGCCTCTGTACCTCAGGAGGCTGGACTGGAACACTCTGCTGTAGGAGGGGAAGGAGAATTGTGACAGGTTGGGGGTGTCTTGAGCACTTAATGGAAACCCTGTCCCTATGGCCTGAACAGGACCTCATTAACAGGGCCGCTAGAGATTAGACATCTCGGTGAGTCAGGAGGGGGGCAGGAGGACTCAGCATCACAGTGAGTCCCCACTGTGGTTTGTAGTCAGCAATTTCCCTCATATTCGAGAATTTATAGCTCAGTGCAGATTCCCCTCACCAGTTTCAGCGGCCCAAATCCAGCAGCAGCAGGTTCCTCCTACCCCTATTCTACCTTTCTATCTACAGACTGGTGGCTGCACACTGTGTGGGGGTCTCCAGGCCTGCATAAGACTGACAAGGAGTTCCTGCCCCCATGAGAGAGTGGTGCACAGAGGTTCATGGGGGAGGTGACTTCTGGGGGACAGGACAGGCACATGAATATGGAGTGTGGCAGAGAGAAGAGCTAGACCTTATCTGCCCCCATTGTCTCCCTGCCTGGGCCCTAACAGCATAGAACTTTTACTACCTTTGCCCTAAAGCTGCAGCATTTTGCTAGGAACTCTGGGACCAAAGTGGTCTCAAGTGCCCCAGAGTTCCTGGGTAGATGGTAGTGAGGGTGAATCATCCCGGTTCCTTCTCATACCTGATGCTGAAGTCAGAAGCTGACTCCCTGAGTCCTCTGCCAGTCTCACCTGAAAGGAGGGCCACTTCCTAAGAATCACTGAATGCACAGGCTGAATGCAATGACTGAAAGTACAGGCAAACAACTCAGGAGTCCCTTAGGTACCTCACAGTGTCCCCTAAACAGAGGAAGCTTCTTTCAGAGTCAGAAGGAGAAAGGCCAAAGGGAGTGCACTGTGGGATCAGGGTCCATTTTATTCACTCACCTCAATGAATGCCTACCAAGTACTAACTACCTCAATGAACGCCTACTGAGTACTAACTACCTCAATGAGTGCCTACCGAGTACTAACTACCTCGATGAACGCCTACTGAGTACTAACTACCTCAATGAATGCCTACCGAGTACTAACTACCTCAATGAACGCCTACTGAGTACTAACTACCTCAATGAATGCCTACCGAGTACTAACTACCTCAATGAACGCCTACTGAGTACTAACTACCTCAATGAATGCCTATTGGGTACTAACTACCTCAATGAACGCCTACTGAGTACTAACTACCTCAATGAACGCCTACCGAATACTAACTACCTCAATGAATGCCTACCGAATACTAACTACCTCAATGAATGCCTACCGAGTACTAACTACCTCAATGAACGCCTACTGAGTACTAACTACCTCAATGAATGCCTATTGAGTACTAACTACCTCAATGAGCGCCTACTGAGTACTAACTACCTCAATGAATGCCTATTGAGTACTAATTACCTCAATGAGCGCCTACTGAGTACTAACTACCTCAATGAACGCCTACCGAGTACTAACTACCTCAATGAATGCCTACCGAGTACTAACTACCTCAATGAACGCCTACTGAGTACTAACTACCTCAATGAATGCCTATTGGGTACTAACTACCTCAATGAACGCCTACTGAGTACTAACTACCTCAATGAACGCCTACCGAATACTAACTACCTCAATGAATGCCTACCGAATACTAACTACCTCAATGAATGCCTACCGAGTACTAACTACCTCAATGAACGCCTACTGAGTACTAACTACCTCAATGAATGCCTATTGAGTACTAACTACCTCAATGAGCGCCTACTGAGTACTAACTACCTCAATGAATGCCTATTGAGTACTAATTACCTCAATGAGCGCCTACTGAGTACTAACTACCTCAATGAACGCCTACCGAGTACTAACTACCTCGATGAACGCCTACCGAGTACTAACTACCTCAATGAACGCCTACTGAGTACTAACTACCTCAATGAATGACTATTGAGTACTAACTAAAACTAGTTAGTACTGTGCTGAAGATTAAGGTGACAGAGAGGCACGAGGGCCCCCGCTCACCATGCAGAAGCAACAGAATGTGAAAGGACAGATGGGTGGTCAGCTAGATGTGCCTGTGGACATAGAGGTGGCCAGCCCCCAAACAGGCGTTTTCCTGGATAAAGAAACAGGCAAGCGCCAAGAAAGCAGAAAACACACAGGCTAAGTCCCGAGAGACCCAGCACCTTCCAGAAGAACAGAACTCCTGAAAAGTCACAATTTAGAAGATGGCCCTTAAGACAGAGCGGGATCACCTGGGCCGAGGCCATAATGGTCACTGTTGTAACCACTGAGGAAGAAGACTCACCTCAATGAGGAGTCTGCATTGGAAGGCATAGGGATGACAGACAGCTGAGTCAGCACAGGGAAGTAGGCCAGGTAAGGGCAGATAATGGGGTGAAGGAGAATCAACGGGATGGGGGATGGGGTGTCTAACTAGATGTGGGATATGCAAGTACTCTGATATATCCAGCTTCTAGTCAGGACAGCAAGATGGACAGAGGAGCCATGAACAAAGGGAAGGAGGGTAGGACCAGAAGCAGATTGGTGGAGAGTGATTTTAAAGGTCAGCTCAGAGATGAGGGTGCAGGGCAATGGAGGAGTGCTCGATTAGCATTGTCAAGGCCCTGGGTTCAGCTCCAGAACTGCTAACAAGAACAACTGTGATCTGTGGTTCTGGAGGTGTGGTGGTGGCTCGAGCCTGTGATCCCCACACCTGGGACATAAAGATCCGAATTCAAGGTCATTCACAGCTACATAGCAAGTTTCAGGGCAGCCTGGACTGCGGAAGATCCCCACGTCAAACAAACAAAACTAAGATCTGCTTTGGACTTGCTGAAATTGTGGGATAATTAAGACTACAGAATTTGGGGTTCCTGCCTAGATCTTGGGGAGGGGGTCACAGATTTATCTATAGCTGTAAAACGAAGTGATAATTGAAGTGAGGGAACCAACTTATAAATGATAACAGAGATATAAGTCGCAGAGTAGAGCGGGACATGACGGTTCATGATGGTTCTACTGCAATCCACGCAGCTCAGGAGGCAGAGGCAGAAAGACTGTTACAAGTTCAAGGTCAGCCTGGTCTATGTAGAAAGTTCCAGTCAAGCTAATTAAGACTCATCTCAACAACAAAAACAAAAACAGAAACAAACAAGCAAACAAAAACAGTTATTTAAAGGTGCAGGTGACAGGAAACACAGGCCAGAGTTGATTTCAGATTCAGTTCTGTCCGTCTGCTCTGCTAGTGACATCAGGACTCAGTGACTTTCTGAGCTTTGGCTGTAACTTCTGCAGGACCAGCTCCATCCTGAAGCTGACTGCCAAGCTCCCAGGTTTGCTACTTTCTCTCCAGATCCTGAGGAAAACCATCCCACTCAGAGATCTCCCAGAGGCAAAGGAAACTTCTTACCCAGAAATGGCCAACGAACGCTTCCCCCAGCCAGGGGCTTGAATTCACTTCGCCTGGCCCTGGAACTGCTCTCTGTGACTCGGCTCTGCTTGGCTGAGGCCAAAGCTACTTCCCCAGACACAGCCCGGTAGAGAGCTGGTTTTCCATAAACACACGAGCAGAAGAGGAGAATCCTGATATGAAAAACAGGATAGCAACCCCATTATCCAAAGACAGAGTGTGCATGGAGAAAACAGTCACAGTCAGTGTCACAAAGAACCATGGGAGAGGCAGAAGGTTGCCCGACCAGAGGTCCAAGGTCACTCTGGGGTTGTGTTTGAGGTGTAAACGATGGAATTCCATCAGGAAATTCTTCCTGGAAACCATAATCCGCAGAGAGTAGTTAAGCCTTGGATTTTTTTTTTTAAGGTTTATTTATATTTCTTGTGTATGAGTATTTACCTGCATGTGCATATGTCCGTGTATCACATGCATGCCTGGTGTCTACAGAGGCAAAGGGCACCAGGTTCACTAGAACTGGAGCTACTGACACTTGTGAGCCCCAACGTGAGTGCTGGAAACCAAGCTCAGGTCCTATGGCTAGCATGCTCTAGGAAGACCAAGCTGGCCTTGAACTCACGAAGATGACCTGCCTCTGGCTCCAGAGAGCTGGGATTGAAAGTGTATACAGCGCAGATCCCCTGGCAGGTTCCAGGGGTGGAAACACTTCAGATGCAGCCTGTGCAGCTTGTCCCATTGGGAGACAAAGAGTGCTGGGCGGCGGCAGTGCTGCCTATGGCTACAGGCACAGACATGGGGAGCCTGGTGAGCTTCAGGTGACAGACATTGAGGGTGGGGAGGTGTGCGGCAGCCAGGAGCGCATGGAACCTGCCTCCAGAAGCTCTGGCTAGTTGCAGCAGCACCCTGACTCTGGGTTACGTCAGGATGTCTGAGGGAGTCTCGGCAATGGTCCAGAATGTATGGTGCTTCAGAGACCAGAATAATGACCCATTGCAATGAATGTCTGCATGCAAAGCTCTCTGGGCAAAACAAAAGCAAACAAACAAAAACAAGCACTAGGGGATGCACTGCGGTGCCAATGTCACTAGGACAAATGAATGTTCAATGAGGAGGTGGGAAAGACTAGAGCCTTGAGTGAGCCTTGCTGCTGCTTGGGGCCATTCTGATGTGAGTGGCCTGTATTGCTAGGCTAGGCTGACTCCCTGACAGGCTTCAAACTGGCAGTTCAGGAGGCAAGGCCTAAATCTCTGTTTCCAAGTCCAGGCAAGTCCAGGCAAGTCCAGGCTTCAGAGGCTGCCCCAAGCACCACCTGGCCTGGGGCAAGGACATGGATCAGCAGCAGTTTCCAGACTTCCTCAGCAACAGTTTCCAGATTTCCCCAGCAACAGTGTCCAGCCCCACCCCTCCTGTCCCCCAGCCCACCAAGACCCCAGCAATGGTTCTAGAATGTCCCTAGAGATAGAGTCAAGATTAAGATAGAGGTCACGGGGTTGGGGATTTAGCTCAGTGGTAGAGCGCTTGCCTAGGAAGCGCAAGGTCCTGGGTTCGGTCCCCAGCTCCGAAAAAAAGAACCAAAAAAAAAAAAAAAAAAAAAGATAGAGGTCACTTATCCCTTCCGGGAATTCTCCTGCAAGCTCACTTTAGGGTCTCTCTGTCTTGGTAATGGGAGACCCCAGCACGCTGGACTTCTGCAAAAATAAAACATTCTTTGTGTTTATGTACTGTTTGAGTCTAGGGTATCATTCTTCTGCGAATCACGGACCCTTACACTGCCACCTGAGATCATGGTGATGTCCTGTCCATGCTGCTGCCAAGGGCCGTCCATGTCTGGGACCATTCATCTACTACAGTCCTACTGTGGATCTATGGATATCTGTGCCCCTTCATCACCACCACCACCACCAAAAGAAGTAACAGCTTAGACAGGAAGCCATCAAAGAGAATTTTTAAAATTTGTGATAGGATACTGAGATGTAGCTCTCCACAACTGATGGGGGCTGGCAGAGGTGTGGGTAGGGAAGGACTCAGTTTTCTTTAAGGTTGGCCACAAGGAATTGGACCATGTGCCTGGGAGTATATGGGTAACACAGATTGGACTTGGGGTGTGTGTGTGTGTGTGTGTGTGTGTGTGTGTGTGTGTGTGTCTTGTTTTTTTTCTTTTCTTTTTTCTTTTTTTGGTGAGGGGAGAGGTTCCAAGAGTGGGGAGTGAAACTGTGAGGACAGGGAAATGAGGGTGCTTGGGGTTCATGATGAAAAATTACCAAATAGTTAATAAAAAAATATGAAAAATAAAATATCACTGATACCTGTGTGTGGATACATATGTGTGTGTGCACTTGTGTGTTAACAAAAGCACATGCACACACACACACACACACACAGGCACTGGAATAATGGTGTTCCCAGCAGAAGTCCGGAAACAAGACCCAGAACATGTACTGATGGAAAAACCAGGATCCAGGGGAGACAGAGCATGAGGAAAGAGGAGTCCTAAAGGGATAGACAACTCTCAAGATGAGGGAATTGTTGGGGTCTGCAAGCATGTGGTGACATAGCCACATTAAAATTTAGAAAAATCTCTAGGTCTCGGTATGGAGTGATAATGAGAACACAAGTGAAGAAGAGGAGGTGGGGTGGGATGGTACACACATTCAACGCCCAGACTCAGGAGATTGAGACAGGTGGATCTGTGTGAGTTCTAGGCCAGTCTGGTCTACCTCGTAACTCCCATGCCAGGGCCTACATAGTGAGACATGCCTTGTCTTAGAGAGAGACAGAGAGAGAGAGAGAGAGAGAGAGAGAGAGAGAGAGAGAGAGAGATTAATATCTGGTTGATCCCAGCAGAGATCATATAAGGGCCAAAGTTATGTTTAAAGTTTTAATTCCTGTGCCTACACGATCCATAAAACAAAATACCTCTAACCTGTGAGTCCCTATTGCCCAAGGACAGACAGACACTTCCTGAGATGTTAGAGGCTGCTGTGCATATAAGATAACATTCTATATGCTTTTACCTCCCTAGACAAGCTTAGTTGACCCAACTGCACCAGCTTGGAGGTAGGTAGGCAAGAAGTACGTCAGAATGTATACTCGCTCCCATTGGATAAGAAAGTGAGAAGTACGGAGCTTCATGGGTTTGACTTTATAAGCACTGGGCCAGAGTAGCATATCGCCATTTTCTGGGAACCCCAAATGGACCTGGTCAGAGTCCATCATCCTGTAGTATTTAATTAAAGTTTGTTTTGGATTTTCAAAATTGGGGTAGTGTTCTTATTCTTGCCCAGTGGATTAACACTGACAATGGCCAGAGATGAGGTAGAAAGGACGAAGTAAGGTATTAGAGACATGACATAGCAGGGCCAGAAACGGGTGATGTAGATGATACAACAAGAAGGGCTGTAGGCACGAAATCAAGCTCAATACCCTCAGTAGCCATCAAGGGTGAAGGTTTTCAAGAGCTTCCCTGACTTCTGACATGGAGACACCTCACAGTGCTGTCCCAGACCGGAGAACAGGCTATTAATTGTGGGAGGAAATCGTGTCTACACGTGTGGGAAATACTGTAGGCTCCAGCTGGCTCTGCAGGTGGGGAGAGAGGGGCTCAAAGAGGAAGGAACTGAAGGGGAGGGATGCCCCCCAATGAAATGGGGCTTTGCTGTTTATAAAAACACACGTGAACAAGAATGCAGCCCGAAGGAGTAGCCAAGAGGAACAGGCTCCCCGGTCTTCCTTTTTAAGGCAAATCCGTAGGGGGTAGTAATTTTTCTTCTTGAAAGTGAACTGTCTACAGTATACACTCCACAAACTTGAACCCCATGTCTCGTTGCTTCTAGTCCCTGGCTTAGGTTGATTGGGAGACGCTGAAATCCTTTCTGCAAGAGGCCAGACCAAGTTGTGCTCTTGGCTGCGCTTCCTGGGGTGGGGGTGGGTGGGGTGTCCACCCTTGGGGTGAAGAGGATCAAGCTAAGAGATTGATGGAGGAGAAAGCACACCTGGGGAGGAGGCAGGAAGAATGGACGGCTTTTCCTAAGGCACCTGGAATAATGTTGGGGAAGGGGGAGTGGCCAAAGAGCTAACCCACAGCCTCTGCTATCCTACCCGTGGGCCTAGGGCTAGGAATGAAGGCCCCGACCTGAATCCAGAGGAAAGGAAGCAGCATGCTCCTAAGACTTGCTTGGTCAAAGACGAAGGACTCCAGCTTGGAGAACACAGACCACACCTTCTTCCCACCCATAGTCAACCCCAAGTCAGAGATGAGAGAGTTTGAGTGGCCTTGCCCTCTGCAGTGGAAGCAGCGTGCTCTGCAGTTTCCGGACTCAGAAAAAGAGCTCAAGAAGACCCCCACCTTTCTACCCAATCACCAGAAGGTCACAAGGTCGAAACACAGCCTTTCGCTCCTTCCTCCCCCTCACTGAGCACCAAGAATAACCTCCTGCTGTGGATGAGGAAGGATAAAAAAAGATTTAATTACAGTTTCTGTTTCTGACCTTGCCCCTCCACCTCCAGGAGTGCCATCTTTGGTGTCAACAAGAGGGCACGGGTCTGGCTGAAGACACAGGTCAAGCAACACAGCAGAAGATCCTCTGGGGACTGGAGAGTGGCCTCCACAGGCAAACTCATTCAATCCCAGGACAGTCCCACTGGTAAAACCAGCAACATCCATTCATCTTGGATGTCTAGGCGAGATTGAAAATGTCTGTGAATCTTTAAAGGATAGGCAAGGTCTTTCTCCCAGAACCCCCCATTTTCAAATCTCACCTACACCGACTTCCACAGAACCATATTCTCGCCGCATCACGGCCTGGACCGTTTCATACTCACTGTTTTTCACCGCCAATCTCAACAGCAACACGTCACCTCATACCTGACCTGTCCTTCTCTGTGGATAAACAGATTTTTCTGGATGCCCACCACACTCTGGCACATGTACCCACTCTCTCACTTCCAGTTCCCAAAGGGCATCTAAAACTCCAAAATCACCAACCAGACATGGAGTAACGTTAACACAGCCTTAGCTACCCTCTTCAACTATGAGCTGGTACAGGGCAACTCCCAAGAGACCATTTTTAAATGTGGTCATCTGACGTTTCTGAAAATACAGCAGAAATGGTAGGGGCGGGGTCTGTTGACCCACGAGAAAACCCTCCCTCTGGCCTGAGAACTTGCCCACCGGGGTTCTGATAATTGCCTTTGTTGTCCAAGAATTTGAGCTTGGAATCCCTGCAAGAGATGGGAGGAGTGACTGAGGCAAAGAAGAAAAGCTTTTAGACAAGGACCAACCTTGCCAAGAACACCTCCGGAGGTTCACAAGTGCTCACAAGACCATTAAAGGGAAGCCAGTGCCAATATCTCTGTTTGTTGACTCATTGAAATATTCCACCTCGGGGTTATTGCCATTGAAAACATCTCCTCCATCTGGAATCTTCTCTGCACCAAGTACACAATTGCTTCATTCATCTCTTCAGAGGAAGCTGTCACCAAGGCTATGCTGCCGTCACCAGGGACTGGGCAAGATGACAGCAAGCCCAGCCTTACCCATTGAAATACCAAGAACCAGAGTTCTTGTGGTAGTTAAGTCTTGGGTGTCTCCTCGACTCTGTGGGCTGCATGCTTTTTCTCCCAGCCCTGCCCCCATCCATCTTGCTCTCAAAAGGAACCAAGCAGGCAGGAGGGAACAGAAGTAGGACTTACCATCCCGATCAGTGTTTAGGGAGATTCCCTCGGGACATAGCTCATGCCAACAAGAAAGAAGGGTAATCCTATAATGTGCCTCCTAGGTGTGTACGATTTTTACAACCTGACACTGGCTTTTTGTAGAAGAGGAGGAAGGGGAGGAAGAAGGAGGGAGGAGGAGGAAGAGGAGAAGGAAGGAGGAGGAAGAGGAGGAAAAAGAGGAAGAGGAGGAGGAAGGAGGAGGAGGAAGAGGAAGGAGGAGGAAGGAGGAGGAAGAAGAAGAGGAAGAGGAGGAGGAAGGAGGAGGAAGGAGGAGGAGGAAGAAGACGAGGGAGGAGGGAGGAGGAGGAAGGAGGAGGAGGGAGGAGGAGGGAGGAGGAGGGAGGAGGAGGGAGGAGGAGGGAGGAGGAGGGAGGAGGAGGAGAAGAAGAAGAAGAAGAAGAAGAAGAAGAAGAAGAAGAAGAAGAAGAAGAAGAAGAAGAAGAAGAAGAAGAAGAAGCAGAAGCAGAAGCAGCAGCAGCTGCCACCACCACCAAAGGTCACGGTGGCAAGGGAGAAACTTGAACCCAAGTAGCTCCCACCAATTAAATGTGGGCAAACAATCAAGGTTCTGAGTTTGGTCATGTGTCTCTATACTGGGAAGACTAACCATAGTTTCCCTATAACCCAGAGGACCGTAAGACAGGAAGTCAAGCCCTAAGCAAGACTATGATATTCAAGTGTCAAGGGCTGTAGTGCCAGAGGGTAGATAGGTTTGTGTCTCCAGCATTACATCAGTGCCTGGCACATGGCCTACCCTCGTTTGATGTTAGAGTGGAATGAAGAAGTGTGTGCCCATCCCACACAAAACAAAGGGGAGTTTCTTCAAAGGGAAGCCAGCCATCATGTAACAGCTCACGTGGGCTAAGGACTAAGCACACAGGAATCAGGCAAGGGACCTCCAAGTTTAACTAGATCGGTCAAATCCATTACCCTCTTAGGAAGAGATACTTGGGACCCTCTTGCAAGAGGTTAAGATCAGGACTCATGACCTACTAATAACCGCAAGCTTCAGTGAGGGCTGACCCGAATTGCGTGGTAGAAGTGGACCACCTCATGACCCATCACTCCTGAGAACGGCAGCACAGAGCTGGGCCTGGCTGATCTGAGAAGCAGAGTCCAGGCAGGGTTCGCTTAGTGACCGAGGAGGAGATTAGCCTCCCTAATTGATTCTTTTATCGAGTAGCAAGGCTAGAGTCTTTGAACCCCTTGACAGTTTCCTACTGTGCCGGGTGCCTGGGAAGCGGTTGGCAGACACTCTGAGGAAATGAAGGAAGAAACAGGAGCACATAGCATTGGTCAGAAAGCCCCTGCTAGCCACCAGGATTGTGAGCAGCACACGCGCGCGCACACACACACACACACACACACACACACACACACACACACCCTAGCAAGTTGGCCCGATAGGGTACCAATGCCATCTGGGGGCGGAGAGAGCAGCAGTTCAGGCAGGAAGGATTACACTCGGAAGCTACTTCTGTTCCTGAACAGCCTCAGATCCAAGCAGGAATCAAGCATGCACCGCCCGAAAACTGCAGAGCCTGTCAGCCCCACTCAGAAACACAGCAAGGCTGTAAATCAGGGATAGGAAGAAGCTGTCTCGAGGTTTTCCTGCCCGGCCAGACAGAGACACGGACTGCCAGGGTTCCAGACTCGGAAAATTAAGTCTGTGGATGGGTCCTTTTGAGGCAGGGACTGTAGTGATGCTGAGCTGAGCGGGGAGGTCCCACTGTTCCCTCCTAACTTGCCTTTGAGGAGCAGCCTCCCCTCCCAGCAGGCACCTTAGTGATGGATCTCCTGGGCCAATCGGGCCAAGGCTAGTACTCAATAGCTGCGGCTTCAGGCGCTGCCTGCGAGGCTGTGAGGCTGTGCAAGGGGAATTTTCCACTGCCAGGTTCCATTCAGCTCACACTACAGCCTTGACTGTTTACAGAGAGCAGGAAGGTGCAGCCTCCCCCAGGGCACAGCCCAGGGTAGGATTCAAGGGTAGGTAACGGGAGGCCTTGTGTGCCCTGGCCCCTGACTGCTGTACCTGGGGGTGCTGGGGTGCACAGGGAGGCGCTGTACCAGGAGAGGAGTAGGGCCTTGGGTACAGCAGTGGGTACAGAAAGACAGAGTGTGGCTGTCCTGCCTCCTTTCCTCCCACTTTCCCTCAGATGCTCCCTTGACTGGACCTGAGAGATGCCCCGCGTGGGTGAGTGCTCCCCATTCCTGGCGCTGCGCCTCTCCCCTCCCCGGAAATGCCCACGCTCAGCAGCAGCTCTGCCATGCCCTCTGGGTAGTGTTTTTCATTTCAGGCTGGGGATCCGGTGGTGGAAAGCAGGTCGGAAGCCATGTTTCTGGGGGTTAATGAAAAATATATATATTTAGTGCTTACAGAAAGCCAAATATTGGGTTAGAAGCCAGGAACGGAGAGGGAAAAAACCCAAAGCAAACAGCAGAGGGAAGAAATTCCTACTAAACAAGCTTTCTATTCATTCTCCTCATCCCAGGTGCAGAGCCCGCAGGGAGAACTCAGACGAAATGGAGGACTTTAAGACCCCAAGCTCAGATTCTATAACGCCCACGGGACCAAGAGGTGTGCAACCTCCCCGCCTCCCCGCAAAATGTGTCCGTATCTGGTTGGCCATAGCACCCCAAAGGTCGTTAAGGTGGCTCTAAAACCCCTTTGGGCGTGAGGAAGAAAAATAAAATAAAATAAACTGCTCCTCGTTTGACCCTAAATGAGGAACACAAACTCTCCGGGCCTCATTAATGGGAGTGGGGTTGTGGTCTTACAGGTCATAGCAACCTGTTCTTCTATTTCAGCTCAAAGCAAGCAACACCAGTAGTTCCCATTTGTGGAGTGGGGTCTAAAAAGAATAGACTCGAGTACTTCTGCCTGCCTCTTGCCCTCAGCTTGCTATGTGTCTGTCCCTTCACAGAGCAAGCTTCTAGGCTCTAAGCTAGAAACCTCCCCACTCCAGTGACGTGTTTCTAGAACCTTCTCAAATCACTTCTAAGGTAATAGCCGACCTGAGGAACAGCAACATTCAGCCTGGCAAACTGGAAACCTCGGAGGTGTTGTACACACCAGGCTGGGGATCCAGTGGAATGCTGACAGATTCCATAACGGGGAGAAGCCAATGGGTAGGTAAGAGAGAGAGAGGAGCTAAAAAAAGAAATTCCCTCAGCTTCCTGGACACTCAACATGCTGAAGAGGTGCTGGGAGAGATTGTGTCTCTGTGTGTGTTAGAAGCAGAGGTTGTATGTCAGGGTCATAATGGACTAGATTCTGACCAGCCAGAAGAAAGGCTGTCTCCCCTTCATATCCCCACATCTCGTGGCTCTCCCCTTTCCTTGAAGGTCCCCCACCAAGCACAAGCTTCAGAATCTGGGCACCTCCACACTTAATAGGGCACAAGCGTCACTCTGAGGAAACCAGGGGCTTACCATCTTGTATGATGATGTGCTCCCACTGGAAAGGGCCCAGGCCTAGAGGCAGTCCTGCCTGGTAGTTAATTCCCTACCCTGTCTCTCTAGGCTTTAGTTGCCACCAGCAGGAACTCACAAACACATGTCTTTTATGGGACCAAGAGAAGACCAGCAGAGCTAGCCACTGACAAAACTGCCAGATAGATGGATCCTCACAAACTTTCTCTTCTATTTCCTTAAGCTCTGTGGGTTGTATCACCTTCCATCAGATTTCTGGAAACTTAGTTGTCCCTATGTGGATCTACTAAGTCACCTCCGATCTCCTGGATTTGCCCCTCCACCCTTCTCGTCACTTTTCCTCATCATACCTCACCAGAATTAGAGGCTTCTCTTCAGCTGGGAACCTGAAAGGACTCTTTCCTCCCTCCCTTCCTGGCTTAGCCAGAACACGGTTTGGAGAGTGTATCTGTCCAGAGTTGTCTCCCTCACCTGCATGCCGTTTTGTACCAAATGTCTACCTCC
Organism: Rattus norvegicus; assembly: GCF_021556685.1. Taxonomy (NCBI): domain Eukaryota; kingdom Metazoa; phylum Chordata; class Mammalia; order Rodentia; family Muridae; genus Rattus; species Rattus norvegicus. Next base: position 74,663,159 of record NC_141549.1, on the reverse strand, counting down.
TAAAGGACAAAAATCTGAGTTCAATCTGGAGCATTCCAAAGGCTTCCATACTTGAAGTCGACTTACACACTGCTCCCATCTCCCTCCTCAGTCCTAAGAATGACACTCCATAAAATGGCCACTGGGGTTCCAGCGAATCTCGGCTCCTGCCACAAAGAAGTGGTGATGTTCAATGTGTGGTTGGGCTGAAAAGGAGGATGAGCTTTCTGTGAGGCAGATGGAGGGCAAAGCCCAACACCACTACAGAGGCTGTGCCAAGGGGCTGCTGGGGTCTGCGTTCCCAAAGAAAGGCCAGGCATGGAATCACATTTGAAAAGAGAGAGACTGGTTAAGCACTCAGAGCCTTCTGGAGGAAGATAATGCTCTGTGTCTCTCTGTCTCTCTCTGTCTGTCTCTATCTCTGTCTGTCTCTGTGTCTCTTTGTCTCTGTCTGTCTCTGTGTCTCTGTCTCTCTGTCTCTCTCTGTCTCTCTGTCTCTCTGTCTCTCTGTCTCTCTCTCTCTCTCTCCCTCCCTTCCACCTTCCCTCCTTCCCCTCTCCCTCTCTCCACAACAGGGTTTCTCTGTGTAGCTCTGGCTGTCCCAGAACTCACTCTATAGACCGAGCTAACCTTGAACACAGATCTGCCAGCCTCTGCTTCCATTATTATTCTAGTTGATTGATGCCTCTCCAAAGAGTTCAAGCCCCTGTCCATCACACAGGAGCATTCATTCAGAGAAGCATCTAGGTATTCATTTATGACTAGTGTACATTTTAATATGTCCATTATACATTCATAGAAACATTTACTCTTGAAAACAAAAAAGGTTTCCCGGGAGACAGGAGGCTGGAGGAAGTTGCAGCTTTCAGATTCTGTGAGCTGAGTAGGATGAGCTAAGAGGGTGAGAGGAACACAGCCTCACAAGGAGGAAGCCACCCACCCGCTCCACTTCCAGATGGGTATCAGTCTAGCACAGGATACAGAACCATGGAACAACACAGGGCCTTTTTTTCCTGGAATGAGAGGTTAGGAGAGCGTTCAAATAGAAGCAACCACAAAACCACTAACTGGCCTTCAAGAGAAAAAAGGAAAGACACACACACACACACACACACACACACACACACACACACAAGTGTGTGAGGGATGGGGAGAACTGCCTTTCAAGGTCTACAGATCAAAATTCCAAAATACACACAATGAAGTCATCTAACGCTTCCTTGTTTAGAGGGTGATAAAATCAACCACTCGGAGCCATTCTAGTTGACAATGGTTTCAGAGTAGAGTAGAAAAGGCCCTCACACACATTTCCATCTATATAGCACTAGGACATAGGAAAGGCAGACTAGCTGCTAAAATGTGTAAGAAATAGTAAATGGGGACTGGTAGAAGTGGACAGTGAAAAATGTAAAAGGGGAGGGGACTGCAAAAAAAAAAAAAAAGGAACTCATTGGAAATCTGAGCTGTAAAAATAATCGGTGGTTTTCCTAAGGGTCAGCCTTCAGCCTTCAGGTTAAACTCTAGACTGTATGCAGTCAAAGAGGAAAGGAAATGATGAAACTATCAATTGGAAGCCAGAAAGGACAAATTCATCCAAAACATAGGAATGGAGCACAAAGAAGCCAAGAATGGAGCCAGGAGGGTACAGGGTGAAAGACAGACTGTGGCATTAAGTGTGCATTGAGAGATTCAAATTCCCTCTCCACCCATCCCCTTCCAAAAGGATTTAGAAGCCAGGAAGTGTGGTGACTGCCTCTAGTGCCAGCACACTAAAGGCAGAGGCAGGTGGATCTCTGTGAGTTTGAGGCCAGCCTGGTCTACAGTGCAAGTTCCAGGACAGCCAGGACTACACAGAGAAACCTTGTCTCAAAAAACAAAACAACCCCCCCCCCAAAAAAAAACTGAATCTAAGAAAGTCTCTAGAAGGAGAAAAAGGTAAAAGTATCCATATGCCATACGGTTGTTTTTTTGATAAACTTGGTTTTTATTTGTGTATCTGTTATTTGTTTACTTTTAGATTCTCAACTCTTTTCCTTTTGTGTACAGATTTATTTAGGTGGCAAACTGGAGTCACCTACCTCCCAGAGCGAGCAGCAGGTATCTGGGGCAGACATGACTTATGGGGAGTGTGACTGGATCCTACCTATTAGCAGTCATCCTCCACAGGGCTACAACGCAAGTGAGATATCTGTAGATTCCCTGCCTTTCACTGGTTATCTCGATAACAGCAACTTCCTGATTCCCTGCACCACCAGGTCAGTGTAATCTGAGAGTTAGGTTCTCCTGCCCAACTCCCTCTCCAGTGTTTCTCAGTGGGTAAGGTACTTCCTGCCCGGGTGTGAGGACACAAGTTCATATCCCCAGAACCCGTGGAGAGCCGGACCTGGTCATGAGCTTCTGAACTCATATCACTCTGAGAAGCAGAGACCGGGACATCCTCAGTTAGCCTGGCATACATAGCTGAGAACAATGAGAAACCCAAAGTGGTCCTAAGGTGGAAAGGCAGGGACCACTAAGGCTGTCTTCTGACCCAACATGAGGTTCTTGGTATACTCATGCTAGCACTAATACACACCACATACACACATCACACGGAATGCACACACATCATACATACCACACACACCACACACACATATCACACATACACATCACACACATATCACGCACATCATACAAACACACATCACATACCATACACACACCATACACATACATTACACGCACCATACACACACATCACACACAGAATACACAGAGAGACTTTTTAAAAGTAACTTAATTTTATTTTATGTGTTCTGCCTACATGTATGTCCGTATGAGGGTAGTAGATATTGGAGTTACAGACAGCTGTAAGCTGTGGTTGCTGGGAATTGAACTCAGGACCTCTGGAAGAGCAGTCAGTGCTCTTAACCACTGAGCCATCTCTCCAGCCCCCAGACCTTTTTTTTTTTTTTTTTTTTCAAATATGTCTCCCAAGAATGCTTGCATTGAAAACAATCCCAAAGTCCTGTGTTGGAAGTTATTTGGAGGTAAAGGTCAGCCTTTGAGCACAGATAGGTTAAAGTGAGGAGAAGCCCCAAGAGGACATAGATGACTTTACCATCTTATGACTCAAGCTGGCTTTCTCATTCTCCACACATGGCTTCCTTGGCAGAGTCACGATGCAGCCACAGGGCCCTTATCTCTCTACACACCCGAGAAGCTGAGCCTGGGAGACTTGCAAGTTTCAAGACAGTCTAGGAAATGTAATAAGACCGTAATCTTAAAAGAAGAAAAGAAGGAAGAGGTAGGCTGTGGTGTGTCTCACAGAATACATGTCGAGCTCCATCGAGACCCTGGTTTGATACCCATGGGTATTCTGAGAGGTGAGAGGAGCACGCTTCAAGAACTGAGAGCTAAGTCTTTATTCTTTAAAAATTACCTCATATATTCTGCTGTGGCAAAAGAAAGTGCATTAAGGTCAGGAAACATCTCAGTAGGTAAAGAGACTTTCCTTCCACCAGGCTTGATGACCGGTGCTTGATCCCACAGACCCACACTGTGGGGGGAAAAATCCCCGGACCCACATTGTGGGGGAAAACCTCATTCTGCAAGTTGTCCTTTAACCTCCATATGTGCACTGTGGCATGTGTGCACATGAGCACACAAACCTGCCTATCCATGCTCACACGAAATAAATATAGCAACCCAAATTTTAAGAAGGAAAGTACATTAAGATAGAACATTATTCTTGATTTGTCTCTGTTGGTGACTGATAAACACATAAAGATTATATTTGATTTTTTTTAAAAAAAAATAGAGGAATTATAAGACAGTAGAAAGACCATTGGGAAGTTGGACAACTAGTCTAGGACATCCATAATAGATTCTACAATGAAAACTCAGGAGAAACTAAGGAAAAGAAATCAGTGAAGAAATAATTCAAGAAATGTTGTCAGAACTAAAGCCATCCATGCATGGGCTGAAAGAGACCACATAGTACCTAGAACAAAAGAGCTATTAGACACTGCTGTAGTAAAGACGTCTAATGTCCTCCAGAGGCCCATACCCTAGGGGCTTGGTCAACAGTGATGTTGCATTGGGGTTAGGAGTATGGAACCTTTAGGAGGTTGGAGGCTGATAAAAGAAAGTCATGGAGGATGAACCCTTGAAGGGAGTACCAGGATTCTGTTTCTTGGTTACCATGAGGTGGACCCATCTCCATTTGTTCCCACTGTGATGGACCTACCACCTCAGGACCAAAGCAACAGCACTGAAATCTTCAAAAATACGCAGCTAAACAGGGTTGGGAGACTAACAGAGAGCTTGTATAGCACCAACAGGGCTCTGGGCTTTTATCCCACCACAACCCAAAACTTTATGGAGAGCTTGGGGCCAACTTGACTCATCATAAAACAAGAAAGTCAAGGGGACTAGAGAGATGTCCTCGGCGGTTAGGAGCATTCCCTGAACTTTTAGAACACCTGAGTTTGGTTCCCTGCAGCCTATATAAATCTTAAAAATAAAATAATAAGGGGTTGGGGATTTAGCTCAGTGGTAGAGCGCTTGCCTAGCAAGCGCAAGGCCCTGGGTTCGGTCCTCAGCTCCAATAAATAAATAAACAAACAAACAAACAAATAAATAAAATAATAAAATAAAATGAAGGAGCTGAGCATTGGACATGGTGGTGCATGTCTGTAACCCTAGCTCTTTCAAGAGTGAGGCAGAGGGCTGTTTCTGAGTTTAAGCCCGCCTGGGATACACATCTTGTCTTTAAAAAAAAATAATAACTACATTTTTTTTAAAAAAATAAACTTTTCTTCCTCTGGTATTTTGTCACAATGAATAAAATATCAAACTATTGGGCATTAAGGGAAAAAACCAGCACTTTGCATTTCTGAAATAGGAAGAACACGGTACATATCTCACATATAAAAATGTAATACCTGTAATATAGTGTGAGCAGTCAGAATGCCGTTTGACTCCCCGGAAGCCATGGGGATGCGGCTCATTGGCAGAGAGCTTGCTTACCTAGAGAGAAGCCCCAGCCATCATTGTACTGCCCCAGCCTGTGTGGTATGCAGACCTCTGCACTCTGGAGGTAGAGGCAGAAGTTTAGGGTCATCCTCAGCAATATATGGAACTCGCGGTTTGCTTTGGGTCCCTTGCGAGACCCTGTGTGAAGCAGGACAACAGAAAACAAAAGGGGGAAAAATAAACAAATAAAATAAAAAATGTTATCCAGAAATAGCGAGGCATGGCCTCAGAATTGTGAAGACATAATCATTTCTAACAGAACTTACATTCTACTAACGTGGTAATCATCTGGAAGAATAGAGGGATTTTCTTTTTCAAGTACAAAATGTTTTATCTAAGTATTATCTCTAGGGAGGCTGCTGCAGGGTGTGACACACTCCAAAATAAAGAAGCTGACCAAGAAAGAGGAAGCCATGAGATACATAAAGCTACACCCAGAAAGTGGAGATAGCAGGACAATGGCCGCTGAGGGGAAGGAACGGACCAGAAAGCTGCTGGAAGGATGGACATAATTTATTATAAGATAAAGCAGGGACACCAAAGGGAAACTTTGTAATAAGAATAGAGAAAAGCAAGTAGATAGAAAGGAAAGCAACTGGAAGTTATACATGTAGACCTGGGGCTAGCCTGGGCTAGCCTGGGCTAGCCCGGGCTAGCAAGTGAGTTCCAGGCCAGCCCTGGCTACTAAGTAAAACCATCTCAAACAAAACAAAACAAAAAACAAATAAAATAAAATAACTAAGCCAGACCTGGTGTGGCACATGACTTTAATCCCAGTACTCAGGTGGCAGAGACTGGAGGATCTCTTGAGTTTGAGGCACAGAAGAAGAGAATGTCAACCTAAAGATGCCCAGGTAATGGCTCTAGCAGGAACTTAAGCAGGCAGGTGCATGAGCACAGAATTTACGGATAGGGTGGGGAACACCAAAAGAGTCAGTTGATGGAGCTGGAAAAGGTTGAAAAGTTGCTTCTCAAAAAAGAAATGAGGGGGGCTGGGGATTTAGCTCAGTGGTAGAGCGCTTACCTAGGAAGCGCAAGGCCCTGGGTTCGGTCCCCAGCTCCGGGGGGAAAAAAAAAAAAGAGAGAGAAATGAGGAAGGTCTGTTGGTTTTGTTGTATGTAGGAGGTCTTACACAATTTGATCCTAATTATTAAATGTGTGAACTGGAAATAAAGATAAAACTTAAGCCAGGCAGGCATTGTGCTATATACTCCTAATTCCAGTACTCAGGAATTGAAAGCAGGAACACGCAAGCAAGTTTTAAGATAGCCTGGGCTACACGGCAAAACTCTGTCTCATAAAGACAAATGGTGGGTTATTGGGATGGCTCAGCAGGTAATCCCGCCAAGCGATCCTCAAGACCCACGTACGTAGTGCAAGAAGAAAACGGACTTGCAAGAGCTGTACCTTCACATACATATAAAGAGCAGGATGTGGTGACATGTGCCTTGATTTCCGGAAGTAAGGTGGGACAGGTAGGCAGATCTCTGTGATCCTAAGGCTGATCTAGTCTACATAGAGTTACAGTTCTCAATCTGTGGGTCACAGGGGTCACCTAAGAAAACACAGATTTTTTTCGTTGCAATCCATTTCCATTCACAGTAGCAAAATTAACAGATACAAAGTAGCAACGAAAACCATTTTATGGTTGGGGGAGCTCACCACAACATGAGGAACTGTATTAAAGGGTCGCCGGCATTAGGAAGGTTGAGAACCACCTGACAGAGTTTCAGGACAGCCAGGGCTACATAATGAGGCCTTGTCTCAAAAATAAATAAGTGTCAGAAAAATGCTGGTCCTTTCCAAGAGGGAATTAATAAACCAGACAAGTGTCCGGCAAGTGCCCTACCAATAAAAAGGAATGCGTTAAAATGTCATTAGGGAACAAAACTACAGATTCTACTTACCCAAAAGAGTTTAAAACACCGTACAGCCTTGTTCTCTTAGAAGTTCAGACGGAACACATCTCCGGATAGCACTAAACTACCAAAATGGACCCAAAACTAGTCAAACCGAACCAACAGCTGTTAAATAAAATTCTGCATTGCTAGTCGAGGTATCCATTCCAGGTGGCTTTAGAAACTTTTTTTTTCTTAAACTTTCAAAGTATAAATAAACACGGTCTTAAACCAATGTTTTCAGTTCCTGTGTTGGACGTTTTCCTAAATCCTTTTTCTGGTGAGATTTGTCTGTGGGACACAGGAAGCTCCACCACAGCCCACACTTTCCAGCTATGACAAAACTCCTCTTCATCCCTGTGAGGGATCTGCCCTGTGACTTTGAGAGACTTAGGACAGCATGCTAGCACGGGGCTATGAACCCAGCCTGTGTGTGACATTTTGCCTTTCGGCGTGAGCACACTTGGTATTCTGTATCTCCCTCGCTCGTCCTCCCAGCATTAGACTTAAACGACAGAAATCCGTTCTCACTTTTCTGAAGGCCGGAAGGCCAGACCAAGGTGGGGGAACACTAGTTCCCCTGAGAGCTATAAGGGAAACCTGTCCCAGCCGGTTGTCTTTGCCACTGCCAGTCCTTGGACCCTCTCTGTTTTACATCTATACTGCATCTCTGAAGATGTGCCCGAGTCCAGATTTTCCTGTTTCCTTTTTCTCCTGTATGTGTGTACATGAATGTATATGGCAGGAGTCTATACATATCTGCACGTGTGTGAGCCACATGAACCCGAGTCTCTCACGACCCCAGTGTATGCGTAAGCAAGCATGTACATTGTGCACACATACATATAACTTTTTAAAAATTTTTGTTTTGAGACATGGTCTCTCTACATAGTAACCCTGGCAGACATGGAACTCTCTAAGTAGACCAGGCTGGCCTTGAACTCACAGAGATCAGCCTGCCTCTGCCTCCTGAGTGTTGGGATCAAAGGTGTGTGCCATTCTGCCTGTCTCATGCTCACACAATTTTTAAATGTTAAAAAAAAAAAAAAGGAATAGATTTCAAAGGAAACTGCTCGCCCACTTTCCCCTTTCTCGTGGGCTATGCCAACATGGCACTGAACAGGTTTGGCCACATGGATGAAGTTGAACACCATGCATGAGGTAGCAGAGAAACAGTGGACGGTCCCTGGGCCTCCAAACAACAACCAAAGCAGAGCTGGCCCACCAGCCTGGACATTCCTTCTGAAAGTGATGAACAATTCCATCACATTTAACCTGCTGGATTTGTATTTTCTTTCACTTTCTTGTTGTCACAAGAGTTAGCATTTACCTTAATGAATGCAGCCAGCACACTCCCTTCTGATTGTTTGCATTTATGCCAAGCATTTATTGTTGGGTCTGCCAGGTAGAAGGTTGTGGCTCTGTTCTCCCAGCACTTGGGAGGCTGAGGAAGGTCAACAAGGTCAGTATCATCCTTGGCTACATAGACGATCTAAGGCAAGCCTGGGCTATATGAGACACTGTTACCCAAAACAATAAAACAGAAAAGAAAAGAAGGGAGGGAGAGAGGAATGGAATGAGGCAAGGAGGGAGAGAGAAGGAGAGAGGGAGGGAAGGGAAAACAGAGGGAGAGAGAGAGGGAAGGAAGGAGGGATGCAGAGAGGGAGGGAGGGAAAGAGAAAGGGAAGGAAAGAGGGAGGGAGGGAAAGAGGGAGGGAGAGAGGGAAGGAGGGAAGGAGGGAGGGAGGGAGGGAGGGAAGGAGAGAATCTATTGAAGTGTATTGCCTGTTTCTTTTTTGTTTTGCTTGTTTTGAGACAGGGTCTCACTATTTAAGCCCTGACTGGTCTGGAACTTGCTGTATAGACCAGGCTGACCTCTAACTCAGATTTCCCTGCATCTGCCTCAGTGCTGGCCTTAGGGGCGTGCACGACCATGCTCAACTTTAGTCTTGTTTTCTGTCACTATGGCAAAACATTCTGACCAAAATCGACTCCGGGGAGGAAAGGATTTATTTACTTTGTACTTCTAAGTTACAGCTCATCACTATGGGAGATGAGAGCACATCACTGTGGGAGGTAAGGGCAGGAACCATGGAAGATTTCAGCTTACAGCTCTTGATCGTGTTTCTTATATAAACCTGCCCAGAGTACTTGTCCTCTCTCAGAGGACCCAGATTTAGGTCCCAGGACCCACATGGTGGCCACAGCCATCCATAACTCCATTTCCACAGATGCCTTCTGACCAGGCACCAGGCTCTGAGGAGACTCACGTTTGCATGGGCAGGCAAGACACACACATGTGTAAAATAAAAATGAAAATTTTTAGCTTTTTTTTAAGGGAAGTCTTGGAGCTGGAGATGTAACTCAGTGGTAAAACAGGACTTTGACATACCAGGCCATAGGTTCAATTCCCAGCACTTCCTCCCTCCTAAAGAAGAAATCAGGAAGTAGCTGAAACTAACTAAAAACACAACACATCAAAATTTACAGCGTGCAGCTAAACCTCTGCCTAGTGGGAAACAGGCTATGAAGTGCTTGTATTCTAACCTCCTACTTCAGGCAAAAGAGCAAAGTAATCCCAAAATAATTCGAAGGAAAAAGTCAATAAATAAAGATAGGAAACCAAAGGATTAAAGACAAGAACAGCAGGGACCAATAAGACTAAATGCTTTTTAAAGTTACAATGGAACTGATAAGTCTCAGCTGGAAGGGAGGAAAGGGACTGGGCACAAATTACAGAGAGAGAGAGAAAGAGAGAGAGAGAGACAGAGACAGAGACAGACAGACAGAGAGACACACACAGAAAGACAGAGACAGAGACAGACAGAGAGACACACACAGAAAGACAGAGACAGAGACAGACAGAGAGACACACAGACAGAGAGACACACAGAGAGACAGAGACAGAGAGATCACTACAGACCTCATCAGTAGTTAAGACTAACTGGGCAGTGACAGCACCCGTAGTCTCAACTAAGCTAAGGTAGGAAAATCACACACACTCAGAGGAGCCAAAGGACACAGGGGAAGGGGCAAGGGGCTATATACAGATTTACATAAGTCACTCTGAGAGTCTAAGTGCAGTGAATATATTCCTTGGAAGCCATGAAACTTTTCAGACAACTCAAATAACTCCATGTTTACTCAAGAAATGGAATCTGTGGTTTACCTTCTCAGGGTCACAGAATTACTCTTCACCGTAACTGTTACTGTGGTTATACGGCCTACGCCTCTGCTGAAACCCTGGCTTGTACCGGAAGAAGTCATCTTTATTTCCTTGTTTTTCATGTTCCTCTATTTCTTTTAGGGACAGCCTCTTGCTTCGTAACTTAGATTGGTATCAAACTTGTATCCTCCTGCTTCAGCTTCCAAAGTGTTGGGATGACAAGACGCCTGTAACTCTACCTGGCTCTATGCCAAATTGTTTAATGAAACAAACAAACAAACAAACAAACAAATCTATTTTAAGAGGTAAGCAGGGGCTTCAGAAAAGGAGAAGTTGTAAGCCTTTGAGCCACAAGCCTTAAGTACCTGGGTTCACTCTCCAGCACCCACATGAAAGCCAGGCGCAGCAGCAAAGCCCACAATCCCACAGCTAATTAAGAAAATGTCCTCCGGCTGAACCTTATGCAGCCATTTTTTTTTTTTCCAGTTGAGGCTCCCTCCTTTCAGATAACTCTAGCTTGTGTCAAATTGGCATTAAACCAGCCAAGACAATTGACCCCCTCAACAACTGGACACACAGGACTGTTCAGCCATAATCTTTCCCTTCTTTTCAATCCAAATATCACACATTAACATCAACATAATACAAACATTTTACAAACTTTAGAAGTCCCACAGTCTTTACAAATTCAAAGACTTTTTGAGAGACTTTTTAAAGAGACAAAAGTCTCTTTAAAAATCCAAAGTCTCTTTTAAAACCTAAAATCTTTTTTAAAAATTTAGTATCTTGGTCTGGAGAGATGCCTCAGTGGTTAAAAAACAGCCCCTGGGGGTTGGGGATTTAGCTCAACGGTAGAGCGCTTGCCTAGCGAGCGCAAAGCCCTGGGTTCGGTCCCCAGCTCCGGAAAAAAAAAAAAAGAAAAAAAACAAAACAAAACAGCCCCTGGTCTTCCAGAGAATCCAGGTTCAATTCCCAGCACCCAGATGGCAGCTCACAACTGCCTGAAACTCCAGTTCACCCTCACACAGACATGATTGCAATCAAAACACCAATATACATAAAATAAAAATAAATCATTTGAAAGTTTTAGTCTCTCGACTGTGCGCTCCTGTAAAATCAAAAGTAAGTTGAATACTTTCTTACTTCAAGGGAGGAAGAACCATGGCACAGTCACAATTTCAACAAAAGAAAACCGAATTCCAGAAGTGTAAATAACTCAATGTCCCGCTCTCTGGGATTCACTCACGATCTCCTGGGCTCCTCCAAAGGGTCTTGTCACCAGCCCTGTCCTCTGTGGCACAGATTGCCGCCTCACCTCAGACCAGCTCCACTCCACTGCTACTCCTTTGTGGTCATCCCACAGTACCGGCATCTCCAAAATGCTGGAATCGTCTGCTTCGACTAGACTCTGCTTTCAACAATGGCCTCTCCTGGGCTCCCTTCAGGGACTCCAGCCCTGCCACACAGCGTCAAGCCTCAGCTGCTCCCCGTTGGCCCCTTCATGCCTTCAAAGCCAGTACCACCTGGGTGAACACTACCAAGTTCAGCTTCAAGTGGAGGTACAACACTGGCCACTTCTGGAACACAGCTTCTGTGTGCCGACCATGGTGAGTAAACTCTTGTCAGACTTCACCTCAATGATGCTTGTCTCTTCTTAATCCCAGCAGATTCTTCAGCTCCTGCTGACCAGAACCACAGATTCTTAACTCAGATGACCTGGGGAGTCTTTGCTTCCCTCTGAAATATCAAACAAGCCTGGCCTTCTTTGGTTTACACAGCTCTCAACCCTTTTATCTCCCAAGCTCCCACAAACCAGCTCACTGAGCTCTCAAAACTCAATGGTTTTTCTAGTCCAAAGTTCCAAAGCCCTTCTACAATCCTCCCCAAAACAACAAGGTCAGGTCTGTCACAGCAATGGCTCACTATCTTGGTACCAACTTCTGTCCTAATAAGGGTTTCTAGGGGTGTGATGAGACGCCATGACCAAAGCAACTAGAGGAGGAAAGGCTTTATTGGGCTTACACTTCTAGTCATAGTCCATCAGTGAGGAGAGTCAGGGCAGGAACTCACACAGCACAAGAACCTGGAGACAAGACCTAATGCAGAGGCCACAGAGAGGGCTGCTAACCAGCTTGCTCCCTGTGTCTTGTTGAGCCTGCTTTCTTATAGAGGCCAGAACCATCAGCCCAGGAATGGCACCACCCACAGTGGGCTGGGCCCTCCCCCATCAATCACCAGTGAAGAAAATGCCCTACAACTGCATCTCCTGGAGGCATCTTCTGGGAGGTTCCATCCTCTCAGATGACTTTAGCTTGTGTCAAGTTGACATAAGACTAGCCAGGACACCTGGTCCGAGAAGCTTTCTGCAACCTTGGAGAAAGCTACCATGACACCTTTATTCTGGGACCTAACATATCTGCAACCACCAGAAACACGTGGACGATGTCAAGTTCTGCTGCCGGCTTGGGATGGAGCCTGTCCACCTTGGACCACAGCCGCAGCATCCTCCATGTACCTTTGAAGTTGCCTATGAAAACACTTCTCTGGACCTAGATATGAGTGGGGAACCACACCTGCGGTAGCAGGCTCAGTTCAGCTCCCCCCCCCCCATTTCAGCAAATTTAAATTTTAGTAAGCTGGAACCTTCAAAGGATGGGGCTGCCCCCTGGGGACGTTTTATTGTCCCAGGACAAAGGGAAGGGTTCCCTTTGATGACACCAATCTCTCTAACAATTGTAACTGTATTTATTTACATCCCTTTGGGCCACTAAGTTGCACTTTCATCCTGTCTTCCTTCTATCTTTCCATTATATATTTGAATAAACACAGCAAGCGATAACCATGCCTTTGTCTGGATGCTAGTTTGTCTTTAAATCGCCACCGAACAAATTAAACAATCATTTCCGAATCTAGCCTCTCTCATATTCTTAGGACACGGGCAGAATGAAACCAGGACGGTCTCAATCAGGGTTTCTAATGTTGTGATAAAACAAACACCCCCACCAAAAACAACTTGAAGAGGAAAGGGTTTATTTCAGCTCTTGGGTAGTACTCCATCACTGAGGGAAGTCAGGGCAGGAGCTCAGGGCAGGAACCTGGAGGCAGGAACTGAAGCAGAGGTCATGGGAGCGGGGATGGGGTGGGGGGTTGTGGGGAGTGGGGTGGGAGGGTGGTGAGCTGCTGCACATTGACTTGCTTAGTCTACTTTCTTACACAACTAAGGACCGCCTACCATGGAACCTCCGTCCACACTGAGCTGGGCCCTCCTCTTATCAGTCATTAGTCAAGGAAATATGGAAATATTGTATAGAATTACCCATAGGACAATATTATGGAGATATTTTTTCTTTCTTTCTTTGTTCTTTCCTTCCTTTCTTCCTTCCTTCCTTTTACTTTTTTGTCTTAGATTTAGTCTACTTCATATGTGTGTTTTGCCTATGTGCAGATTTGTATTCCTCCTAGGAGAAGTCCTGGTACCCTCTGAGATCAGATCCCCTGGAACCAGAGTCACAGATGCTTGTGAGCCACCGTGTAGGTGCTGAGACTCAAACCCAGGTCCTCTGCAAGAGCAACAAGTGCTCTAAACCACAGAACCATCTCTCTCCAGTTCTTGGGAGCATCTTCTCAATTGAGAGTCCCTCTTCCCAAATGACTGTAGCTTATGTCAAGTTGACACAAAACAACCCCCACTCACAGCTCCTCTGCCAGAAAAAGACCCCAATAGCTTCTCGTTCATCCCCAATCTAGTCTTCATGCTACTTTGACATCTCATGAGCAAAGTCACACAGCCATCATTTCTGCAGACACCATGGCTTTCCAGCTCCTACCAGGATGGCTGGTTAAGCTCTGCTTCCAACATTCCAGGGAATATCTACCCCACATCTCCAAAGTCTCCCATAGTCCCCTCCGAAATCATTCCCAAAGGACCTAGAACCACATAGAACAATGTGTCACAACAGCTTCTCAGCACCAGTTTTCTGTATCGGTCATTTTTCTTGTTGATGTCACCAAACATCCGAGAAGAAGCATCACCGGGGTAGGGATGGATGTGTCTCAGTAGTCAGTTCTTGCCTGATCTGGGACCCAATAGCAGGTCCTCAGGTCAACCGGGCTCTGAACCTGAAAGGGATGCAGAACGCTTGTGTACTGCTTGTCTTTGTAATAGTCTTGTCACCATGCACCAGCTTGCTTTGCCATATGCTGGGCTCCTGAGGCATGAGGCCCCTCCTGCTACCACAGGTGCAAACCAGTTGGGTCACCGGAACCTGTACCAGAACTTTTAGAACTCTATACTAAATGACATGGCCTTCAAGGGGACCTACACTCACACACTCACACAGACACACACAGACACACACACACACACTCACACACTCACACAGACACACACACACACACACACAGTGTAGCTACTTCAACGCCAGGAGCAAAGCAAATACACATGTTTTCATTTACTGCCGTTGTTCCTCATCCACTAAAGCTCAGCTGTGGTCTATTCAAAGTCCTCTCCAAACTGTCCAAAGTCTCATCCATCTACCAAGGCCAGGCAGAGAGGACTAGCATCTAGCCTGGCTTTTAACCCCAGCTAACTGTGTAGCTGAGCTGTTAGTCCCTCTCCTAACTATCCTGTTTTCTTCTTTACCCTGGTATCCCAGATGCCTAGCAATGGCAGAATGTCAGACTCAGTAGAGAGACTTAGAAGATTAAGCAGGAGAATGAAGAACCCCTTTGGTCCCAGCAAACCCAGCGGTACTGTGTCTCTCATTCTGTCTCCCTTCCCTCAACCTGAACCCAACAGACTGGCCTGTGTTTCTCTAATCGCAGAGGGAACAAGTGACAGAGCCAAGATTCTAACTGGTTATTCTCTTTTGGTAATAGAAGATGCTCATGGAGGCGAGCTCAAAACTGCATCTCCTACGGTGAATTTCACCGCCCACTCCCCCAGTGAACTCAAGGAGCCCCAGTAGTGAGAAGGGTATGGGCTAGAGCACTTAGGAAGGAAGTAAAGAGTACTCCCAGGAAAAGTTGTGTGAGGAGTGTTTGAAAACACAGAGGGGGGGGGTGTCATATTTTGAACGAGTAAAAGAATGTTTTTAATTTACTAAAGAAGCTAGCTTTGTTTAAACCCTATTGTGAATTATTTCTTAAGAGTGGAGTAAGGAATTCTTTTGTTAAGTAAATATTCAGGCCCACCCTTGCCAAAAGCTTTTGAAATCTCTGCAGTAATTATGCTGATGTTTTCTATGTTTATATGTTAAATGCCTAGAGCCTAATTGTTAATGGGTAAATAAGAAGCCACTAAGGCCTTGCCAAAAGAGGCCCAATAGCTGAGGTTGGAGAACAATGGCTCCTCCGGACCCCTAGAGAGCCCGTCAGGCTGTGAGGGGGAGGGAAGCCTAGGCTCTGCCTCCAGTGGACAGTGTCCCTGAAACAAACCCATAGGAGACTGACCTGGGGTGGGAACAAAGACCACCTGTTAATAAAAGACCCAGGCCAGAGCAAAGGTGTCATGCAGGGCTGTGGCCCATTTCATGGCTCTATAGCTCATGGGTCACCACTTCCTACTACTCCCGGGAGGATACAGGGGTGACAACTGGAGAAAAAGTCTTTGCCCACAGTTACCAGTGAGCCCACACTGAGTACAGGTCAAGGATAACCACCCATGGCATGCTGGTGTTCGGTATTAGAGTTGCACCCTCACCTGTGGGTGAGGTACTGTGTTACCTCAGGTCTACCATCTGACCTTACTCTCCAGGTTCCTCCGCTGCAACACAGGCTAAGAGTGCCAGACAGTGCAGTGGTTGTGCACTCAAGAGGCAGAGGCAGGTGGATTCTCTGAGTTTGAGGGCCAACCTGGTCTACAGAGCAAGTTCCAGGTGACAATCAAGTAAAGCAACCTTATAGTAGACAGAAAGTTAGCATACAACTGAATTAAACATTGTGTTACGTTTCCATATGTCAAGTTTATCTGGGGCAGAGGTACAAATCACACCTCACAAGGGTTAGGGACAATACCCTGCCTAGGTCCCATCTCCAGAGCTGCAAACGCCAACAGCACAAAACCATCTTAGAGTTCTGGATCTTGGCCAGTGCTCTCTACATTGTATGTCTGAGCTGGGAGTTGGCCTTCCTCCATATCCATGCGTGTTTAAATAGAGTAGGTCTTCTCATTACTGTATTGTGTCTGTAAAAAGGCCCCCCAGCACAGAGGGACTTGTGGGTAAACTCTCTCATACTTCCATTGAGAGTTCAACATGATCCATCAGGATCAGCCTCACCTTTCAACGTCCAGCCAACAAGGAGCTTCTCTACTTGAGGGACTGGAAGCCCAGGGTAAGGGTTGCTGAGCCTGCCAGGCAGTGGTCCAACTCGACTACTGTAGACACAGCAACCTTGAACCCAAGCCAGTAGCCAACCAGTTATAAGGACACCTGGATTGGAGATCCCCACAGTATGTTGGCTGAGGACACAGAAAGGGTACTGATAAGATGAAATGGCTCCTTCTGCATTCTAGTTCTGCAGTATGAATCAAAGGTCATCAAAGATAATGTTCTCAAGGCTCTGCCAGAGCCTGACAAATACAGAGGCAGATGCTTGCAGTCAACCACTGAACTGAGAACAGGTTCCCCAGTGGAGGAGTTAGAGAAAGGACTAAAGGAGCTGAAGGGGTTTGCAACCCCATAAGAACAACAACATCAACCAACCAGACCCTCCAGAACTCCCAGGGACTAAAACACCATCCGAAGAGTACACAGGGATAGACCCATGGCTTCAGCCACATATGTAGCAGAGGATGGGAGGAAAGGCCCTTGGTCCTGTCAAGGCTCGATGCCCCAGTGTAGGGAAATGTCAGGGCAGGGAAGAAGGAGGTCGTAGGTGGATGGGTGGATGGGTGAACACTCTTATAGAAGCAGGAGGAGATAGCAGGTTTCTGGAGGGGAAACCATGAAAGGGGCTAACATTTGAAATGTAAATTTAAAAATCCAATAAAAAGATAATGTTCTCCAACAAGTAGAAGGAGGGAAAAAAGTGACCAAGACCTACCAAGCTCAAAACTTTAGAGCTGAAAAAGGCGTTTCAATCCTGAGCCCTCAGCAGCTAGTATGAGCATCCCTGTGTTTCTAGGCATAAAACATCACAGGGAAGGTATTGGAGAATGAGAGACTCCATGGAGCATCTCCTAGTCAGGATTCCTGAGTGGATAGCCTACTCCTGCTCCCAGGACAGCACTCAGCCTAATGCCATGTGGGCTAGAGAAGGGACTGTAACAGAGGCCATGTGGCAGCAAAGATACACCGGGTGCTTGGAGTCCCTTCATCTGCCTGCTTTTCTCTGATCCTAGAGCTCACTCTGCGGTAAGTCCATGCAGAAGCTGAGGCCCATAGCCTCAGAGACATAGAACACCTTCCCTTCTCTGATCATCAGAAAGAAAGAGCTGGTCTTGCACCTGTCTGGACCACAGGGAAGGGAGAGGGCTTCCATCTAGTTATCCAATCTCTCCATCTGTGACCTATCCTCAGTCTCCCTCATCTTGTGAAAGGTACCACTCAAAGGGCATAAATAGCGAAACTTGCCAATCATGGACCCTGGGAAGCTAGGGCAGAGGTATCCAGGCCAGGGAGGACTGAGACCCTGTGGGGAAAGAACTCCTCATGTGGAGCTAAGAAGTTTCTTAGAAACAAAAGCTACTTTGGCTGGCCAGGGACTGTGGGGATTACTTTCTGAGGTCCAAAACCAGCCAGGGATGGGAACAAGGTAAGGAAAGGGTTGAGTTATAAACACAAGACAAAGAACAGGCAGTTCCAAGGAGCCAAGAATGCAAATCATCTGCAGGCCTCCGTGAGATGCTCAACCAAGGACCCTGTAGGAGGTGGGAGTGCCTGCCACCGCTGCAGAGGCCCTCTGTGCACATCAGCCACAGTGAGTATGAGCCTGCCTGTGAGGGTCCCTGCTGAGTCACCCTCTGTGTGTACTGATGGATCATCGGTGAGTCACCGAGTGTGTGTCAGCGTCCGCTGGTGTATGTGTGTGCTCCGACGCAAAAAGTAGAGAGTGACGGTGTGCTGTGAATGGGAGTTATGGAGCCAGGCAGAGTGGAGCGCAGGGGGAGGCTGTGTTTAAAGGGCACCACACTTCATTCACGCTGTACATCACACACAGCACATTTCTGAACACAGTCCAGCAGGAGCCATCTGTCCCTTCTTCCTGCTGAACACGTCCCCTCCCCCCTCCCCCCTCCCCTGTGGAACGGCAGTGCTGAATTCTTCAGCAGCGGAAGAGAGGGCTCCTGAAATCCTACAACATGACCCCTGCATTTTGTAGAGGGGACCATGGCAAAATGCCCTCACAGAGGCCTAGGAGAGCAAGATGCAGCTGAGGCTGGCATGGCATCCTTGATCAGTGTCTGTGCATACAGTGGGTCCTTTCTCCTTTCCCAGAAGGGATGAGATGGCATCGCTTCTCTCAACTAAAATGCACCCAGGTCAGTCCTGTGCACAAGGGGCTTGTCTTAAGCCCCTTGACTGAATAATGACTGAATAACCCTGAAGAAACACTGTGCCAGACAGTCCTAGCCCTAGACTCACTGGACTCCTTTCCCTTCATCCCGTCCTTCTTGCCCCACCCGGATCAGAAGTGTCTCACAGCACAGCCAGGCCCTTCCGCAGCCCTGACCTACATGATTCAGAACTTGCTTCTGAGACACCACGGAAGTGTCACCTCCTAGGATTACTAATGCTTCCTTCCCTCAGCCATCAGCGTGGTGGCCATTTCGCAGCTCAACATCCACGAAAATGAACGGATAAAATAAGGGGTTGACTTTAGCCGTTCAGGAAAGAAATGGCTAAGTGAGGGTAAAGAGCCTGAACCTGTTAACTCTTAAGATCAGGTTTGAGATTGCGAGTCTGAGTTTCAATTGTCTGGTCAACCAAATGGCTCAGAGTTGACCCAAACTTCAAAGAGATGCTCCTGGCAATGGATTTATTATTCCTGCTCCATAGTAACCAAGCAGGTACTATGTCCACAGCACCGCTGAGACCATTCAGCAGTCTCATACCCTTCTCTGCATCCCTGGAGAGCAGGGGTTTGTTATGTCACTTATCTAGAGATTTCAAAGGCCCTGCACTCCAATAACATCTTGTCATTGATGATGGAAGGAACTAAGACGCTCTGGGCATCGAGAGAAAACGGAGAGGGCAGGACCACACTGTCAGACCAGGTCTGGAGCTGAGCTCCTCTTCTATCTCAGTCAATTCTGTATTCAAGGGAGCTCTGGTCAAAACATGTCCTAGAGAGGGGTCAGGAAGATGTCATGTTCAGCTGGCACACTGTGTTGACATCGGAAGGGTCTCTTGGATACAGCATATGAACCAAGAGATTAGAGTCACCACATGTTTCCTTGAACATAAACAAAAATATTTACAGATTAAGTGCAGTGAGTATTTTTAAAAAGTTATAAACTACCTGGAAATGTATTAATTAATTAGAGAAATATTATGGTATGCCCACAAATAGAAAACAGTATTTATAAACGGCAACCCCAAATGGTAATTATTAACTTTAAAAGAAAATTTAAGCCCTGGGTATGATGGCCTACACCTTTATTCCCAGCACTCAGGAGGCGGAGGCAGACAGATCTCTGAGTTCCCAGGTGGGTTGGCTACATAGTGACATAGTGAGATTCTCTCTCTCTCTCTCTCAAAATAAAAATAAATAAAAATAAGAATATAGCATATAATAGTATTTTACATTAAAAATAAAAAGGGGTAACCTATATTTTAAAATCTGGAAAGGATGTATACATGGGAAAGTGGGTGGAAACACATGAATTTAGTTACTGCTTACTGCAAAAAGTAAAATTGGACTAGAAGAAAAACAGTTTTTTAGGCATTTAGGTTGACTGATAAGAACAATCTTTTTTTTTACAAATTCAATAAGGTTAAAAAGTATTACAAAAATAAAGAGGAAGAAAACAAAAAACAAGTTCATAGATGCTTCCTGGCCGCCCTCAACACAGGCACTGGCTCCCTTGTGAAATGCCTGTTATGACATTTGGAGAACTGGCAGCCATCACCAGAGAGAACATGGCACATTTGGCCTCCACTGCAGCATCCGGAACAAAGCAAGGACTAGGGCTGTCAGCTCAAAGACAAGTAATGATTTGCATAAACATGTGACAAAAAATTATTCAGCGAGCGAGATGTCTCACTCACACAGATGAGATCAATTAAAAGGAGTTTAAGTTGCTGGCAACCGTGTCTTCACCCCGTTACATACCCAGGATGTTGGAATTTCAAAGACACTCGGACCCTTAAGTCACACACTAAGTCAGAGAAGGGAGAGAAGACACTGGGTTGAACTGTAAAGGGTAAGTGAATGCCTACAGTAATCCAATTCCAACTGAGTCTTATAAGCTAAAAGGAAGAACATACAAGTTCACACATGTACATACACATGTACACACACATGTGCATGCACATATATATACATGTACACACATGTGCATGCACATATACATACACACATGTACATGTGTGTGCGTGCACATATACATACACGCATGTACATGTGTGTGTTTGCAAATACATACACATATGCACACATATATACACGAGTGCATGCACACATACACACATACACACATGTGATACATGCACACTCACATGTGTATGCACATGTGCATGCACGCATATATACACACACATACACACACAAAACGAGACAAACATGAATGAAACCAGGCCATCACTGGTAGATTATCTAAAGCCCAGAGGATAAGCAGCCTTGGCTCTCAGCAGCCAGAGCAGTAGTCGTAATGTGGTCTCCTTACATGACAGGCTATGAGGCTGGCAAGGCTGGCTGCTGTGCTCCTGCCTGGGTACTTTATCTAATCCTTGAGGCTCCGAAGCTCTGAGAAGTGGGGACAGAGACTAAAAAGAGGCAGGTTTAATCATGACCCTTCACTGCAAATGACTGAAGCCTACATCAAACCAGCAAAAAGAAAAGTGACTTATTTAGTTCTTGGAACTAGAAATGTCCAGGAGCAGATGGATTCTGGTTTAGTGAGATCAAGGCTAAACTAATGTCAGCCAACACTCGATCTGACTCCGTGTTCCCTGTCTTGATTTTCCTTCTTCCCCAGGATCACTGAGCAGGGCAGCAAGTCATGCCAGAGAGCCCATGTTATATGGTGGCCTGTGTCTAGCTACTCCAGTGAAAAGGGGGGGAGGGTGCACTTTTTTATTTTTATGTTCCTATTTTCACCTCTCCCGTGCTAAGGTTGCGGGGATCTGTACCCCACAGGGTCTATGCAGAACTAAAAATCAAACCCAGGTCTCTGGACAAGCTGGACAAGCACTCTACCAACTGAACTACACCTTCAGCCCAGGAGAGCTCTCTTCCCAAAAGTTTCTACACTGTGATGAGTCGCAGGGGCCCAGCTTGGGTCACGTGCCTATTTCTGAATTATCTCTGATCTCTGCGGTTGGATTGGGCCAGTCCCTTCCAGATCACATGCTACATTAGTCAGCTTTCCAAATCTCTACAAAATACCTGGGGAGATTACCTAAGAAGGAAGATTCTTTTTTTGCCTCATTTTGGTGGTTCCATTCCAAGATTAGCATCTTGGGGCGGGGGCGGGGGGGGAGGGCGGTACCGAAGAGCAATAAGAAGCTGTGGTTGTGGAACACATGGTTCATAACCATCGGTTAGGGAGCCAAAGGACCTGAATGGGCTAGAGCCTCCAAATCTTCAGTGGCAGCATCCCTCCCTCTAAGGGCTCCTTGTGGGCCTACCTCTCAAAGGTTCCACCCGGGGACCAAACCCACACGTGAGCCTTGGGGGACACACAACATTCAAACTTTAGAACATGAGCTAGAAATGGAGGTGAGCATCTCTTCCAAAACTGGAGGCAAAGTACCGAAGGAAGAAAGGAAGGATGCTAAGTAGATGACAGACACCTATCGCAGTGTCACAGAGAAACACAGAGACCCACCAAGTAACTGTACACTATGAGAAACGAATCAGGTCTGCCACTGGGTAGCAATCACGAGTCCTTTGGAAACAATGGCACAGTGATACAAGTTTTGGATATTTCTAGGAACCGTTCCTCCCCTTGTTAAAGGCAAAGGTCCAAGGGAGACGCACGAGAAGTCTCTGAGAATTCTGGCATTGAATACCAGGAACCATCTGTTTCTCGTCCCTGTATAAGCTGTGAGAAGTGCAGTGACCTAAGGTCTTGTGATGACAGGAAGGCCTCGATGGGCAGCTTGCAAAGTGTTGTTTGTTTGTTTGTTTGTTTGGTGGTTGGTTGGTTGGTTGACTGGTTGGTTGGTTTTTTGAGATGGGGGTCTCCCTGTGTAGTCCTGACTCTCCTGGAACTCACTATGTAGACCAGACTGGCTTTGAACTCACAGAGGTCTGCCTTCCTCTACCTCCCGAGTGCTGAGATTTAAAGTGTACACAACCACGCTGGCTTGGAAAAGTCGTGGGAAGAGCTATGGGCCAAGAGTCTGTTCCCGGAGTACCACAAAAATATATTATCGGTTGAATAAAGTCTCAACCACAAATAGATGAAGAGTCCAATAAACAGTAGGTTAAAGAGCAATGCCACGTCTAGTAGCCAACTCTGTGACAGTTTAGGAAAGAAACAAAGGGCGTGACCCTGACAATGTAGAGCCAGCCCGGGGTGTGAGCATGGGAGAGCTGGGCCTGCAACTTGTCTGTCGTGCAGCCAGGGTGAGGAAGAGCTGCTACCCTCACCTCTTGCCATCTACAGCAGGCAGGAAAGCTGGCCCTGGGGTCATGAGAGCAAGAGAGCTGGCCCTGCCCCTCACCTGGGCAGCAGGGTAGAGCTAACCTGGGTGGTGAGGGCTGCTGGTGAGCCTCCCTAGAGTGCATGGGAGCAGGAAAGCTGGCCCATGACCAGCCCAAATACCTCTGACCTGACTAAGAGTCAGTACTAATAACCATGTGACGGAGTTATTAGTAGGGTGTCTGATCATTTTTTGTTTTATTTTGGTTTTTGTTAATTGTTTACATTCATTTGTTTTGTTTTTGAACACAGGAATGAACACATGTGCCAAAGAGGTACACATGTGGAGGTCAGAGGAAAACTTTTAAGACTTAGTATTTATTGAAAAAATATTTTTTTTCCTACTGGGTATTGTGGTTCACACCTCTAATCTCGGCACTTGGGCTGGAGAGATGGCTCAGTGGTTAAGAGCAATGACTGCTCTTCCAGAGGTCATGAGTTCGATTCCCAGCAGCCACATAGTGGCTCACAACCACCTGTATTTGAATCCGATGCCCTCTTCTGGTGTGTCATCAGCAGGATGTTCACATACATTAAATAGATAAATATTTTTAAGAAGTCACAGCACTCAAGAGGCAGAGGTGGCAGATCTTTGAGTTCGAGCCCAACATGGTCTACAGAGTGAGTACGAGGACAGCCATGGTTACACAAAAAAACCTTCTCTTGACAGAAAGAAGAAAGAAAAAAAGAAGAAAGGAAAGAAGGAAGGAAGGAAGGAAGGGAGGAAGGAAGGAAGGAAGGAAGGAAGGAAGAAAAGAATTTTGCCCATAAGAATATATTCTTATTCTGATCTGTTTCTCCTCCCAGATTCCGCCTAGATCCTCCCCACCCAATTGCATGCCCCTTCTGTCTCTCTCTTTCCGTAGAAAACAAACAGGCAAACAGAACAAGTAACCCAATTCTAAAGGGATTCAAAAAGAAAAAACACGAAGCACACATACACAGAAAACAAAACCCCATAAACACATAAAATAAGAAACCATTAATATACAAACAAAAGACCACTAATACTGCTAGGTACTGGTGGCATGCACCTTTAGTCCCAGCCCTTAGGAGACACAGAGGCTGGTGGATTTCTATGAGTTCAAGGCAAGCCTGGTTTACACAGCGAGCTCCAGGACAGACAAAAATGAAAACAACAACAACAGCAGCAACAACAAACAATAAGACAAAAAAATGCCCAAACAAAGCCATATGAAACAAAAAGTATATAAAAATATCAGAGTTCATTTTGTGTGTTGCCCATCTCCTGCTGGCCGTGATGCCTCCTTAAGTATGGTTTGTGTACCCAGTGAGACTGCACTGGAGGGAACTTTTTTTTAACTGTATGCAAATTGGAGACTTTTTTTTTTTTTTTTTGCTTAGGAATGAGAGCTAGTGTCTACTTCCCCTTCTCAATACTGGGACCCCTGACTCCCATCCCTGATCTAGGTTGACCTTATACAGGCCCTACGCATAGTGATTAGGCTTCCTTGAAATCTCTTCAACTCAGAACATTATTAAAAAATATTTCAATTCAGCTTCAGACAAATTGTTAGGACAAAGGCCATTAACACTGCCAAAATATCGCAAGAGTAGTTTCTTCCCTGTTGGTAATATTGTTCCGCTCTGAAAGCTTTTGAGGGGCCTCTGCTGTCCACATTGTTCTCAGCGCTGCTGCTGTCTTCCCAGCTCTATTTGGATAGCCCATTAAGCCCTGATTACAGAGCTCAACTATTTTTCTAGTCCAAAGTCCCAAAGCCTTCCACATTCTTACTAAGAACAGCTCTCATGAGTTTGTCAGGTAACTCTTAACGTGTTTGCAGTCCTAGTAGATCTTCTGCAGTATTCCATGATATAGTCAAAATACAATAAGGATGAAATTTCCCCAAATCCTGCCTCCAGGGATTATTTAGGCCTGGAATAGCCATGCCCCAGTTCCTGGTATCAACTCCTGCCTTAGGCACTTTTATATTGCTATGATAAGCTACCGTGCTAGGCATGGTGGCACAGGTCTTTAATCTCATATCTTAGAAGACAGAGGCAGGTGCGTCTCTGAGTTTGAGACCAGCCTGGGCTACAGAGTGAGTTCCCGGTGAGCTGGAGCAGCACAGAGAAACCCTGTCTCAAAAAACAAAAGTAAACTAAAAAGAGAGCTGGAATCTGCAACCATGACAATAGTGAGCATGGCAACGGGCAGGCCCAGTGGGTGCTGGAGCAGTGGCAGAGAGCTGACGTTCTGATCCACAAGCTAGAGGCAGAAAAAGCTAACTGGGGATGGCATAGGCTTTGGAAACCTCAAAGCCTACTCCCAGGGACAAACCTCTTCCAGCAAGGCCACACCTCCTAATCCTTCCCAAACAGTTCCACCAAAGGGGGGGGAGGGTACTTAAATATATGAGCCTATGGGAGCCGTTCTCTTTCAAAACACCACTGTAAGGGAAAATTCTTCCTTATGCCAAAATGTCAAGTGGTTAACAAGCAGTGATGTTGGAAAACTATCAATATTAAAGTGTGTCTAGGTTCTAGCATCCTAAGCACAATGGGGTATTTTATAAACATCTAGAAAAGATTTGGGACTGGAGAGATGGTTCAGTGGTTAAGAGCACTGACTATTCTTCCAGAGGACCTAGGTTCAAATCCTACCTACCACAGGGCAGCTCACAACTATCTATAACTTCAATATGTGATACCCTCACACAGACAGACATATAGGCAGAATACCAATATGCATAAAATAAATAAATTTAAACTTAAGAAAATAGGAAAGAGGGGCTCAAAGGCTTCCAACATAAAATAAACATAAGATATGACCACAGGATTTATCCTGATAAGTGGACTATCTTCCCTGCTTCAAAAATATTACAATTATTACAAGTTAATAAAAATCTAAAGAGGGGGGGTTGGGGATTTAGCTCAGTGGTAGAGCGCTTGCCTAGGAAGCGCAAGGCCCTGGGTTCGGTCCCCAGCTCCGAAAAAAAAGAACCAAAAAAAAAAAAAAAAATCTAAAGAGGGGCTGGGGATTTAGCTCAGTGGTAGACTGCTTACCTAGGAAGCGCAAGGCCCTGGGTTCGGTCCCCAGCTCCGAAAAAAAAAAAGAACCAAAAAACAAACAAACAAAAAAAAAATCTAAAGACTAGACAGGATGTGCTGGTACACACCTTGAATCTCAGCACGCATCAGACAGAGGCAAACAGATCTCTCTGAGTTTGAGGCCAGCCTGGTATACATAGCAAAACCATGTCAAAAAAAAAAAATTTTAGGGGCTGGGGATTTAGCTCAGTGGTAGAGCGCTTACCTAGGAAGCACAAGGCCCTGGGTTCGGTCCCCAGCTCCGAAAAAAAAGAACCAAAAAAAAAAAAAAAAAAATTTTTTTTTTTTATATTTTGAGACAGGGTCTCTCTCTGTCTCTCTGTTTTTTTTGTTTTTTTGTTTTTTTTTTTTTTTTTTAAGATTCATTTTATTTTGTGTATCTGAATACACTGTAGCTGTCTTCAAACACACCAGAAGAGGGCATCAGATCTCATTAGAGATGGTTGTGAGCCACCATGTGGTTGCTGGGAATTGAACTCAGGACCTCTGGAAGAGCAGTCAGTGCTCTTAACCTCTGAGCCATCTCTCCAGCCCCCCAAAATTTTTTTTAATAAAAAAAGTTTAAGGAGATACAAATAGTAAATATGTTTTCATCATTTTATCTTATACATTATACATTTACATACTATACCCCATAAATTCATACAACTAAATTGTATAAATTATATATACACATAATGTATATTTGTTCTCACTGTGCCAAGCTTCTGCCTGAGTGCTGATATTAAAATCATGCACCACTGTGTTCAGCAAATAATTTTTAAACTTTCACTATGCAGAGCCTTGAGGAGAGAAGAGGAATATTTGCAAATATAATATAAATCCGATTATCATAAAACATCTTGAAAAGGCCAAACTGAGGAAACTCCTTCCAACAGTTGGACTAAACTTCCTTAAAACGTTAAGGTCTAATTTGAGCTACTTTATGAAACAAAACAGAGTCAAGGGCATGCAAAACACAAAGAAAATCTAAGAAGCATTCGATGTAGCGCAGAGCAAAGAGTGCTGGAGTGTGGTTCAGCAGTAGAGAGCTTGTCAAGGATGCTCAAGGCCCTGAGTTCTGTCAGCCACTCTGCAAAGACTAAAAATTACGACCGTGAAGAAGTAATGGCAATTATATATGTAGTGTGAGGTCCTGCGTTGCATTCTGAACAAAGGGGGAAAATAATTAGTTACCAAGGACATTGTTGGAAGCAGTGGATGAGTAAAAATGAGGGTGACATGCCTAACAGAAGGCAGGGTCCTAAGGAGTGTGTAGGCCAAGCTTTGGGTCAGAGCAAACTCCACAGTCTAAGAATATGGCATCCTGCCTGTAAAGCTTTGGAGCTGCAACTGAGAGGCAGTCTGTATACTATGCAGTTTTAGATGATCTTTCGTTAGATGAGTTAGTCCTCAGTTTGGTCACACTGTTCTATTGATGTGAAGAGACACGATGACCAAGGCAACGCTTACAAAATAAAGCATTTAATTGGGGCCAGCTTACAGTTTCAGAGGTGATGGGGAACATGTGGGATGCAGGCAGACATAGTACTACAGAGAGGTCTGCATCCAGAGCTATAAAGCCCACCTCCAGTGACATACTTCTTACTCCAAGAAGGTCACACCTCCTCATCCTTCTCAAGTAGTGCCACTCCCTAATGACTAAACATCCAAATATATGACCCTAAGGGGGCCATTTTTATTCAAACCCCTACAGTCCCTTTGTTTTGCATTCCCTGTATTCAAATTAAAAGCAGGAAGCAGCTTGTTTCCCAGGTTTTGTTCATTTTGGTTTTTGTTGCTCTAGCTGTTTCTTTTTGTTGCCAAAATGTAACACAAATGGTCTCCATCCCTAAGAGTCCTTATTTCACTCTGAAACCTCACTAAGTCACTTCCACATTTCTGTTGGCATGTTGGCCTTCCGGTTCTCACCAGTATGGCCCATTAAGCTGTACTTACTGCTCAACAGGGATTATGCAGCTTGCAGCTGCAAACTCCTCTGTATCCCACAGACCGGTTCCAAAAACAGGCTGAGAACTGCAACGGCCACTTCTCAGTACTGTCAATCCTTCCTTACATTTCTCCTGACTGTAACCAAATTCCCTACAAAGAGTAATTAAAGGGCATACCAGTTCAGACATCTTGGCTCACAGTTGGAGAGGACCCAGTCTCTCATGGCGGAGAAGGCGTGGCCCATGGCAGGGAGCATGTGGCTGCCACTGCTTTATTCCTTGGTGGACTAGCAACCTGAGAAAGAGGAATATCCACACTGCCTGTGATATTCTTGAACTTTAAATTTAGGAAAAAAAAAAATACAGGTAGTGGCTAGAGATATGGTACAGTGAATAAGAGCCCTGGCAGCTCTTCCAGAGGACCGAGGTTTGATTCCACTGCCTATAAGGCGGCTTGCAACTGTCTGTAACTCAAGTTCCAGGAGACCCGACACCCTGTTATGGCCTCCATGGGTTCTAAGCACACGTGTACGCAGACATGCATGCCTGCTAAATACCCATCCACATAAAAAGACATAAATACTTCTTTAATTTAAAACATCAACGTTTAAAAGGTTTTTATAGAGCTGGAGACAGATCCCCTGGGAGAGTAATTGTCTACTATGTGCAAAGCCTTGGGTTTGCTCTCTAATACCCAAAATGAAGTAGCGTAACATGTCAACATAAAACATACTTCTATTTTATTAAAACATCCATATGAAAGAAACAAAACCTCGTGTGTGTATGTGTGTGTGTGTGTGTGTGTGTGTGTGTGAGAGAGAGAGAGAGAGAGAGAGAGAGAGAGGGAATTTTATAATTTTCAAAATTGGAAAAAATTCAGAAGGTTGGAGATACAGTTCCGTGCCTTCAGTACCAGCCTTGTGTATGTGAGGAACTGGCTTGATCATGAGTACTAAAGAAAGACAGGGAAGAAAAGGGGGTTTTGATGTACTTTAAACTTGTTTGTTTTGTTGCGTTCTATTATGTGCCTGGATGTTTTGTCTGCACGTACATCTGTACACCGGCGGGATGCCTAGTACCCACAAAGGCCAGAAGAGAGAGTCAGATTCCCTGAATCTGGGGCTGCAGATGGTTGTGAAGTCACCATTTGGTTACTGTGAATCGAACCCAGGACTTCTAGAAGAGCAGTCAGTGCTTTTAACTACTGAACCATCTCTCCAGCCCCCTCTAAGTGTTCTTTAAATCCAGGGAGCACCGTACGCTGTTGTTTAGACAGAACACTCGCTGTACAGGATCTGGTGGGAGATACTGTTTACACGACAGACCTGGGCGAGTGAATGGGCTTCTCGAAGTCCCAGCCTAAGACTTGAAGTTACTTAAGAGTTCTGCTAGAAGATAGACCCGTACACCAGAGCATGCGCACACTCAGAAGCACACACACACATACCCACCACAGACAGACTCTTCAGGGTATGTACCACCACACCATCTCAGCCACACGCCAGACCTCTCTGGGCTTAAAGCTTCTAATAGCCCATACCATCCTCAGAGAATCAATTTCCTTCTCCTCCCCACTTTGAACCTGGTGTGTACACCGCCACGGTTTTCTGTGTCCTGGCCACAGGGAATCAAGACACACACACACACACACACACACACACACACACACACACACACCACATACACAGGGGCCAGATAAAGCAAAAGTGTGAACGCATGTGTATCCTCAGCCAGAGCCACTGCAGGAGAACTTAGAAAAGCTCTGTGCTGGGCAGAGGCAAGGCTACCACAGGGTAGGTGGGAGGCAGAGGGCCACTAAAAGATGACTGAGTGGTTTGAGCACTCGCTCTGACAGAGGACCTGGGTTTGATTCCCAACACCCGTGTGGTGGCTTACGACTGACTAGAGTTCCAGGGAATCCAGTGCCCCTCTTCTGATCTCCACAGGGGCTAGACATGCATGGGGTGCACAGACGTGTTTGCAGGCAGAAATAAAAAAAAAAAGTTAAAAAGTTAAAGTAAAGGTACACATCAATGTAGTAAATATGGCAGAATTTACTTGAGGAAGGGGCATCATTTTTAGATTTACACAGAGCTGCCATACTGCTGACGTACAGATACTTTCCACCGTTTGACTTCAGAGATGTAAATTCAACCGTAGATGTTGTCACCCATTGGAAAAATCAGAACTCGAAGGCATCATTCTGAGCAGTTCTGCTGTTTCCCAGCCAGCAGATACTGGGGACCATCCGATCTGTCCTGCATCCAGACCCAAAGCCAATAGGACATAATGTCTGTGGCTCCCTCAAGACACCATAGCCCACCCCTTGTCTGTGTCTACTACACTTAGATCTGCATCAAGAATTTAAAAATTAAGTCAGGCTTGGTGGCGCACACCTTTGATGCCAGCACTCAGGGAAGCAGAGGCGGGCTGATCTCTGAGTCTGAGGCCAGCCTGGTACAGAGAGAAACTTCTAGAACAGGCAGGGCTACACAGAGAAACCCTGTCCCGAAAACAAGAACAAATTAAATTACAACCACACCCAAGAATCTTTTGTTTTGTTTTTAAATCTTGACATTCGATTTGGTGACTGAAATGCCGGTTGGGCTCCTCCCAGCCCCTTCCCAGCTCCAGTGCCATCTGTTCAGCAGGCAGTATTTCCCAAAGGTTGGGGTCAGCCCTCCCTCTGGGAACTCTACCTGGGCAGGAGAACCATTCTGATGACCCAGCAGATCGAAGATAAAGTCCTAAGTGTTTACAGTGTCAGCTCTCCCTCCCTGGGGGAAGACCGTATCTCTCCGTAGCTGTGCAGCTTTGTCGAACAACTGGCCCTGTTGGCACCTTGAGGCCCAGGATCCCAGCTGCTGCCCCAGCCCAGCCCTGGAGGGAGCAAGGTTGGGGACAGAAGGCCCATCCGGAGAACAAAACTATCTGTCCTATCTTTGCAGGACACCAGCCGAGCTCTTGCACCTGCTAGGTGGGGCCTGCTCCCGAGCTGAGTTAGCATTACTCCTGAATTAGCATTACTCCTGAGTTAGCATTACTCCTGAGTTAGCATTACTCCTGAGTTAGCATTACTCCTGAGTTAGCATTACTCCTGAGTTAGCATCATTGTCCACCTAGTTCAATTCCAGGCACGTGAGAGACACTCATTTAAGGCTTGTGGCTGTTAACAGCACTGGTCTGTGAGAAACCAGCCATGAAGAGAGATCTAGGTTGAACCCACCTCACCGTTTAGATAGCAACCAGGAACCTGAGGTAGGTTCAGTGATAGATCTCAAGGCTCCAGCTTTGATCCGCAGCACTGAAAACTAAATTAAAAAGTGGGGAGGAGCAGTAAAAAACAAACAAACAAACAAACAAACAAACAAGTGACAGTCTGTAAGCTCAGCTAGTTCCCCGTGCCTAGGGTGCTGAGGAAGAACAGAATGTGGGTGGGGTTGAAGCTCTGAGCTCCACTTATGTCATTCTGACAACTGCATGACATTGCTGACTTTTAAGGCTGTAGCAGCTCCCATTTTAGGGACCAGTAGGAGGAGAAAATGCGGTCATAGAGGCCAAGCAGATTGAGGGACTACGGAGGCTCCTGGAGTCCTAGCACTTTGGAAGCTGAGGCAGGAAGAGGGCTTGAGCCTAGAAATTTGAGATCAGCCATGAAACCCAAAGGTCCAGACCCTGGGTGTGGGGTGGTGCACACCTTTAATCCCATTCTGGAGGCAGAGACCTACCAGAGGTCCTCTGTGAGATGGGTACCAGCCTGGTCTACGGGCAAACCAAGGCTACATAGTGAGACCTCCCGTCTCAACCAAACGACAGCAAACAAGCTTACAGGGTTTGACTCTGGGAAGAATCAGGTGGAATAGCAATAGCAAAAGATTAATCTCACGCCCCCAACTTCAAACACACCTGTGAGTGTATGCACACTCTCCCCCTGCTCCACAGGGGCCCTCTGCTGCTCCTGCTCCTGGCTTTTGTGCTTTATTCTTTACTAGAAGCCTCTGCACTCCCCAACTCCCCGTCACCACCCCCTTCACATGCACTCCATCACTGAGTTACACTCTCCAGCCTTCCCTCTATGGCCTTGAACCCTCTAGCAGTCCCGTCCCCCCTCCCCCACCAATGCCTTTGTTTCCAGAGGGAAATTTCTTTTTTTTTTTTTTTTTTTTTGGTTCTTTTTTTCGGAGCTGGGGACCGAACCCAGGGCCTTGCGCTTCCTAGGCAAGCGCTCTGCCACTGAGCCAAATCCCCAACCCCCCACCAATGCCTTTGATGTCCTTTCTGCTTAGGTCAGTGGGTCCTACTAAAAACCTTCCTCGGCACTTCCTAAGAACTTACTAGAAGTACAAGTGATGTCAGGATCCCAGGACAGAGAGCTACCAGCCTAGAAATCACCATCCCACCCCCACCCCTTCCCCACCCCCACCCCAGCCTCTTTGGATGGATCTTCTCTCTGGGAGGAATTCACTCATCCGACCTCTTGGAAGATTCTCAACTTTGTGACACAATCTGTGTCCCTTTTCCTTTATTATTTAGTTGGGAAGAAATTAGACGGACCTGTAAGAGGCCAGTCCGAAACATCCTCCCCATAGGAATGATCTAGGGGCTGGTATGGGCCCTGAAATCATCCATTTCAGAAAGGGAGACCAGGAGTGCCAGAGGCCTTGAGCAGGAACCGGATTAAGTGGAGATAAAGTAAGTCACCTGGGGGACATTTAACACCTACTTGAAGAGCAGAAATGTCAAAAATGCCAGAATACTTACGCACTAATCTCAACCGTTGTTAAAACAGATCTAAACACAAAGCTGACTATAAGCAAGGTCGCCCAAGGAGGAAGGACAGAAGGAAATCTTGAATGAGGTGGCTGAGACAATTGGGAGATTTGCTTGCCTCTGTAGAAAGAGAATTGACTGGGGCCTCGCTCGTGCTAGGCAAGTTCTCTATCTCCAGGTTTCAAAATAAGAGTCTGCAGACAAGCTTTGAAGCTTCCACCCTCTTGCCTCAGCCAGGCGCGCGCCACCAGGCCCAGCAGGGAAATCCCTCTTTAAAGCACCTCATTATGTTTTACAAAAATATCAACGTTCTCCCGCTGATGGCCATTGCTTAAACGCTTTTTGCGAGTGCACAGGCCCCTGCAAACGTATTCTTGACAGATCTCAGTCTGTCTCCCTAGGCAGTTACCTCCCACACTCACTTTGACAAACAGCAGCTTCCTTCCAAGAACGAGGAAGGCTCCACAGGTGCTTTTCGTCCGTCCAGGAGAAGGAACCAAGGTCACTGGCCGGAAGAGCATCGTGCGCTGGCTGGACACACAGCAGGCTGAGGCCTCCACCTCCAGCCCACTTCTAAAGGAGTAACGCAATTGCAATTGCGAAGGGCCGAGAAGCCATAAATGGAACAAAAGGGAGGAAAAAGGAAAATCGATAGCAATAAAGAGAGAGCGCCTTGTGGCGGTGATGTCAGAATCTTGTCAGGCAGAAGCGGCGCACTGAGGACGAAGTTGCTGAGTCCCTGCCCTGAACCTCAGGCCTCGCAATGACCAGACTGGGTTCAATGAACACTGTTTCCCCAAAATACTTTAAGGCAGGCCCTAGTCTCCACCCTACATTGGGGGGTAGGAGAGGGTCAGAGAGATTATATACGTGCCCATGAGCACATTAAATTATTTTTGTATTTGAGGTTATTAATCCTATTATTATTTTTTATTGGATATATTTTATTTACATTTCAAATATTATTCCCTTTCCCAGTTTCCCGTCCATAAGCCCCCATTCCCTCCCCCTCCCCTTCTTCTGTGAGGGTGTTCCCCCTCCCTAACCACCCAACCTTCCCGCCTCCCCACCTTCCCGCCCTGACATTCCCTACACTGAGGGGTCCAGCCTTGGCAGGACCAAGGGCTTCTCCTCCCATGGGTGCCCAACAAGACCATCCTCTGCTACATATGCAGCTGGAGCCACCGGTCTGTCCATGTGTAGTCTCTGTGAGCACATTATTAATAAAGCCACTGAGATTTAAGCTCACAGTCTCAATCCCTTCCTAAGCCCCCATGGCTGTGTGATACAAAAGGGCGCTCCCTGAATATGAGCTAAAGTGGGAATTTGGAGCAGAGAGAACCACTCTACCTGTGCTCATGAAACTATTTCCCCAGGCCTGACTCACCTGGGAAACAGCCCCTGGGGAAACCTGACTCCCTTCTCTCCTGACCCAGTGCAGACTGATGCCTATCTCTGCACGGTTGCTGTGGCCTCCACAGAGCCTTAGAAAAAGCCTATGTCTCTCTTTGGGATTTGGGCCTAGGTAGCTAGCAGGGGTGACACTCCCACAAATCGGGAAATACAGCCATGGGGCTCCCGGTGCTGAAATGTATACTTCTCCTGATGAGCTGTCGCCAGGGGAAGTAGGGACTCCCCTTACGCTCCATACCCCGAGCCCCTAGGGCCTGGGATCCTCTCTCCCTCCCTCCCACTGTAGAGCATTTTCATTGGTAACTAGAAGAGAACTTGATAAATCAAAGTGGTTTCCCCAGCAACAGCAGGAGAAGCAGGTTTATTTATGCCAGGTAAATAATGCATGAGCCAAAGCCGAGAAATACAGCGACCAAGTTCATGTTACTAACAGGTTCACTGAACTGCCCAGCCTGCTTCTGAGCTGGAGTCCCAGGGGCTTAGGTTGCAGCTCCCCGCCTGCCCCTCCTTTCCAAAGGAATCCTGTTGGCATTCAGGGGTTAGCCCCTGCATTAAAACCCGAAAACTGAATGGCCAAATCTGTTAGGAAAAACTATGGGGGCTGGGGGTCAACAACAAAGCTACGGGAATGAAGGAGCTGAGCCTGCTGGGTTCTGAAGTCAGCAAGACGGCTCAGCGGATAAAGCACTTTGCAGCAAGAACTTGACAACCTGAGTTCAAAACCCGGGACCTACACAAGATGGGAGGAAGGAGAGAACTGACTCCATGAAGTTGTCCTTTGACCTCTACCTCTGTACCATAGCATGTGGGCACCAACAGACAGACAGACAGACAGACAGACAGACAGACACACACACACACACACACACACACACACACACACACACACACCACCGTACATTCATCTGGTTGCATCAGAATCATGGGTTCACCGCTATGCGTTTTAACCGACTTCTTCAGGGACGAAAGCTTGCACGATAACAGCCTGCTAAACCACGGCACTAAAGGTGCAACCAGAGGTAGGGCCACCCTCTCTGCTGAGGGTCCTGTCAGCAGGTAAACAATGATTATATGGCAGTAGTTAACCCTCACCTGTGGGCTGAAAAATGCACTGGTGTAATAGGATAGTACGAACTAAAGAATGATTTGGGAAATAGCCACCACAGAATGTCCTGTGATTGAGCTGGGATGGCCAATCAACCCCTGTCTAACCGAGCAAACAGTCTGTTGGAAAAGAGTAATTTCACTGTTAAGGTAATGCACAGAGTCACAAACATCAGCCCACCTATTCAAAACCACAGAACAGTCGGGCATGGTAGAGCACACCTATATTCCAGCACTCATGAGGCTGAGGTAGGAGGAATGCTGTGACTTCAAGGCCAGCCTGGGCTAAATAGCCAGACGCTGTCTCAAAGAACAACCTAGCTGGGGTCGTAGCCCAGTTGATGGAGTGCTTGCATGTGGGAAGCCCTGGGTCAGCTCCCAGTACTGAATGAAACGGGGTGTGCTGGTGCCTGTGGTGATCTTGGGTGGGAAGCAGGAAGATCAAAAGTTCAAGCTCATTCTGGGTCATAGTAGCCTGTCTCAAAGTAGCAAGAATAATTGTGAGGAAGAACAGGGAACCAACACCCAGCCCCTGCAGGACAATTCTAGAACAATTGTGAAACCTGCGGAAGACTTGGCTTAAAAGTCCCTGGCCCCTCTAGATGCTGGAGATTTCCAAACTCTCAAGGCTCATCTGTTAGGCTTTGGGACCTTGTATGCGGCGGCATTCGTTCAAAAGCCTCAGTGTCTAGACAGCTGTGTGTGACATTTGCCTATCAGTGTGATATCCTGCCCCAGAAACACATTATCGACACCAACAGGGCTAGTCTAACAATCTGCACACATGCAATGACGTCATGACTTAGACCTCACAGTATACTTAGGACTCTCAAAGCATTATGGGATCTCGTAGGATAGCTCCAATAGCTTGGCTTATACAAGAAAAGTCCTTAACATAACCCCCAGCACCCCCCCCCACAAAAAAAAAGAGACAGGAAGAAAACAAATGCATTTCCACCCTTTATTGAACTTAGCATGCCTCCCGTTTAGCTACCTGAAGAAAATGATGAGACTTGGAGAAGTTTCTAAGAAAACTGGCTGGGTGGTGGTGACACACATCTTTAATCCCAGCACTAGGGAGGTAGAGTCAGGTGGGTCTCTGGGTTCAAGGCCAGTTTAGTCTACAGAGTGAATTCCAAAAGAGCCAAGGCTACAACAGAGAAACCCTGTCTCAAACAAAACAGAACAAAACAAAGAAAGAAAACTGAAGTATAGCTAGGCCTTCTGGGACCTGAAGTTGTTTGGGAATGTCAGTTCTGTCTCTGTGCTTCACTCACCAACCCCTGTAGCCACACTAGGATATCCATCCTCTACAGATCAAGGTGTGTCACCAAATGATGTTCTCCACACCTGTTCCAGCTTCCTCCAAGCCCCCTTCTTCCCTGGCCACTGAGTGAAAAACTAGACAAACCCCAATGTGCTAGGTAATTCATGTCCATTAATGTCATATAAAGTGTGCGGTCTGGAGCTGGACATGGTTTCAAACGCCAGCAATCCTAGCACTTGAGACGCTGAGGCAGGAGGATGACTGCCAGTTTGAAGCCATCCTGAGCTACACAGTATCAGGCAGCAGAATGAATCTGAGAACTGAGAAACTAAACCCTCCCTAAACTCTGCCCTGCCACACCACTGAGGGTGTGCACATCCCAAGAGGAGTTGAGCTTTGGGCCGACTCACCTGACCACAGCTTCCACCCTCTCCACAAACTGTAGGGAACCGTTGATGACTAGGAGCACCAATCAACCTGGCCACGGAAAGAATGGCCTCGTCGAACTTCGACGTTTGTCTGGGGCCTTGACTCAGGGTTGTGGGGATAACAGGACACAAGAGAGAAGCCAGTGGCCAGCAGAACAGAATCAAGGGGACTTGGGGAGTGCATACAAAAAGGCTTGAGCCTGGAGCAGACACTTAAGCCCCAACAAGCAGATCTTCATCGTCCCAGTTAAGACCCAGGGAAACGCTGAGGGTGCAGCTCTAGACTGGCTGCTTAGCATGCAGGGGGCTCTGAGTTCCATCTCCAGCACTGCAGAGTGAAAAACTCAAGCAAACCAACAAGCAAACGAGCTGGGAGCAACCTCTGGGCAGCGAGGGATGTGGACCGGGATGTGGACCGTAGCCCAAGCCGCCGGTCGGGGCTCCTCCTCCAGCAGACTGTACTCTACCTTCCCCCATACTTGGCTCGACTTCCAGTTTTTCCACAATTCTTTTCTGCTCTTAAAATATCAAGAGCTTCAATTTAGCTGTACTGACCACTGCCCAGCCTCCTCCTCTCCCAGACTTCTCTGTCCCGAAAGGAAACCAGAGGACGCTCAGCTGAGGCTCTGCTTGGCTAGCCTCCACTATTGCCACCAACCTGGCTGACAGCAGAGGAAGCCTGGGGCCTGGAGGGAGGTGAAGGAAGAATGGAAGGTTGAGTCCTGGGCTTCATCTTGTCCTCTTCCTCTATGGCTTTAACTATGGTCCTGGGCCAGCACCACCTTCTCAACTGCAGCATTGCCTCTAGGGTCCAGAGAGACCCTCCTTAGTTTTATAGCTTTATAGCACTGTGAGGTTTCCAGGTTCTGGTCCAAGTTCACAGAGGCTCTGCAGAGTAGATGACTGTGTTTCCTTCCCAGATCAGAAAATTGGAGTGAAGAACGGTTAGGGGCATAGGCTGGACAGAGAAAAGCAGAGTGGGAATGAGCCTGCTCACAGGCCCTGGCTTTCTGGAATAAACACTGCAGTATAACAGTACCTATGTACCATGTATCTCTCCACTGTCCCCAGTACCTGGTCCTGACCAGGAGAAC
Organism: Rattus norvegicus; assembly: GCF_021556685.1. Lineage (NCBI taxonomy): Eukaryota > Metazoa > Chordata > Mammalia > Rodentia > Muridae > Rattus > Rattus norvegicus. Next base: position 74,625,207 of record NC_141549.1, on the reverse strand, counting down.
CCTTTGGCCTTTTCAGGCCCCGTTTGCATCTTTGGCACACACTACTCCTCTCCCCGTTTTTATTTTTTGGTTTTTTGTTGTTGTTTTTTTTTCTTTTTTTCGGAGCTGGGGACCGAACCCAGGGCCTTGAGCTTACTAGGCAAGTGCTCTACCACTGAGCTAAATCCCCAACCCCCCGTTTTTTTTTATGTTTATTTTTATTTATTTATTTTTAAGACAGGATTTCTTTGTGTAGTATGTCCTGGAACTCACTCTGTAGACCAGGCTGACCTCCGAACTCAGAGATCTGTCTGCTCTGCCTCCCCAGTGCGAGGATAAAAGGCGTGTGTCACCAACGACTGGCTTCCTTCTTATTCTTGATCTATAATAAGACGATGGATGTTGATGACCTCTGGTCTTTGGTCTTGTATATGACAAGCCTAGGGGACACCAAGCGTGCCCAAAGCCACTAGAGTCAAGCCTGGGGCTCCTGAGAGGACATGAGGGGATGGCCCTGTCCACTAGTCTTGTCTCTCAGCCAAGGCATCTCCCCTCTCAGGGTTCCCTCTGACAGAGGTTTGAGTTGTACTCAGGGGCCCCTGAGACCTCAGCATCCTAATGGGATGCAAATTGGAATCTGCTCCCATAAAGATGTATTATGCATGGGCTTTCTATTCGATTCTCTTGAAAGCTCCTCATCCATCACCTCAGCAAGGCCTAGGTAACCTCAGCTTATGTCAGCAGTTTCTTCCCGTTTGGTGTCTGCTGCCAAATTCATCTCCTTGGGCTGTAGGGTCTAGGAGACTTCTAGCGTTTGGAGCAAGGTTGACCCCGCCCGTAGTAGTAGAGGATTGGACCAAGATGAAGAGGACAGTGCCCTTTCTCATGGGACCGTCATCTCCAGTAGGGGCTGAGGGGACGTGACCTTTTGGTAATATGTCTGAGTGCCCACTGGACTGTGGAGGACCTACTGGTGGTTAGGGGGGTAAACTTAGACAGGTGAGAGGTGTGGAAGCTTCCTCCACCTCAGACTGTAGTCTGAGAGGGCCAGGATCCACTCCTAACTCTTCACTCAGAATTAGGCTGGAGAACTTTATCTCCTACATAGACAACTGCCCATGTTCATGTCCTGGCACATTCACACAACGGTTATTCCTTTACCCAAACTCAGCTTTGACTCATGTACACATAGCAGACACCTAAACCTACACACACACACACACACACACACACACACACACACACACAAACACACACACACGCATACATGTAACACTACAACACACACTGGACACATCAGTGTATGTAGGAATTCACACGTACACGCAGACACCCATCATTATCTTCACACAGCATACAACTCCATCTCAGACCCACACACATTCACAAAGATTTATGTCCCAATATTACCTCACAGGCCACAGACACGAGCTGCTGTATTCATTGGAGAGAGGCTGGGGCTATAACCTTCCTGAGTCGCTAGGATACAGACTGTGTGGGCGTTTTGGATCTGTGATTGACAGGTTCCTAAGCTCAGTGGGAGTAGCAGTAATTGAGGAGGTAGGAGCTGTGCTCCCTTTTAAAGAATTTTCCCATCAATGGAAGCGGGGGTTGGGCAAGAAAGGCTGGGAAACCCAGTGGGAAGAATCAGTCAGGTGTTGGAGATGTAAGAAAGTGAGAGACTCCTGCCTTTGAAGACAGAGGAACCCTTATCATCAGCCCTGTTGACTGGGCATACATACACTAAAGCTAGGACTGAGCTGGGGGTTTGCCGAGAAAAGCCTGAGATAATTCACAAAATACAGCTCACAATCCAGGTCAGGGTATAGTCTACCTGGGTAGGCTTTTAAACTGATAGACCAGCCTGGCAAAGTCACCAAGGCTGCAGTGACCAGGGACTCAGAAGGGAAAACATGTGAGCAGACAGAACTGAGACTGAACAGTAAGGCTATGGAGAACAGGAAGAGATCACCTTCAAGACCAACCGTGGTAATGAGGACCTGGCCTCTGAGCTGAACTGAGTGAGGAGCCTGGTTTGCACCTCTGAGGGGGGAAAACGAGCTGTAGCTATCCTTCAGCAACACTGGTAGACTCATTTCTTTCAGGAAGCCACCCTTAGAGTCCAGCATATTTGTGACCTAGTAAGACCTTAGTTTCTTTCAAAGGTTCATCTGTTAATGTGTATGGGTGTTTTGTCTGCATGTATGTCTGCACACCAGAGTAGGGCATCAGATCCTATGGGACTATAGTTTTAGTTGTGAGCCACCCCGTGGGTGGTAGGAGCTGAACTCAGGACCTCTCTACAAGAGTGCCCAGTGCTCTTAGCCGCTGAGCCATCATCTCTCCAGCCCACAACCTTAGTTTGTGACCTCAGACTCAATAAAGACAGCAGTGTTTTCGTAAGAACTCGATGACAAAGAGGGGGATCCCCGCATACCAGAGCAAGTCATACATGCTCAGAATCACGAGCAAGCTATGTGAGGTGAACACTACTTCATAACAGAGGGCCGGAAGGTACAGAGGGGTAACATTAAGACACCGAGCGATAGCCTCAGGCACAAGGTGGGACTCAAATGGCGCTGGAAAACAGGCTTCCCTTCCTAGACATCTTTGTTCCTTGTAATGCTTAGTGAAGAATTAGGCCTTAGTTTACGACCAATTTATTATCCTGTCTACCCATCCAGCTAATCCACTTACTTTCTTCCGAGCTCATTGATGGAGCGTCTAAAAGCCTTCCTCACCCTGGGAAAAGTGGAGTCTATGTCCGGTCCACTCTTTACCCTATGAGTGTCTGTCTTTTCTAAGGAAGGTTGGCAAGCAACCGAGGTATACGTCAGGCTGCCACCTGACTCTGTAAGCCAGAATGCATCTGAGTCTTAGAACCAGGGCCTCCGAGATGGGACTCACAGTCGTTGCATTACACGGGTTAAGGAAGGCTGGAAGAATAACCTAAGGCTGGTTAAATTATGGTTATCGTCCCAGATACAGAAGGCCAACTGTCTTGTAGGATACCACACAGTTGGGATTTGCTTCTTCACCTTGGTTTTGATTTCTGGTCTCTCAGAACCATAGTAGAGACCATAGAGCTGAGACCACTTCTGTTCTGGGCCAGGGAGAGTGGGAATCACACTCACCCCTTCCCTCCATCTCAAAGCCCTGTGTCAGGAGCAGCTGAGGGGCCGGGGCAGGTGAGCTGTGCATCAAGTGAGCATGTCATGTCGTCTATTGGAAAGACAAGTCCCAGCAGCATCCTGGCTCTACCTGGATTTGCCTCTTCCTCAGGGGTCACCCTAGGGAGGCAGAATCCAAGAAGGGAGAAGTCTTGGCTGGAGATTAAATATTCCAGACGATTAGTCTCCGTTCACATCTTTCCAGAGCCAACCCAAGAGCCAGGCCCATCCCTCTCAGTCAAGTTCAGTGGCCCGTGGGGACCAATGAAACTGTGGATGCTGGGGCCTTGGAGAAGTTGCCTTGACAACGTATTCTCTCAGGTGTGGGAGAAAAGGGAGGGTACTTGCGTGGGGACAGGATTCTGGGATGCTGAGCTACTTCTAGGCGTGTTGGTGTCTTTTATATTCCCCTATTCCCTCTCATTATACAATTTCCTAGGACCAATCTCTCCTTCCAGAGCTCGGGTCTGACGTGGGAGAGGCGGCAGTCGATACTGAACTGAACTGTGTGGGCTTGAGAGAGCTGGCAGGCAAACCCAGCACGCTAAATGCAGTGGACCATTCAAGATGTCTAGACAGGAAGCCAGGCTGGGAGAAAAGCAAAGACACTCCCACTTGGGCACTAGAGCCCAAGCAGCCTATGCCACTGCCCCCAAGAGCCCAGAGGATGGGTCCTTTGGGCTCCAAGTACCAATTTACAGCACATTTTCACCGGATTAGAGGGCTGGCCTGAGTGCAAATGAGATTGTGCCCAGTGAGGCAGACACACCACGGCCAGTTGTAGGATTAGATGAAAGTGGCCCAGAATAACATTAAGGCTAGGAGAATAAAACTAGCCCCCACGGGGGGGGGGGCGGGGAACAAACCAACCAACTAACCAACCAACCAACCTTTTTGCTGATGGGTGCCTGACTTCAATCCCAGCGCTTGGGAGGCAGAGGTTGGAAGATCTCTTTGAATTCAATGCCAGCCAGATCTACATTCTGAATTCCAGGGCTACGAGAGAAACCCTGTCTATATTAAAAAAAAAAAAAAAAAGCAACTCGTATCAGGGCTTCAAAAACCCTACCTGTACTGAGCATGCGCAGAATGTCACTTAACTGGGGTGAATACCCAGAGGGACATCCGGAAGGGTAACTCGGGATAACACCTTGAATACTTTGAGTCTGCTTCTTTGAAAGATGGTTTAATACACACCTGCCCTGCTGGCCTTGTAAGTTATGACAAGACACAGATGAAATCGTATAGGAAAACATCCTTTAGCGAGGGCTTGGCTGTTTGATTCTACTGCGTAAAAAGCTTGTTTCTTTTGGCTATCAATGACTGAACCACTTAGACTAGAAACACACACACCCCTCCTGCTCACATCTTCCTCTCCTCCCCACACTAACAGGGTCTCTCACTTCGTGGCCCAGCAGTAGATGCAAGCCCCTGATCGCTACACACAGTTCTGTCCCTCCCACTTATTCTGCTTCCATTCTGCCAGGACCACTTCTTCCGGTTCCAGTTCCCCTTTGTCTACTGATACCAAGGACGGGGGACTCTTCGTTTGCGTTCTAGCGTCTACTTGCTTGCTGCCAGCCTATCATAGAAGGCCCCTGACAGATTCTGAGGTCTTGAAGGAGACATAAAAGACTGAGAGGCACAACAGAAAGATAACCAAGCACACTATCAGATTTGACTGTGGATTGCCGTCAGTTTCCCCAAACGCAGTCCGTTCAGCGGCCTGATCCTCTGCCTTATTCAAGCGGCTAAGAAAGCCATCTCCTCTAGGAAGCTTTCCCAGATCAGCTAAGCCCCTGGCAGCTTCTCCAGCTGACTGTATCTGAACCGCGTATTTTCCTGGATGCTTCTCGCTTCTACCCGAAGGCCCTGCGGTTCCAGTTGCACAGCCTCTCCCGGCATCTGTGCCTGCACACTTCTTCTCCCTACCTCACCGGTACTCTACACACTCCTGACTCCATCATGCACTTGACATATATTTGATGTTAATACCTACTTGTCCCATGATGTATTTGCTCCCTGCTCTCGTTCGGTTTTGAGTGTGACCCTTTCTCCACAGCCTGACAGTTTGTTTGAGACGCTTACAGCTTGGATCAACAAAGAATCATTTGCCTCTGCCCTTTCGTTGACTTCATGGCATGTGACTGGACTCCTATCCCTAGAGCATTAAATAGGTCCAAATTCCGTATCTCACCATCTTCAGCCCTTTAATTAAATCCTACTCCTCTGAGGCTTTCATTTTGTTTCCCCATGAGAAATAGTCTTTAAAAACAAAACAAAACAGGCAGGCTGTTTCTATGTACGTCTACAAATTTACCATGTAGTCTAGACTGATCACTCTTTTTTTTTTTTTTAAGATTTATTAATTTATTAAGTACACTGTAGCTGTCTTCAGATACACCAGAAAAGGGCATCAGATCTCATTACAGATGGTTGTGAGCCACCATGTGGTTGCTGGGATTTGAACTCAGGACCTCAGGAAGAGCAGTCAGTGCTCTTAATCACTGAGCCATCTCTCCAGCACCTAGGCTGATCCCCCTTAAGGGATGGTTGGTTTGGTTTCTCCAAACCATTATATAAAAAGACAAATCTATTTTCTTGCCGACTTACTGACCAGCCATTGATAATGGCACTGCCATCAATAGTTATCAGACGCAGTGGAGTGCACCTTCAATCCCAGGTCTCAGGAGGCAGAGGCAGGCAGATCTGTGAGTGTAGGACAGCCTGGTCTACAGAGCAAATTCCAGGATGGGCTAGGTGCATTATTAGCACAGGCCCTTAATCCTAGCCCTACAAAGGCAGAGGCAGGTTAGATCTCTGTGAGCCCAAGCCCAGCCTGGGCTACAACCAAATTTTCCTGCAGCTTTTACAGAAAAATCCACTGCCCTGTCTTACCTCTTATTATCCCGGTTTAGGGTGTAGCATTTATCACAATCCTGGGCTAACATAGCAAATAGTTGTATTTGCTTTGAGTTTCTCAAAAATGACATCACACTATATTTTTCTGTGTCTGGCTGATTCCTATTATTGTCTATGCTGACAATGATAATTCCAATTTTTTTTCTTTTCACTGTTGAGCAGCATCTATGAATGAATGAATGAATGAATGAATGAGAATGAATCTGCTTTGTTGTCCCATCTTCTTGGCAATGAGCATTGGGTTGTCCTGTCATGGCCCCTGTGATCTCCTTTGTGCCACCACCCTAGCTACCACACACACAGGTCCAAGAGTTCTCCAGGATTTGCCCCTATGAGGGAATAACTATAAACTTCCACTAGAAGGTCACTTACTAAATGGTTGAAGGTAAAGTTGTACCAATTCCCACCGGCAACATGAAGAGTCAGTTCCCTTTAATCCTAACCCGTCCCTAGCTAGGCACGGTGGCTCATGGGTATAACCCCATTGCTTAGGAAACAGAGGCAGAAGGATCAGGAGTTAGAGGCAAACCTGGGCTACACAGAGAATTTGAGGCTATCCTATGCTACATAGCAAGACCCTGTCTCAAAAAAAAAATATTATAGCATTCTCAGAATGGCTGTCATTAAGACAATAAACATTAACAAGTGTCAGTGAGGTGCATGAATAAAGAACTTTGGTCTACTGCTGGCGGAAATTTACGGTAATCCAGCCACTATGGAAACCAGTATGGGAGTTCCTCAGAGACAAAGAATGGTCTTAAGGCTAGAAGGAATGTCTAAATAGGAATAGAGGCTGTATAGTTTGGTGCCAAGCAGGTTCTCAAATTTGTCCCTCATTGCTTCTTGCTACGCACATTGCTTCCGAACTGGCAAAGAGACCTCAGCGTCTGAAGGGGAGTGTGAGTCTTTTTCTTCCCTTGGTTCAGGTGTTTCCTACACTCCCTGTCACCGGGCAGCGGTAGTCACTCATCAGACCCCTTCCTAGCGCATCCTTGACCCCGGAGATAAGGAGGAAACTTCAGTGTCATGTCTGCCAGCCATACACCTACAGCATGACTCTCACCCTTCGAAGCCCCAATCCTCCCTTCTGCAAGAACAACTTCCCAAACACCTCACTCCATCTTTAGATGAGCCTTCATCACGACCGTGTTTGTCTTTCTATTCAAGAGAAATTTATCTTCCGGATGTTTCTCCCTCTACATCACAGTTTCAATGTTCTCTTCCTTCACCACGCACGACATCTCAAGCTCGTTGCGATGACAACATAATTATCTGTTAGGATCAAGCACGACGAACACTTTTTGATTGATATACAGACATTGTACCTAGTAAGGTTTCACAAAGACATTTTCGTGAGTATACAAGGAGCTTCGAGCACGTTCACCCCACACCTTTCTCTTTCTGCTTTCTCCCCCACTCTCTGGTCTCTGGTACCCGTTGTCCTCCTGGACAGTTTTGCGTCTACTCTCATGACATATATAATTTTATGTATCTATATAAAACCTAGGATCTAAAAAATGACTGCGACCACATTCCTTAGCTTCAGTATGTGAATCAGAGACTGCTGGATGCCTAACTCCACTCATATCTTGCTGTTTACCTGGTATCTGAATATAAGAATTAAATAAATAGGGCTGTTGGGGTGGTTCGCTGGCTAAGGGCATTGGCCAAACCCTTGTAAAGGTAGAAGGAGACAATCGACTACACTGACTTCCACACACAGAGTCTCTCTCCTTCTCGCTCTCTCATTCATACACACACACATACACACTACTTAAAATATATTTAAATAACCAGTGCGGCAGTAGTGCACACTGTTAAAATTCTAATGCTCGGGTTGGGATTTAGCTCAGTGGAAGAGCGCTTGCCTAGTAAGCGCAAGGCCCTGGGTTCGGTCCCCAGCTCCGAAAAAAAGAACCAAAAAAAAAAAAAAAATTCCAATGCTCAAGAGACAAAGGCAGATAGATGGTTTCTGAGTTTCAGGCCAGCCAGATCTACACAAGGAGACTGTGTTTCCGTGTGTGTGTGTGTGTGTGTGTGTGTGTGTGTGTGTGTGTGTGTACATTCCTTCCTTCCAGACTAGGGAAGGCTAGGGACTAGAAGGCTAGATTAATATAATAGACATATAATATATATTACATATAGTATTTAAAGAAGTGAATGAATGAAGTTTCTTTTAATCTAAACTATTGTTCTTTAGTACTAAGTCCGAAATAAATATTGGGGAAGATGATTTCTATGCCAGGTGGAGAGGTGCTTTCTCTCTGTCCTTTGTTTCAGATAACAGTGTTAAGGTAAGAAATGGCTTTTGAACAAATTGGTGTCTTTGACTGGACAACCACAAAATCCTTGTCTAAGGCTCTCCTGTGTGTGGCAAGTTCCTGCCTCCTGCCCTCTCTGAACACTTTATGCCAGCTGATAGCAAAACGCACTCCGAGCCAAGGCCTCTTTCTGCAGAGAACAAAGTCGTGAATGGTTCCGTTTAAAGCTGAATGATCTATTCAGTCTTCATGCACACTAGACTGAGAGCTGTAGAAGCAGCCCACGAACCCGCCTCAGAGCAGGGAAAGTCTTCTTCCTTACTGTGTGTGTGTGTGTGCGTGTGTATGTATGTGTGAGTGTGTGTGTATGTGTGTATGTGCATATGTGAATGTGCATATGTGTATGTGTGCATGTGCATATATGTGTGCATGTGCATGCATGTGAGTGTGTTCTGCATGTGTGTGCATGTGAGTATGTATATATGTGCATGTGTATGTATGTGTATGTGCTTATATGTGTGTGCTTGTGTAATGTGTACAAGACAAAGGATAACCTCTGATTTAGTCTGACCAGATCTTGCTGGGTTGGGACAGTAAAACCCCAAGCTGGCAACCTTCTTCCCAGACAGGGACATGCTGAGGGAGAGGAACATGGTCGTTTACTTTTACTTAAGGCCTGGAAGGTTAGAGTCTACTCTCCAATTCAGCAGCCCGCACGAGAGGGAGCTGCGAAGTTTCCAGAATAAGAAGGAAATGTGATCCCTCTCACCAGATCTTCTTCACTTCGGGGCTTCAGACACCTTCTCCCTTGTCCAGAACTGTCAGAGCCTACATCCTTTCCCACAAACTCAGTCCTAGAACAGAGCCCTGGGATTTGTGAGGGCTGAGCTTTCCTCTGCTGTCTCAAGAACACAGCCTCAAGTGTCTCCCATCCATCTAGTCCCATCCTCCGTGGTTACCTCCCAGCTTCAGCCAGCCGGCCACACAGTTCACTACCTAACGTTTTGCAGAACAAGTACAGACTCAATTGCATGGTTAAGAAAACAAACAAACAACCCCCAAAGGGGTGGAGAATGACTAAACAAAGAGAAGAAACTGTCTTCCCCTCCTCCTCTGGAAGCTTAATTTGCATTAGATGAGATTTACATAAACCAGGTAAATATCAAATGTATGAGAGCCAATATGTGACACAAAGACTATCGAATTTAGGTAGGTCCTGCTGCATCTGAGCCCAATTCCACCTTTGAGGGAGGAATTTTTAGACGGCATTAGCTTTCCTGAGAGAGAACACAGCTCTAAAACCAGGTGTGCAGAGGAAGAAACACAGAAAGCACGCATGTGTAGTTAGAGACTGTCTCTATGGCTCTGCGTAACAGCAGCCAGGAGGCAGAGCTGTGAGCAACTCCAAGTCTGAAGCCAAAACAAGAAAGCTGGGTGCTGGAGAGATGGCTTATCAGTTAAGAGCAGATACTGCACGCAGGAAACCAGAATGTGGTACCCAGGACCTATCTTCTGGTCCCTCTGGGCATCTCTGTACACACACACGAGTACACACACATAGAAAGAAGAAAAAGTTTGATAAACTAAAACACAAAGAGTCAGGAAACGTCAGCATCAGAAAAGAACATTTAAGACAGAGACCATTCCACGACCAAGACCCCATATTGTCTCACACATTCCGCACACCCATTTGCACAAAGCCCCAACATTCAGAACTCTGTGAAAGTAGGCACAGCACAGCACAGACTGCTTACCCTGCCCTGGGCCATCCCTTCAAAATCATACAGGTTTCTGAAACAGGCTCTTACCCCTGGAATGCTGGGATTACGTATTTGCACCACATCCCTATTGAGAACTGTTTTGTTTTGCTTGAGACGGAGTCTCTTCACATAGCCCTGGCTGTCCTGGAACTAACTATGTAGACAAATTAAATTCATAAAGATCCAGCTGCCTCTGCCTACAGGGTGCAGGGATTAAAGGCGTGAATCACCATGGCTGGCCAACATTTATGCTGTATTATTTATTCTATGTGTATGGGTGTTTTGTCTGTACATGTTAATGCACTGTGTGCGTGCCTCGTTACAGACAGTTATAAGACACTGTGTGGGTGCTGGGACTTGAACCCAGGTCCTCTGGAAGAGCAGGCAGTACTCTTACTGAGCCATGGTTCCAGCCAGAGTTCCACAATTTGAAACCAATACAACAGATGACATCCCCTCTTCTTGAGTTCCTCTACAGGACAGAAATACATAGGCAGCAACTAGCACCTTCTGAAGACTAGAACGGAAGCCTGGCCACACTAGCAGGAGGGACTGTTGCTCTTTGTGGCCCCTGAGGTGCAAGTTAGTGGTTTTCTTTTTTTTTTCGGAGCTGGGGACCGAACCCAGGGCCTTGCGCTTGCTAGGCAAGTGCTCTATCACTGAGCTAAATCCCCAACCCCAAGTTAGTGGTTTTCTAATGAAGGCTTCCATATTCTCCTGCATCCCCAGTGCCACAGGCGTACAGGCTTAGAGTCGAGAGATGCTACTAGAGGGATACCTGTGCCTTGCTTACTGCGAACAACTTTTCAGTTAGTGTGAACTTCAGGTCTGGACTCTGAGGTCTAACGAGGCTACATTTTTGTATATAGAACGTTTTAATCTTACGTTCATTGGTGTTTTGTCTGCATGTATGTCTGTGTGACGGTATCAGATATTGGAGTTACAAACAATTGTAAGCTGCCATGTGGGTGCTGAGAATTGAACCCAGGGCCTCTGGAAGAGCAGCCAGTACTCTTAACCACTGAGCCATCTCTTCAGCCCGGGGCTACTTTCTCTACCAGCTAAGATAGTTGGATTTGCAGTCTTAATGAGCCTTACCTCGAGAAGGCCTGTTAAACTCCAGGCTCTGGAATTTACCACCAGGTCACTTCCGAGATAGTGGATACTCATTCCCAGAGACGCCATTTTGGTCATAGACATAACTTGGGGAACAGCTCTTCGTGTACCCTTGGGAGTCTTGGCTGCAGAGGGAGAGCAAACACTTCCCAGGATGCTGTGGGACTGAGGGACTGTTGTCTGGAGATCATGCAGTCTGTGGAACAGGGTCTAGAGAGCCCCCTCTTGAACTCTACAGTGGCTCAGAGGATCCCTGAGTTAAGCACCTTTCTTCCAGCAGCAACTGAGCCTTCCTGTCATTCATTTGCTTGTATTCTCTCGTCCCCTTTGACCTCTTCCTTCTCTACACCTCCGGTCTTCTCTCTTTCCCATAGAATCACCCTTCCCCTTTATTATGCCACTAGCCCATCTCTGCCTTGCTCCTCCCTCGTGGACCATCTCTCCCTCCTAGCTATCCCCACCCCAAATAGCTCTTATAAATCATGCTCCCCACGCTGCCTGGAGTAGGGTGCAGTCAGCATGACTTATTGGTTAAAAATAAAAGCTCCTGGGAGTTAAGACGACTGACTATACCTGCTGCCATTCCCCCCCAGTTTACCCTGAAATTCCGTAGAAATATGCAAAAAGTTGCTTTTAAAAAACACACTTGTCGGGGTTGGGGATTTAGCTCAGTGGTAGAGCGCTTGCCTAGGAAGCGCAAGGCCCTAGGTTTGGTCCCCAGCTCCGGAACCAAAAAAAAAAAAAAAAAAAAAAAAAAAAAAACCACACCTGTCACAAGGAAGGATTTTGGAGGTCTGAGTCAGAAGATGAGAGGGCAAAGGAACATCTGTCTCCCGGTGCCCTCTAGATTTGCAGCGATTGGAACTCACAAAGTCTAAGACCCTCCATTTTATAGTTTAGGAAATGTGACCCCCAGTGCCTCACTGCTCAACTTGCCCAAGTGACAGAAGAAAAAAAAAAAAACAAAACAAAAAACGAAAGTACACAGTGCGTGAGGCAGAGCAATGCTCTTCTGGTCTTCAGGGGAATCCTGGAGGTCAACGAAACAAACACTGATCTTGGGTTACTCTGTTTTGGTTAAGACCAGTGGAAATCTCATTTAGATCTTCCAAGAGGCTTGAGAGTTAAAACCAAATGGCTACCTGAAGTAGAAACAAGGCCTGAGCCAGCAACCGCCCAGCCTGCTGCCAGGATGAGACTGTCTGGGTATGTCTTTTACAGTGTTCTCCGATTCACTACTTGTCATCAATACTCTTCCCTGCTGCCACCAACACATGATAATCTGATCTGAAAGAAAAGACAGACAGCATGGGATCTATAGAAACAAACATCATCAAATGTCCTGGCTCCCTTCCCAGGGCCGATGCTGGAGGGGAGAAACCACAGAGCTAGCTGACTCAGCAGGTCTTCCCAGTCTCCATCAAGTCTTGAGGGCTGGACTTGCCGGTCAGGAGCCTGCTGCTACTGAGGGGGAGATGGCCCTCCTGCTCGAAGCTTGGGCACAGTGGCAAACACTGGAGTGTATTCTTTAACGTTCAGCACTTAATTCTTTTAATCACATTTACTGCATGCACTGAAGGGCTGGAGAGATGGCTCGGCAGTTAAAACTGCCCAGTGGCTTGCTTCTGGGGAGGACCCGAGAGTTCCCAGGATCCATGTCACATATGCATAACCCCCTGTAACTTTAGCTGCAGGGCAGGATTTGGTTTCTATGTGCACCTGTATTTATGTGCACACACACACACACACACACACACACACACATACACAAAATTAAAAATTAAAAACAGGGCTGGAGAGATGGCTCAGCGGTTAAGAGCACCCGATTGCTCTTCCAGAGGTCATGAGTTCAATTCCCAGCAACCATATGGTGGCTCACAACCATCTGTAAAGAGATCCGATGCCCTCTTCTGGTGTGTCTGAAGACAGCTACAGTGTACTTACATATAATAAATAAATAAATCTTTAAAAAAAAAATTAAAAACAAATCTTCACTGCCTATGGTGGTACATGGCTTCAATCCCAGAACTCAGGAAGCAGAGGCAGAGGCAGAGGCAGAGGCAGAGGCAGAGGCAGAGGCAGAGGCAGAGGCAGGAGGAACTCTATGGGTTTGAGGTCAGCCTGGTCTACAGTGAGTTGTAAGTCAGCCAAGATTACATAGTGAGATTCTGTGTTTTAAAAAAAAAAAAAAAACAATCAAAATAAGCAAACAAAAGAACCTTGGTTTTGGTCATGGTGTTCAGTTCAACTCTAATCTGGGCAACTAGCAACCCCCATTCCCTTCTTAGGAAGGTAAGTTAGGGTTCCAACTACCCAACCTCCCTGGTGTCTTAGAAAGGGAACAAAACATCATGGTCATAGACCAAGCTGCCTTCAAACTCAGAGATCAGTTTACCTCCAGAGTGTTGGTGCCACCATGTCCCGGAAAGCCGATTCTTGAGTCGGAATATTGCCTCTTACTCCTGGACCCAAAACTTTAGGAGACCAAAGCAGATGGAATTAAATGCAGGTGAAGGGAGTGGAAAGAAAAAAGACAAAAATAAACTTGGAGCATACTTGATTTGGAAGAATTTTTCCATTCCCATTCTCCCTGGGCCTATTCATAACAGAGATATGGTTTCTTAAAATACATTTTCTGCACGGGCTGGGTGAGTCTCCTTAAAAAATATTTGCCATATTTTCCCTGGCCCTGCCTCAGATGAACTCATAACTCCTGACCGGAACCTCCAATAAGACCAGCTGGACTTGAGCAGCTGGAGTGACCCTGAAACCTAGTTACGGGGTACAGATCCTGACCCATAGGTGTCAGATTCCAGTGGGATTTTTTTTTTTAAAGTGTCTGTATGATATACAAGCATGTATGAATGGATACATGTTGGGCACATATGTGTAAGTGTTTATACACAGTGTTTGTGTCTCTCTGTGTGTGTAGGCCTGAGGCAGACTCAAAGATTGACAGTGTGAGCATTTCACCTGGTCCTCTGAGGTAGGTTCTCTTCACTGAACCGGGAGGTCTCTCTCCTGGGATCTGTTCTCTCTGCCTCCACAGGGATTACACGCAGGCCACTACACCTACCCAGTGCATGTGTGGATTCTTGGGATCTGAACTCTTTATCCACTAAGCCATCTTCCCAGCCCCTCAATAATTTTTCTGTCAACCCACTTGGCCCCCTCAACACTTACATGCATTGTGTGTGTGTGCCCTGTGTTCCCAACAAACACACCCAGTCACTGGATCGGACTGAATAGAGCTGGTATGAATTCAAGCAGGCTAGCACCAAGTGCTCTTCAATATACTGCTCCAGCTGCTCACCATTCTTTTTTGCTTAGTTGATACTTTTTTTTTTCAATAATTAGTTTTAAAGAGAAACCAACCAGTTCTCAATCCCTGCTTCAGGCATGTTAATTGAGAGCAGCCTCTTTTCCTGTAGCGAAGGCTTTGTAGTCAGTCTGTTTGGATGTGGAGCCTTGCTTCTGTGCCTTGCCTTGCCTTGCTATTTAGCCTCTGGAAGGCTCAGTCTTCTCACCTGTGAAATGGGAGTTGATCACAGTCCCTGCCTTCTCGATGTAGGATTAAATGAGAGAACTACACTGCTGCTTCCTTGTTTTGCCAGTTCATAGTGGACACGGACAAACATGAGCCTCAAAAGCCAAACCAAACCAAACAAACAACCACACACACAGGCTCAAGCACAGAAGATGATGCAGAAGCCAGGGGCTGCCAGCCCCCCTCCAACGTCCCTTCATTTTCCTACCAGCCTCTCCAGCATCACTGCAGAGCCCAAGCCCAGTCTTTGAAAAGAAGCTCAATTCCAACCACAGCAAGCAGCCAGATCTAGGGAGGGGGTGGGGCTTGGGGGAGGGCAGTAAGAAGCAATCGAAGATACTGTTGAAACACAAAACGAAATAAGACTTTTAACAAACAGGCCCATGAAGTTAAGAAGTAGGAGAGAAATAAAAGAAACTCCACAAACCATATTTTCAAAAGAGGTTAGAATCGATTCACGCTAGTCCCAAAATTTGAAGTTAATGTTTTTCTGTCATCCTCAGGTATTTTACTGTGTAAGGAGGAAGATAAAGAAGGACCGGATCACTCAACAGGAGTGGAAGTCACAGACTGAAGATGTAAATCACATCCAAGACTGTAAAGCAGTTAAGAATGCTCACTATCCTTGCTGAGGAACTGAATTCTATCCCAGAAACAATCAGGTGGTTTCCCATCTCTTTCCCGTCAGGTAAGGGACAATTTAGAAGGACTGCTGCTATCCAAATGGATACCCGACAGGCCATTTTCCATGATTTCTCTTCTTGCCTAAATATAAAACCCATACCATTTACCTTAGTTAGGGTTTTTATTGCTGTGATGAAACACCCTGACCAAAAGCAAGTTGGGGAGGAAAGGGTTTATCTGGCTCACACTTCCACATTGTAAAGTCCATCACTGAAGAAAGTCAGGACAGGAACTCAAACAGGGAAGGGACCTGGAGGTGGGAGCTGATGCAGAGGCCATGGAGGAGTGTGGCTTACTGGCTTGTTCAACCTGTCTTCTTATAGAACCCAGGACCACCAGCCCAGTGATGGCACCACCCACAATTGGCTGGACCCACTCCCGTCAATCACTAATTAAGAAAATGAGTAGCCCCAGCTGTTCTGGAACTCATTCTGTAGACTAAGTTGGCCTTGAAATCAGAGATTTGCCTGCCTCTCGATAAAAGGCATGTACCACCATGGCCTGGCATGGAAACGTTTTTTCTCAGCTGAGGTTCCCTCCTTACAGATGACTCTAATTCCAGATGACAGACAATTGATTCCTTGTAAAATTGACACACAAACATGATACTGTTAAACCATAACCTTTTCTTTCTTGTTTATCCCCAATATCACACATGGACATCAACAACACAATATAAAACATTTTACAAACTGAAAAAATACTCACGGTCTTTACAAATTCAAACACATTAGAACTCAGTCTTTAAAAAAAAAAAATCCAAAGTTTCGATAGTGGCCTTTAATCCCAGAACTCAGGAGGCAGAGGCAGGCAGAGTGAGCCTGGTTTACAGAGCGAGTTCCAGGACAGCCAGGGCTACACACAGAAACCCTGTCTCAAATAAAGAAGGAAGCAAAATAAGATAAAAAAAAACCAACCAAACCAAAAAGAAAAAAAAAAAACAAACAAACAAAAAAAAACAACAACAACCAAACCCCCCCCCCAAAAAAAAACAAAAACAAAAACAAAATCTAAAATCCCATTTAAAGCTACAACAAAAAAAGCAGTCTCTCAACTGTGAGCTTCTGTAAAATAAAAAATAAGTTAATACTTTCTTATTTTATAAGGGAACCAGAGCACAGCTACAATCAGATCAAAACAAAAGACAAACTCCAAACTGTGTATCTAACTCAATGTCCAATTATCTGGATTCATCATGGTATTCTGGGCTCCACCAAGGGACTTGGGTCCCTTTTCCAGCTCTGGCCTCTGCAGCACACACAGCTGTCTTCTAAGTTCTGGTCAGCTTTATTCTGCTGCTGCTGTTCTTGGTGGTCATCTTATGGTACTGGCATCTTCAATATATTGGAGACTTCTGCAACAATTGGACTATGCTACACTTTTACCACTTTTACCTCTCCTGGCCTCCCACAGTGCCGAGCCTCAGCTGCTCTCCATGACCTCTTCATGCCTTCAAAACCCATATAACTGGGAGGTTCTTACGATACAGAGTTCAGCTTCCAGCGCGAAGATACAGGTTTGGTTGCCTCTTGAACACAGCTTCTGTGTGCTGACCCTGAGGAAACACTTCCCGGATTTCACTTCAGTGATGCTGGTCTCTTCTTAATCCTTGCTAATTCCTTAACTGCAGCTAACCAGCACCAATTGTCCCAGTAAACCAAAGGTTTTACTCCAGTGGTTCTAGTCTCATGGTATCCACAGCTAATTTGTGAGGCCCAGTTAACCAGAACCACAGATTCTCAACTCAAAAATACCAAACATACCCTGTAAGTCTTTAAGCGACTCTCAAACTTCCGTCTGGAATTCACGACCCAGGCTTCCATTGTCTGCAGGGCTTTCAACATTCTTCCAAGCTCCTACAGAACAGCTCACCAAGCTTTGAATTCTCTCTCAATGGCTTTTCTAGCCCAAAGTTCCAAAGTCCTTCCACAATCCTCCCAACAGTTAGGTCTGTCACAGCGATACTCCACTATCCTGGTATCAACTTCTTAGGGTTTCTGTTGCTGTGATAAAACACCATGACTAAAACCAAATTGGGGGAGGAAAGGACTTTTTAGCATACACATCATTCAAGAAAGTTAGGACAGGAATTCAAACAGGCAGGAACCTGGAGGCAGGTACCGATTATAAAAGCCAAGGAGGAGCGCTGCTTACTGGCTTGTTTCCCATGGCTTGCTCATGCTGCAGCCCAGGGATGACTCCACCCACAATGGGCTGGGCCCTCCTCCCCCATCAATCGCTCATTAAGAAGACATCCTACAGCTGGATCCATTTTCTCAAATGAGGCTCCCTTCTTTCGGTTGACTCTAGCTTGTCTCAAGTTGACATAAGACTAGCCAGGATCCCATTCAATGTAGGCTTAGAGGGCTTGTTTTGATTCATTTTGTTTGTTGTGTTGCACGTGTGTGGTCCATGTTTGTGTGTATGCACACGAGTGCTTGCAGTTCTGCATGTACGTATGTGCATATTCAGAAGCCATATGCTAATGACATGTCCTCCTCAATCTCACTGTCCCTCTCGGTTTTTTAATTTTTTAATTTTTATTTATTTATTTATTATTATTATTTATTATTATTATTATTATTATTATTATTATTATTTTTTTTTTTTTGGTGAAGAGGCCTCTGACTGAACCTGGAGTTCAAGGCCAGTTAGCCCCAGGAATCCTGTTCTCTGGTTTCCCAGCACAAGGATTAGAAGGCAGCTTTCTCAACCTAGCTTTGTATGTGACTGTGAGTTCCAGGTCAGCCAGAACTACACAGTGAGATTCTGCCTTAAAAACATTAATTAATGGGTTCGGTCCCCGGCTCCGAAAAAAGGAAAAGAAAAAAAACATTAATTAATTAAAATTAATAAAGAGGACGGGTGCTGGTACTGCATGCCTTTAATCCCAGCATTCTGGAGGCAGAAGCAGGTGAATCTCTGAGCTTGAGGCCAGCCTGGTCTACACAGTTAGGACAGCCAGGGATAAATAGAAAAACCCAGTCTCAAAAATCCAAAATAAATAAATAAATAAATAAATAAATAAATAAATAAATAAATAAATAAATAAGTTGTCACATCCCCGAAGGTAACCATTAGTAGTTTAGTTAACAGATTACCCTTTTGTTTCAATAGAAAGGGGGAAAAATGGTTAGGAGAAATTATGAATATATAGTAAGATTTTCTAAGTTGTTTAAAGTTACATTTTATTTCATTTCTTTTTAGGTTTATCTATTTTATTTTATGTACCTGTTTTCCTTCATGTATGTATGTGTAACAGGTATGTACCGGTGCCATTGGAAGTCAGAAGAAGGGTATGAGGTCCCCTGGATCTAGCGTTATGGGTGGCTTTAAGCCATCATGTGGGTACCAGGATTTGAGCTCAGATACTCTGCAAGAGCAACAAATGCCCTTAACCACTGAGCCATCTCTCCAGCTATTAAAATTATGTATTAGTGTGCATGCATGGTTTTGCACGTGTGCGTGCACGCGTGCGTGCATGTGTGTGTGTGTGTGTGTGTGTGTGTGTGTGTGCTGTATGTATATGCCTATGCAGTGTATGGGCACATATGTATCACAGTATTGTAGTTAGGGCTTCTATTACTGTAATAAAAGCCATGAATATAAATTACTTGGGGAGAAGAGGGTTTATTTCATTTTACCCCTCCAGGTAGCCCATCAGTGAAGAAATTCAGAGAGGGCTTGCTCGGCTTGCTTTCTTATAGCCCCAGGAACACCAGCCTAGGGGTGGCACTGTACACAGTGAGCTGGGCCCGCCCACAACAGTCATCAATCAAGAAAATATACCACAAGCTTGCCTACAGGCCAATCTGGTGGGGGATTTTCTCAATTGAGGTTTCCTCTTCCAAAATGACTCTAGCTTGTACCAAGCTGACATAAAACTAGCCAGCACACACCACATACTTATAGAGGATAGAGGACAACAGGCAGGGGTTAATTCTTAATTATCGGGAGGGTTCTGGGGGTCGAATTTAAGTCATCAAGCATAGCAGCATCACAGCCAGTATCTTTACCTGCTAAGCAATAATACCATTGGCTCCCGTGGTAGTTTGAATATGCTTGACCTATCGCTTTTAGGAGGTGTGGTCTTGCTGGAGGAGGTGTGGTCTTGCTGGAGGAGGTGTGGTCTTGTTGGAGGGGGTGTGGCCTTGTTGGAGGAACTGTGTCACTGTGGGATGGCTTTGAGACACTCTTCCTAACAACGTGGGAGCCAGTGTTAGCAGCCTTCAGATGCTCCTCCTGCACCATGCCTGCTTGGACGGTGCCATGCTCCCGCCTTGGCGATACCAGATTGAACCTCTGAACCTGTAAGCCAGACCAATTAAATGTTGTCCTTATTAGAGTTGCCTTGGTCATGGTGTCTGTTCACAGCAGTAACAGCCTAACCTAGACATACTCTAAAGCATCCGTCCCACTAGTCACTTAGTCCATCGGTTTTGTGAGGTTCTTTCCAGACATTCTAGATGAACAAACATGTTAGTCTTGCGTACCTAAGGCCTCGACATCCACAGATTGAGTCTAGAGTGCGAGATATTTTTAAAAGTTGTGTCTGCTGAACATGCCCAAACCTTTCTCTTTCCATCATTCCCTAAACAATGCGGTGTAACAATATTTACACCGCATTTATATCATATTGGGGGACTATCGGTAATTTACAGATGCTTTGACATAGAGGAAGAAGTGCGCTGTTGTGCACACATCCATTTTATGTAAGGCAGCCCAGCATGCTTGGATTTTGGGTATCTACAATTTTGGTGTCCACGGGAAGGTAAAAATAACGGTCACAGCATTGCTGGTGAGGGAAAACCACTGAAGTCAGCGTGCATGTCCATTTTCTGACTAGTCCACAGGGAACTTGAAAAATAGACCATGTACATCCACATTTCAAAACCGGGCATCCTCCTTCGGAGGATCGGTTTCCAGTACTGTGTCAGGCAGCTCACAACGTCCTGAAAGTCCAGATTCAAGGGGTCCAACACCCTCTTCTATCCACACAGACACACACACACACACACACACACACACACACACAAATAAGTAAATAAATAAATAACCTTTAAGAAAGGAATAAGAAAGATCATTAATTATTACCTAATTGGAAGGGAATAAACGTGATTCTTCATACTGTGACTGTAATCTTGTGTTAAGAAAATAGACACTCACATAGATACACATAAATATAGTTCACCTAATAATTATTCTTATACAAAAACATCTGTGTAATAATCTCTTAGAAAAGAATTACCAGAGCCAGATGTTTATGGTTTGGTTTTTTTTTTCTTTTTTTTTTTTTATTTCTTCTTCTTTCCTCCTCCCTTCTTAAAGACAGGGTTTCATGCTGGCCTAAAACTCACCAAGGCAGGAGGATGACCCTGGACTATTGATCCTCCTACCAGCATCCCTGGAGCATTAGGGATCCTTTCTGTATTGCTGTGGATCAAACCCAGGGATAGGTATATACTAGGCAAACACTCTCCTGTATCTATCTGATTTCTCTCCATCTCCTGCTTTTTAGTTCTCCACGTTACCTCCACCTCTCCCAGTATCACCAAAAGTTCTTAGCCTCCTAGCAGAAATTGTTTGCAACTCGGGTGGAATCCACTTCAAAGTTCAATCCTCAAGTGTCTCAGCCTAAGCCTGGATCTTTGATCTTTGTCCCTAGGCAGAAGCCTTAGAACTCATCCACCCCCACCCCCCCACCCTCAGGGCTTCTCAGAAATGCAAATTGTTTGCTCTGTCACCTCTCTAGTCTCTTGGCCTTGGATGAATTGTTGGCTTTAACTGGGAAAAGTTTGTAAGTTGGAGGAAGGGAAACTTTGGAAAGTCCTGAAGAAAAAACAGGACAAGTGGCCAACCTGCCTTCAGCTAGCATTCTGAGGGGAGGTGGAAAACCAGACCGAGGTTGTATAGTGCGACTGAGGTTTGTATAAACCTCCTTTTCCACACATGTTTTTGTTTTCTTCCTGTTTCCCAGCAAAACCCGTAACAAGGGGGGGGGGGCTGCTTATCTTGGGGTGCCAAAAGGAAGGGCGGCAAGTGTGGAAAATATCCTTTTCTGCCGCCGCTGTTGGAGAAAGCAATTTCAACAGGGGTGTAGGCAGAGAGTAGATAGTAAAGCCATACAGAATCTAGAAAGTAGGCTCCAAAAGAGATGGCTTGGGTCAAAACAAAGTTCCTGGGCTAACGGAATGACTAAGGCTGAACCTACTGTGTGCTTAGGCACCAGGCCGGCCGCGTTGTTGCAGTATCTCATTTAATCCTTTCAACGGCCTTAAGAAATTACTCTTGGGATCGTCAAGGTACCATCGTGGAAACGGAACTGACAAGGGAACTGGCAAGAACACAGGCAGGAAGGCGTGGCAGGTCCGGAACCCACACTCAAAAGTGACCCAATGTCAACTTAACCCATCCTCCGATGTTTCTCAGAGCCTGCTTCCTCCACTATCCCAGGTGAGTCTGTATGTTTGCTTGGCGTCTCTCAAAAATGCAAGCATACTCTTCCTTTCCTTATCTGTACTCTTGGAGTCAAAGCCTGACACAGATGTCCTCCGGCTCCAAGAATGAATGTGGCAGTTCCCTTTCCCGCTCGCAGCATACAGAACGAACCGAAACGTTATTTACAAAAACACCATGCCAAACAAGATTCTCCCCCCTCCCTCCCTCCCTCCCTCTCTCCCTCCTTCCCTGATGCTGTACTAGGAACAGCCAGGGGTCACCAAATGGCGGCCAGATGGTAACTGGCTGCTGTCCCTAACTCCAGGAGCCTGGGGCAAAAGGCACAAGCGGCCCACCTGCTACCCAGGGCCTGTGAACCAGCCACTTTTTCACGGAGAGCCAAAGCAGTTCTCAGCTCATGCATCCCCCTCCTGCGACGGCTCTCCCAGCTAGCCCGGCCGGTTCCCAGATTTCCAGGGACTCCAGCCGGCTGGGCTTGGTGGACCTGGGAGCCCATCCTCTGCTTCCTCTCTCCCAACCAGAGAGCACTGATGGCCTGAGCGGGAGGGGGTGCTCGGCCGTGGTGGGCACAGTTGATTCCTGGCTTTACAGAATTCTCCTGCCTTCCTGCTAGAACCGGCGAGGCAGAGGAAAGGCTCTGCAGCCGTATTCCTAAACAAAGAAGGCAGCCAGGGCTTTGGGGAGAGCTCCGTTTCCCTTACTTGTATTCAGCACCGCTCCCCTCCTCCCACCGAGCCCAGAGGCGGCAGGCCCCCTGGTTATCTCTGGTCCTGGAGCGCAAGGGCCTTTGTCTCCCCCTCTGCCGACCTACCGGCAAGGCGAGGGGCCTACAAACCCTTCCTGAACTTCCCAGCTCTTTGTTATCTCAGAGGGAAGATTACATTTCCCCGTAAAGAGACAACTGCCAGGCGCCTTCGCCCTCCGAGCAGGCCCAGGGCCCCGCCGCGGTCGCCCCACCCTGTGGCCTGCGGCGTCCCGGAGTTGCCCCGGGAGCCCCGGCTCAAGAAGGGCTGCGGCTCTACAAGAGCCGGGCTTGAGTGCCGCGGCCCGGAACAACGCTGCGAGGCGGGGAAAGCAGGCTTCCTGCCTGGATCTGGGAAGCACTGTCTCCTCTGGGGCTGTCACCTTCTCCAGTCCAGCCTCTCTAGCTGTTTCCGGGAGAGCAGGTGGACAGCTAGCAACTTGGCTACTCTTAGTCCCACTCCCCTAACGCTGTAGAGGAATCTTTTAACAGTGTCAAACTCTGCGCCTCGATACCGAATAGGCACGTGGGTCTTTCTTTCTTTTTCTGGCTACAGCAAGGGCGCATTCTTCAACTTGTATCTTCTACGTGCTCTTCAGAAGGAAAGAAAATTTTTAAAAGATTAGTTTATAAAAATATTATAATATTTATTTAACAAATTAAAAATAAATTTAATTATGAGCAAACACATTGAGAAAGACACAGACAGACAGACAGACACAAAGAGATGGGAGAGAGAGAGAGAGAGAGAGAGAGAGAGAGAGAGAGAGAGAGACTGAATTTCCTCTCTCTTTCTCTCACAGAGCCCAGTGCTGTGTTAAAATTCTCTTGTTTTAAGAAGGGCCTGAAAGTACAGGCCTGAATCTCTGCTTTGGGAAAGGCTGATGTTGAAGTTGGGTGCTGGCCTGACTACCTAGTGAGATCTGGCTTCTAAATGAATGAAGATTTTTGTCAGAAGAACTGCCGAGATGAAGTGCAATGTTCGGACTGTCCTTAGGAACAATGTGACAAATGTAGTTGGCCTTTGGCTATCCTGCATTTTCCAGGACTCCCCTTCCCCATCATCACCCCAAGTTGCAAGGTTTCTTCTCTGGTAAAGTAAGGGCTATGGTTTGTCAGAGGATGACGCTCTGGACTCGAATAGTATATAAACATAAAGAGTGTTTTATTCTGTAGAAGTCTAGTGTGCTGCCGGTCTCCCATTAGCAAGATAGACAGCCAAGAGAGCTTGCAGGCCTGATTTAAAGTACAGTAGGGGATTCCTGGGCTAGGTGACTTTTATCTTGTTTTATCTCTAGGGACATTCCATCACCAGGGCTTTGGAGGCTGAAGAGTGTTGTTGGGGAGGTCTGGAAACTGTTGTTGAGGAAGTAGCTGAGAAGTCAAGAAACTGTGACCGAATGTCCTTGTCCTTGAACAGCTCCTGAGGCCTCGACTTGCCTGGACTTAACCCGTTCTTAAAAACAGAGGTTGAAGGGGTTGGGGATTTAGCTCAGTGGTAGAGCGCTTGCCTAGCAAGCACAAGGCCCTGGGTTCAGTCCCCAGCTCCGGAAAAAAAAAGAAAAGAAAGAAAAAAAAAAAAACAAAAAAAACAGAGGTTGAGGCCTTGGCCCCTTGAACGGTCAAGTTAAAGCTTGTCGTAGAGTCAGCCTGGCCTTCCGAAAAGCCCAGGTTTCTCATGTGGAGCCATTCCCCACACCACAGGTCTACGGATGTCTAGAAAACTCTTGAGACAGATGAGATGCGTTCATCCCTGTCCTAGAACAGTTCCGAAGCTTGCAGTAGAGAACCCCACAAAATAAAAATGGCAACTAGTAAAACTATGCTAAGTACCAAATCAGCAGGAGGCAGCCACACCTCCAGGTGGCCGGGCAGGGGCAGAGAAGGCTGTTTGGTAGCTTCTGTGAGAGAATAAGAGCCACGGGGCTAAACAGGGCAAGGATATGGTTATGTGGGTGATAATCCTTAAATACTGGCTGGCATTCATTCGTTCCACAATCATTTCTGGGTTTTTTATTTAGTTTTTGTTGTTGTTGTTGTTGTTGTTCAGAAATACTTACTGAATATTTACTTCTTAGGCTCCCAATAAATGTATTCTCTCCGTATTCCTCCAAATTTGAACCCAGATCATCTTGCATATGCTAAGCACAGGATGTACCACTCGGCTTAACGTCTAGCTCTGTTGGGCATGGTGGTGGCTTGCAAACTGTTGTCTCGGTAGGCAAGAGGCAAAGGTTGGTGGAAAGCCTGAAGTTTGAGGCTACCTAATGAGTTATACGCTACCCTGGGCTACAGCATAAGACTATGTCTGAAAACAAGGACAAAACAAACAAACAAAAATCAACCCAATAAATCAATAGTAAATTAATAAGCTCGCCAATAGCCCTTCTTCTCTCCTACCCTTCCCTGGAGATAAACAAATGTGGTAATATCCTGTAGACTCCCTGGTGGTCACATAGAAAATTGTCTCAGAAACTCTTAGTCTCCAACGTGGAGAGGAAGAGTCAGACAGTTTGCTATTCAAGTTGTCACGGCTTGCTCTGTTGACGACGGTTCATGAGGGAACAGAACAGTCCCCTTCACCGTGGCTTTCATGCATGTGACCCTTTTGGTACACTTACCATTCAGTCTGCTTCTCATGAGGCGGAACCATAGAAAGACTTGATTTTAGCAGATGCATGGCATGTCCAAAGTCTTCGGGTGGTAGAATTCATACCTAGTATGTCATATTCCGCCCTCCCAGGGGTCCCCAACTAGACATCACATGGCAGAGTGTCCCCCCCCTCCCCATTGCCATGTATCAAATCTGAGGCATGGACCACCTATGCTGGAATAGGAGTGTGCTGGAATCAAAGCTCCGTCTTCTAGCTAAGCTGCAACCCCAGCCCATTTGTTTAATTTGTTCGAGACAGGGTCTGTAAGCACAGGTTGTCTTCTCAGTTCTTATGCGGCCAACGGTGGTGATTTTAAGCCTCTGATCCTCCACCTTCCTAGCGCTAGCTTTGCAGGTGTGCATCGTCACTTTTGACCTATTCGGTGCTAGAAACCGAGCTCCTGAAACTATGTAAAGACCCTACTAACTGTCTCATACTTGTTAGTGTGTTTCACAGAAATATCGGGATTCCTCGTGTCCAAGTAGGACTGGAATATTTGTATATTTCAACATTCTCGACGTGATTCATGTCCACTGGACCTGTTGGATTAAAGAACCACAGATTAACTGCTCTGTGAATGGATCTGGTGGGAAGGGCATTTCAGCGATTTTTCCTTGAGGTTCAGAGTATAACATGGGGGCTCTGGGTTGACTCTGATTAATTCCTAAGGCGAAAAAAACAAAACAAGCAAGCAAGTAAACAACCCTAACCCGAAAAACAAAACAAAACAAAACCAAACCCCTCCTCTCCTCGCTTGCTTCCTGAAAGCTAATGATTTCTGAGGCTACAACGAGCAGCACTGTAGAATTCACAGGGTCCATTCCGGAGTGAACCACAAAACCTAAATTATGTGGCTGGGGAAAGTTGAGATCCAAGGAAAAGGTCTGAGGGGGAAAGTTGACCGATCCATCAATAAAAACAGTTTGTATTTATTGTGAACTATATGAGGGTCCGATTTTTTCCTCCACTTTACTGTATTTTTCCTGTATTATTATCTCCCTTTTACATTACAGGAAAACAGATTCAGAGCACGAAAATCATACCCCAAGGCACACAGATAACCAAAGACCAAGTTGCCAAGTACAGCCTCAAAACTATAGCCAGGCCCCCGCCCCTCCCCGCCCTCCGCTTCGGTCCCCAAATTGCTGATCTACCCACAGCCTGAAATTCGGGCGCCCTCCAGGCGAAACTCAAGTCAGACCTGACTGTAGAACAGTTCTGTTCGCTCCGGGCTTCTCCCGGGCTGCGACTTGAGAACTACAAGGCCCAGCAGGCAACTGCAGGGGGAGGAGGAGGAGGTGGGACTAGCGCCGGGTGGGAGTGAGAGAGCGAGCCCTCGCGCCTCGCCGGCGCACAGCGCTCGGAGCGCTCCTGCGGGAACCTTTGCGGGGCTCTCGGCAGCCGGTGGCGCCGAACGCGAGCCGGAACGCCGGTGCAGCCGCTGCGTGCCGAGGATCCGGGCTGCGCAGGGAACGGGGCCGCAACGTCCGGACTGGACGGAGACTGTGCTTAGCGCATTGCGGCGACCTCGCCTTTCCCGGCCGCGAGCGCGCGCCGCAGCTGGAAAAGCAGCGGAGACCGAGGACTTTTCTCAGGTCCCAGGGGCGCACCACAGCCGTGCTGCAGTCAATGCCCGCCGTAGCCCTCGGAGGGGCGATGGAACTCGGGCTACCAGAAGCCTGAGACGACGCCGCCGCCGCGTACTGGAGAGCGGGGGGCGCACGATCTGGGGACCCCCGGCGGCGGACCCGAGCCCTCCCCCCCGCCCCGCCTCCGGGGCACCAGCTTCGGCTCCATTGTTCCCGCCCGGGCTGGAGGCGCCCGGCTCCGAGTGCCGCCGGGAGTCGTGCCTCGGCCGCGGAGCTCTCGAGACCCCACCAGGACCTGAACGGATCCCAGGGACGAGCTGCTGGAGCGCAAGACACAGACACCCGCCGCGCCACGGCGAGCTCTCCAGAGGCGGGACCGCAGCGCCAAGTGAGGTAAGAGTCGCCGGCGCCCGCAGAGCCGGCTGGCTGGGCGTCCCGAGCGGCCCCCGCGCTTCGCCAGTCGCAGCCCGCGCCTCCCTCTTCCGACCCCCCTCCCCCTGCTCCGCTCCCTCCCCGGCGCCCCTGTCCCTCCTCCCTCGGCCAGTGTCGCCGCCCGCGCCCCCTCCCCGCGCGCGGGGCCTCCGCTGCTGCCCGCTGCCCAACTTTTTCCGCCAACTCGCGCTCCGGAGCTAGCGAGGCAGCTGCGGCGCTCGAGTCCAGACCCCGACCCTCCCGGCCCAGGAGAAGGCGGCGGAAGCCGTGTGTTCCCTACTGGGGAGGAGGGCGGGAGTGGGCTGGGAGGTGGAGAGTGTGTGCATGTGAGTGTGTGTGTGTGCGTGCGTGTGTGTGTGTGTGTGTGTGTGTGTACACACGCATCATCTTTTGGTCTTCTTGAGGATTCATCCTGATTCAGCCGGTGGCTTTGGGCTCAACACCCCACATCTGGGATCTTTTCAAGTGTTTTTCCACCTCCCGGCAAGTCTGGGGTCCAGGTTGGGGGGTTGAGGAGGAAAGGAAGTGGCGGGGAAGGCTAGCTTGTCTTGGAATAGGTTTGAAGGAGGTCTCGTCACCAAATGGCTGAATCGGTTTTAGCGGAGGAGAGTGAGCAAAGATTCCCCCCTTTTGAGGGGTGGTGGTGGTGATGTTCTATTTTGTCTTAGATCTAGAGGACTCTTGAAGGTGTCTGGAGAAGGGGAGGGGGCCCTCGGGGTCTGACCGTTCTAGGAAGTGGAGGAAGAGAGGAGAGCTTGTCCGGTGTGGAACCCTCCTCCGCCCGCTTGTTGCTTCTCTGGCCCAGACCCCCTCTCCGCGCTTCCTGCACCTCCTCCTGTGGTGTCTTCGGCGCGGTAAGACAACCTACTATTCATATTTTTGGAGGAATGTGCTCACTTTTTTTTTAAATATATAGATGGGGTTTGTAATAGACATTTACCCCCAGTGAGGCAGCTGGACACCTTGGGAGTACAGGAGGGAGTTCTCCTTTTCTGGGCCTAGAAGCTATTAACTCATTTGCAAAGCATTTCGACGGCGTTTTTTTCCCCCTACCCTACCCCCCATTTCCCAGATGTAGCTGCCGCATCTGGTTCCGTTTCACCCTACACGGGGTACACCGCAGCCACATTATTAAACATCCCTCTTCCTCCCCTCCCCCTCCTAAATTAAAACTGAGATTCTTGGACTAGTCTTTACCACCGCCGCCACTACCCCTTAAAATTTCTTGAGACATGGAAAGGAAGCTTTGGGATTGGAGGAGAAAAGAAAGTTATAGATCCGCAAGTGGTTTTGGATTCTTCCACTCTCTTGCTGGTGGCCGACGATGGGGGAGGGGGAGGTGTTTAAGAATCTTTGGACCCTCTTGAGAGCCGCTTGCTTACTAGAGGTAGCCTTTGTCGGTGGGCTGAGCCAAAATTGGCCCCGACGTGTATTGGAACCAAGTATCGCCTCTCCCTTTAATTATAGTTGGAGCGCCTGTCTCATGTGGACACAACGGGCCCACCTATCGCCACGCGTCCCAGTCCCTCTCCGGGTTCCGTCCTCCATTTGGGGAGCAGGGCGCAGCCCCTGGTACTGTAGCTGCCAGAGACACCTTATGTTTTCAGTGAATTTCCTGGGTTGCAGTCCTCAGAAGCTTAAACTGGAGTGTTTTTGCCGTTTAAACAATGACTACAGGGCCAGGGATGGAATGTCCACTCCTTTGGAAGGGGGTGGGGGGGGCAACAAAGCATCCAAAGGGTCCAAAGTTAGCGGCTGGGTGGGTAGAGTGGGCTGGTGCCTCTCACCCTCTCCAGTCTTTTAAATTGAAAACACTTCTCTGGTTTCCTTCTTGGGGCGGTAGTTTTGGAGGCTGTAATGAAATCGCACTTTCTCTAGACATGGTAATTAAGGTGACTGTTTCCTTCCCAGATGTGCTCTGGTCTTCTCACCTCCGGACCATTGCTTTTTTTGGAATAGTATCTAAATTGTAGAGCCATTGCCCTGAGATGGTTGAACAGAAAGTGGCCTTCTTCCTCCCTTGGCCAGGCTCCGGGTTTCCTCTCTGGGGCTTGTTTTAAAGCTAAGTAGCTGGCCCCTGGGACCAGCCACCGTCTAGCCAATTACCCCCACGCTGGGGTGGTGCCTCTTCCTTTCAGTGACCTAAGGCCAACAAGCTCAACTAATACCCGCCAACTGCCAACTGTGCTGATGGCTTGCCTCCCTCCCTCATGGCTTGTTTACATATTTCCCCAGTTGGGACACACTCTGGGGGAACTAGCTGACCCCAGAGTGCTGGGTGTTTGGGGACCCCAGTCGCTGTCTGGGGCTTGGTTCCAGTCGGGACAGTTACACACTTCATCAGTGACAAGCTACTTGAAATATGTTGCGTTTACTCTTAGTCATAGCTGAATGTCAGCTTTTCAACGAGGGGCAGTGGATTGAGAGCCGTGGGTATTTCCAATACGAGGTATTTTCACAAGGGGAGGTTGGATGAACATGGCCATTGCTTCTTTTGGTTCCGTGGTGTACAGACTTTAAGAAGGTGGTTTTCCTTGGCCCTCAGGCCATGAAGCAATGGCAGTTAGGTTAAATCCTTTGAATTAGCAAGTGAAGCAAAGGGACGGAAGGCACGGAGGAACTTCACCACTTATCACCTGCTCCTCACGGGAGAGGATTAGAATGAATGCAAGCACCCTAAACCAGAGCTAGCTTTCTTCAGAGTGGACTCCGGATGAGAGAGTCGAATGGAGCACTGGGGAGGCAGACACCAGCCTTGGAGACCAAGACAGTCTGTGGTGTTAGATCCTCCTCTCTTCTCGTATTTGTGACACTGACCCCAAGACTCTTGAAAGCCTTGTTCATGTGAACTTGTGGCTTAGTACCTAGTGTCTCTGAATGCCTTTTTTTTTTTAATTCCACGTTTATTTTGTTATTTATGTGGGTGCCACAGTGCTCCAGTGGAGATCAGAGACTAGGTTACAGGGAGTGGTTCTCTGGCTGGAGAGATGGCTCAGCAGTTAAGAGCACTGGCCGTTGCTCCAGAGGACCCCGGTTCGATTCCCAGCATGCACCATCAGGCAGCTCACAGGAAACGTACAGTCTCTGAAGACACCTGCACTGGCATGCACGTTTGTGTGTAATATAAAATAAAATAAAAAAGAAAAGAATTTGGTTCTCTCCCACTATTTCGGTTTGGTCTAAGAGATCTAAAACAAGTTTATCAGCAACGGCTCCTTTCTTGCCTCCAGTTTTTGTAATTTCTTTGATCCAAATGGCTGTTGAAGAGCGTCCTAGGAAATCTGGTAGCACCTTTCTTCCTTGGTGACAGCCAGCACTCTAGAAGTACGGAGATCCACAGTTCAAGGTCATCCTGTTTGCTGAGCTGGGAGCTGCAGTGGGTCTTGCAGTGGGAGGACCCTGTTTCCTCCTTGGAAAATCTGGTCCTGAACTGCAGGAGGAAGAGGTGTTGGAGTTGTCTCTGACCTCTTGTTCTAAAAATGCCACCCGTCACTTGAGAGGAGTTTAATTTCCTCTTGGGAAATTTGTCTCGCATTTCTTCTTTTCTCCGGGGCTCTGGAAAGGGTCTGAATGCACGTGGGAGTCCAGATGTGGAACTTTAGAAAAGGTGCTGGTGTTTCCAGAGGGATTAAATTCAACACCCCCCCCCAAGTTTGCATTGGCTTTAAATAGGAATTCTTTTCTTACTACCATCCTTCCAGGAAGAACACCCCCCCCCTCCCCACTTCCCCAGGCCCCCAAGCCTGGAAATTTAAATAGTGTTCACCTGGGTAAGGAATTCCAAGAATATGCTAACACTGGAGTAGCTCCCGTGTCCTGTGTCAGCAGCTAAGCTATTGTTTCACTTGCTGTGTTGTTACTGGTTTTGTTTTGTTTTTGTTGTTTTTTGTTTGTTTGTTTGTTTTTTGGATTTATTTATTTTATGTATGTGACTGTTTTGTCTACTTTATGTATATGACTGTTTTGTCTATATGTATGTATGTGTACCACTTGCATTTCTGGTCCCTGATGCATTTAGAAGAGGGCGGTAGGTCCCCAGAAACTAGAGTTACAGGTAGTTGTAAGCCACCTGCTGTTGCTGGGAACTAGACTCAGATCATCTTTAAAAGCAGTTACTTCTAACGGTTGAACCATCTCTCCAGTCCCTGTTTGTTTTTTGAGTCTGGTGTTCATAGCCCTCAAGGCCAACCACTTGAGATCCTCCTGCCCCAGTTTCCTGAGTGTGAGGTTTTAGACATGTTTCATGCCCCCATACAGTAGTTAATGATTTTTCTATCTTAAAAACATATAGATGCTTTTCATATATGGGAACACACATTTGTTTTGTTTCAGTAGTGTTGGAGACTCGAACCCAGGGTATTGTACTTGCTAGCTAGGCAAATAGTTTTACTACTAAGCTAACCCCCAAGCCTTGTTGCCAATCATTTGGTTACTTTTTTTCAATCTGGACACTTTGTAACAGAGATGCAAAGGAAGCTAGGCCACTCACTGCCTTTTAGAGAAACCCAAAGTCCGCAATCTTGGGTGTGCCTTTCTTTCTGAGAGCCTATTTCCTTCTTTCAATCCACATGCTTAAAATATTATTAATAAACCGAACTTCTTCATAAGATACACAAGCATTGCATTTCTTTTTCTTTTATTTTTATCTATATGTATATGTTCATGTCCATATGTGAGTGGGAACTTGTGCCACCGAAGTTAGAACTGAAGTCACTAGACTCCAATGACAGTCTTCAGCTACAGCAGCCGGCAGAGGTGATCTCCAGGCCCACAGTTAGCATGTCTTTTGTTTGAGTTACAATTTTGTAAGCAAAACTATCCCTAGTGTTTAAAAGTGTTTATTAAAGTGCGGTGAGGGGAAGGTTCCCTCTGCTGTTTAGTAAGTCTTATTTTTATCTAAAGAGAGTCATCCTTCTGTATCATAGTCCTCAAATCTGGGACCTCAATATGTTCAGAACAGTACCCTGTTGGCGTCAGTGCTTGTTAGCATGGGGAATTGGCTGCGGCTTTTTTTGTTCCCCTTGTAAGTCTATTCTTTTTTCTTGAAGCACACATACAGGTTGAGAACCTGGACTCTAGCAGCACATGTCATGTTGGCAGTCCAAGAATTTCAGACTCCAAAATGTTTGGGATGTCATACTTGGATCTCACTGGCAAAGTCTATCCAAATGTTCTGAGATCCAAACAACGGCTAAGCTGAAACACGGAAGGGTCCAGCCTGGGTTTGTTTCTTCTCAGGCTTGCTTGCCTTTTAGTCTACTTTAACATAGATGCCCCATCTCCTGTGTATGCCCCCACCTCCTATGCTGAGGCTTGGGGGTACGATGAAAGGCAGGTAGGCACCAATCCTGCTTCACTGAAGCTCCACGGGTTTCTGTTGCTTCTGTTGCTAGGATGAAACACCGCCACCAAAAGCAACTTGAGGAGGAAAGGGTTTACTTCCTCTTAACCCTTCCAGGTTACTGTCTCCTGCTGAGGGAAAGCAGGGCAGGAATCCAAGCAGAGCAGGAATCTGGAACCATAGACCGATAGAGCTACAGAGGGGTGCTGCTAACTGGCTTGCTCCCCATGGTGTGCTCAACCTGCTTTCTTTTAGCTCCCAGGACCACCCACTCAGGGGTGGCACTGTACACAGTGAGCTGGGCCCACCCACATAAGTCATCAGTTAAACAAATACTCTAGGGCTTGTCGTCTACAGACCGCTCTGGTGGGGCATTTTTCTCAACTGAGATTCCCTCTTCCCAAAGGACTCTAGGTTGTGTCAGGTTGACATGAAACTAGCCAGCACACTTGGAAGAGTTGGAAGGGAACGTGAGCATGCCCAGTAAGTAAGTGAGTTCACATGAGCACCAGGGGAAATCAGAGGACTGGGCTGAGGCGCTTGAAGGTGTGTGGAAGCAGAGCTTTGAGCTGGGGTTCATTGATTAGGTTGGATCGGACCTAATTGTGGGGACCTAATTGCAAGAGAGACACTGGCACAGACCCCCAAATACAATGGTAGCCTCCTCAGATTTCTGGGGCAGGAGTATCCTCCCTCATTTGAAAGTGTATGAGAAGAAACAGGTGAGATCTGCTTTAAATGTATTTGTTTAGATTCTAAGAATACACTGTATTTATATTGAGTCTTACTTATATTGTACTATTGCTATTTATTTCTAAAATATCCTTTTACATGAAATCAACCCAAAAGTTTGGAAGTGCTGGCAATTGAACCGCCAGCTTCAGGCACGCTAAAGCACACACTGTATCTGGCCCAGTATTAAAAAGAAAAAAAAATGGTTAAGATGTTTTACATTTTTTTCTCCCCTGCTAAATGTTGGTGACCACGTTCTGCTTTTCGCTCTTAGTGCGCCCCAGTTGGCAGGAGCTATATTTCAATAGTTCAACAGCTGCAATGTGGCCCGGAGCCACCAGATTTGCCAACTAGGTCTAGAGTGTTAGTGGTGTGAGAATGGAGGGCGCCAAATACCTGTGGGAAAGGAGGGAGCTCGAGTCCTGTAGGAGAACGTTGTCCGGAGTACAAGGAGTTTGGGGTCTGGAGAGACAGCTTAGTAAAGATCATTGGCTGCTCTTTCAGAGAATGTGGGCTTGGTTCCCAGCACCCCCACATGGCGGCTCACAATCTGTAATTCCAGTTTCAGCGGGATCTGATGCTCTCTTCTGGCTTTTTCAGGCGGACACATGGAGCACAGACGGGCAAGCAGGCGAAACAGCTATACACATAATAAGTACATTCAGAAGTGATTTTTTTTTTAAGTACACGTTTGCTATTATTTCTTCCATTAGCCTAGTACTACAGAGAGCAGGCTCTTCTCTGTATTGACTATGTGCATACACGTGAACATGTGTACACACAGGTACATGTAACCGCCTGTGATGTTACAAATGTTCAGGTCAGTTGGGAACCAATGCCCAGGATAAGGAACCGTCCCATGGGAGCAGTGTCATGAATAGAAGTGGTCGTTGACTGTGAGAGAGCAGGGAGAGGAAGACCTAGGGGCTAAAGAGATGGCTCAGGGGCTGGGGATTTAGCTCAGTGGTAGAGCGCTTACCTAGGAAGCGCAAGGCCCTGGGTTCGGTCCCCAGCTCCGGAAAAAAAGAACCAAAAAAAAAAAAAAAAAAAAAAAGAGAGATGGCTCAATTGTTAAGAGCTCTCATTGTCCCTCAGGAAGTTCAGGGTTCTTTTCCCGGGCTCAACATCAAGTGGTTCATAGCCTCCTGTTACTTTAGCTCCAGGGGAGAGGGCTCCTGGACTCCTTGGGTATCCATACACATAGGGTATGTGCTCTCTCTCTCTCTCTCTCTCTCACACACACACACACACACTCTCTCTCTCACACACACACATACTCACACACACACTCTCTCTCTCTCTCTCTCACACACACACACACACACACACACACACACACACACTCTCCTGGACTCCTTGGATGGATATACATACACTTATGGTACACAGTCACAACACACACATTCACACATACACATACATATGTGCACACAAAGAAAATCTTTAAGAGGGAGATGAGAAGGTAGGTGGTGGTGCACACCCTGTACCCCAGTACTTGGGAGGCAGAGGAAGGTGGAACTCTCGAATTCGAGACCAGTCTGATCTACAGGGTGAGTTCCAGGGTAGCCAGGACCACATGGAGAAACCCTCAAAAAAAAAAAAAAACCCAAAAAACAAAAATACCCAACAAAACCAAAAAGAGGGAGGAGGAGAAGGAAGAGGAGGAGGAAGGAGAGGAGGAGGAAGAGGAAGAGGAGGAGGAAGAGAAGGAGGAAGAGGAGGAGGAGACCATGACAGATACTTGGTCCTGAACGCACCAGATGGGTTTCTCGAATCATTTTAGACAAAGAGATTTGATGCTAACAGGCTCTCTAGACCTTTAGAACTGAGGTACAAGGCCGAGTGCTCCAGGCCCTGGCATCCTGCTAGATATAGATACCCTGAAGCTCTTGTTGCATAAGTTACTTTAAAAAGAGACCCTCTCAGTTTCTTTCACACTGCCCATTTGGTCCTTGTAGCCACCCGGATGTCGTCAGGACAAATATTTTAACCTTCCCACAAGTATGAAAATGGAGGTCGTATGATCTCATTGCCCTTCATCGAAGACATCTTCGTCTAAGCAGGGTTGGGCTTTGGAATCCGGGAGCCTTGGCTGATAGTGGAGAGACTGATGGGGCGGCTGTGGGGGAAACGGCCATGTACACCTCCAAGGCTGTGGGTCACACCTGTCTAACAGTGGAGGATGGAGGTGATTCCTAAGAGCTAAGGTGCCGGCCTCTAGGATTCCCCATCCCATTTGGATTTGTGGTTTGTGTCAGCGAGTGTTCTGCACATGTGCAGAGCCGTGCATTTCGTGTACCCCGCCACCTTGTCAGTCCTGGAGTTGGTACTGGGAGGCCAAGTGTCTATAGCATCTTTGTTGTGCAATTCGAGGCCTAGAGGGAAGAAGAGGGGGAGGCAGGAGGAACTCTTGTACCTGTTTTAGACGAGAGCCAGGGGGAAGGTTCCAGAATGCTCTCAGAATAGTCTCAGGTGTCTGAAGAGCATTCGACACCGGGGATGAAAGGACGTGTGTGTAGCCAGCCCACCCCTAGGAAGAGGTAGGTGGGCAGGCATCTCAGGGAACAGAGTGACAGGTGGAAGCTGCGGTCCGCTGGAGTCTAATCAGTCATCTCACGGTGACACTGGCTCCTCCTACCCACCCTTTGTGGATACTAAAGCCTTAGCGCTCAGGGTTACTGTGGGACTAAGGTTTTGTCGTCCGGTACACT
Organism: Rattus norvegicus; assembly: GCF_021556685.1. Taxonomy (NCBI): domain Eukaryota; kingdom Metazoa; phylum Chordata; class Mammalia; order Rodentia; family Muridae; genus Rattus; species Rattus norvegicus. Next base: position 74,589,108 of record NC_141549.1, on the reverse strand, counting down.
TTGTGGATAGCAGGCCCACCTACACTGATGAGATGTCTTTGGGATCTGAGGTGTGGGTTTAGAATATCTTCAGGCCTGAGACTGCCTGACCCTGGGTCCTGAAGGGCCCCGAGGGATTTGTCATTTCCAGCATTGACTTGGGTTTCTCTTTCTCTATCCCGTTGGTTTCTCCAGCGTATGGTAGTCCGCCTGTGTCTGCCTGCATCACATGGAGGGGCTGGTTTTTATTTTTGAATTTCCTGTGTTGGGGATGAATGCAGGGGCCTCTGGACAGTGAGCTCTCCTCTGAGCTGAATCCCATTTAGGTGTGGCCAAATTGTTTGCGTTCTCCCACCTTGAATTAATGTCCCCAAGCCTGGGTGATCAAGTTCTAGTGTTACCAACAGCTCTTTGGGCAAAGTACTTAAGCTCTTATATCCCTGATCCCCGCCCACCCACCCCCCAGTTTCTTTATCTCTTAACAGAGACCAGTGCTATCCTTAGAGGCAGAGCAGGAGGAAGTCTTATATAAATGTATTTTGCTTGTGTAGGCTCCACAAAGTATATTTCGAATATATTCGGCAAATATTCCTTCCATTTCTAATCCTTTTCCTAAATTCAGAAGGAAAAAAAAAAAAGAAACCAGAAGAGAAATATTTACTTCGCTTTTGGTTTAAAGTTATTAAATTTTTTCAGTAAGCCTATGGAAGCAGTTAGTGGTACTGTGCACATATTCTGCTGGCCAAGAATTTGTGGGGCTTTTTTCTTTTTTTGCCAGTCAGGACTGATTCACTAGCGAGGGGCCCTTCCTGACTCAGGGGGAGGCAGGGCTGAGACACCACATTAGGGCATGTTCCGGAAGCAGATTCCCTGAATAGCTTGGATGGTTTCCTGGAGCACTGAGGGCAGAAAACACCTGGGAGACAGGAGGTGGTCACTCTGGTACGCTGTAGCCAGCTAGTTCTCTGCACTTGTCCTCTCAGCCTTAGGACCCGTGGAAGTCGTCTTAAATGTCACCAACCACAGGGCCAGTGAGATGACGCAGTCCGTCCCCCCCCCCCCCATAACCCATGTAAAGGAAGAGGGGAAGAACCGACTCCATAGAGTTGTCCTCTGACCTTTGCATGTGTGCTGTGACACTGTCACCCCGCCCCCAGCAGTAATAAATAAAACATATCCAATACCAAAAATTACTATCACAGACTCTAGACGGGTCACGCGCTGCAGAAGCCATGGCTTTAGCTAGGTCTGGGTGAGCTACTTTGTGTCAGCCTCTGCACCGGCTCTTGACTGTGCTTGACTGTGCCTGACTGTGCCTGTGCTGGGCTTTCCTTTCCCACCTCCCCCTGACATCGCCACTCATTGCTGTCAGAGATGGCTGGATCCATCTCACAGTGTCCGGCTCTGCCTTCAAGTAGTGAAGCGTGTGTTCTCTGGGAGGGAGGCTGGTGTGACTGGAGGTTCCGTAATTCTTCTCATTTTAGGGGCAAAAAGATGGGCCCTGGAGAACTGGGGATGGGTCTCTGAGGAAGAACGAACACTTGGCTTAGCCTGTGAAAGGTCCTGGATTCCATCCCTGGTTGGGGAAAAAGGAAATGGTTTATGGGGTCTCCATATTCCCTGTGATCTGAAGCTGTGAACCAGTACTTAACCTATCCCTCCCTCCCTCCCTCCCTCCCTCCCTCCCTCCTCCCTCCGTCCTTCCCTCCCTTTTTCTTCTTCTTCTTCTTCTTCTTCTTCTTCTTCTTCTTCTTCTTCTTCTTCTTCTTCTTCTTCTTCCTCTTCCTCTTCCTCTTCCTCTTCCTCTTCCTCCTCCTCCTCCTCCTCCTCCTCCTCCTCCTCCTCCTCCTCTTCTCTCTCTCTCTCTCTCTCTCTCTCTCTCATCTTATTTTTTTGCTTTAGTTTGTGCATTACAGCAACCATCTACAAATAGTGCATGTGTATGGCACGGGTTGAGGAGGGTGCAGATCCCACTGGTCTATCTACTTTCACCTCAAGAAAGGCCTTCACTTTGAGATCCTCACCGGGGCCTAGACACCTTTGGGACTCTGAGCTGCAGCTGCAGTCTCAGCCTTCCTTGGGCCTAGTCTTTGGTTGGTGCAGTCTACAACCCTTGGCCCTGTAACCATGAATCCAATCCCCGAGCATGGGTGGGTGATAAAAGCAAGACTGCCTACCCTGTGGTTGGGACACTTTCCTCTTGGTCTTAACCGTCTTAGGCTTCAGAGGGGTCGTAATGAGCTCGGCGCGTGCACTTGTGGCTTCTGTGATGCTTGACTGCATTTCAAGAGATTCATGGTTTCTTTGGTGGTGGTGGTGGTGGTGGTGGTGGTGGTGGTGGTGGTGGTGGTGGTGGTGGTGGTGGTGAGACAGGGTTTCTCTGTGTATCCCTGGCTGTCCTGGACCTTTCTATGTAGACCAGGCGGACCTTAAACTCAAGAGATCTCCTTGCCTTTGCCTCCCAAATGCTGGGACTAGAGGAGTGCCCCCTCCACACCCAGCTTTCTTACTGGAGTTTCCGATGCCATTTCTGTGCCGTTTGTGGGGACTGCTTTTATGTGGTGGTTCTTTAACTTGGCCATGTCTACAAAACCCACGTCAGAGGTTCCTGGGACCTGAAACTGCACGTCGTGTTTCTCAAGCCCTTCCTTTGCCATTTGGCTCTTTGGGACTTCTGGGAGTCCCTTCCCTTCCTTTCATAGTTGAGCGAGGCTTTTCTCTTGAAGAACATCATGGCTGTTGACTCAGCCAACTTGCCACTTAGCTCGCACTGAGGACATCGTTGTAGAATTGAAAGGTAGCGTCCAGCCTCCCAGCGCTCTGACAAAACAGCTGTGGTAATCAAGTTAAAGAGAGAAAAGGTTTATTTCACTCTCCGTTATGTGGGTTTCAGTCTGTAGTTGACCATTGCTTTTTTTTTTTTTTTTTTTTTTTTTTTGGGCCTTGCACTTCCTAGGTAAGCGCTCTACCACTGAGCTAAATCCCCAGCCCCGACCATTGCTTTATCACAGTGGCAGGAAGGTTAGACGGCGGAGAGCTCTCTGTAGCAGAGAAATCCCGTTCACTCATGGTCAGGGACAGAAAGGATGAGGGAGGGATGTGAGACTGGGGTTCTCTGTAATTCCTCCTCTTCCAGGCTTGTCCCCAGCTGACTTAAAACCTCCCAGGAGGGTCTGTCTCTCAAAGGGCTCTTCACCTACCAAAAGTGCCCACTGGGGAACAAGACAAATTATGGATGTAAGCCTGTTACCTCTGATAAATGTCGAGACAGGCTCAATTCTCTTTGCACCCTAAGAAGCATCCTTCTGGGATTGTAGGAGCCAAGAAACACTACAAGACACCCACAACATCAACCAGGGCTCATAGGGACTCAGAGTCCAAACCGACGATGAGGGAGCCTGCGTGGTCTGGTGTAAGCCCTCTGCGTATGTGTTGCCGTTGTATAACTGTGTTCTTGTGAGATTCCTGTCTTTTTTGGGACCCTTGTCCTCCTGCAGGGTTGTCTCATCCAGCCTTGATTTGAGGGGAGGTGCCTAGTCTCTCTCTCTCTTTTTTTTTAAGATTTACTTATTTTATGTGAATGAGTACACTGTTGCTGTCTTCAGATACACCAGAAGAGGGCATCAGATTTCATTACAGATGGTTGTGAGCCACCATGTGGTTGCTGGGAATTGAACTCAGGACCTCTGGATCAGAGCTCATAATTGCTGAGTCATCTCTCCAGCCCCAAGGTGCCTAGTCTTACTGTATCACGTGACATGTCCTGTCTAGTTGATATCCCTGGGAGCCTGCCCATTTCTGAAGAGAAACAGAGGAGTGGATGGGGGGTGGGGGGGCTGGAGTCAGGATGTAATATATAAAAAGAACTTAATTCTAAAGAGCAGCAGCCTTCCTGTCAGGTTGACTGTGGACGTGATGCTTTTTTTTTTTTTCTTTCCCCTCGCCCTCTTCTCCCCAATTTCGATTACAGCCGTTGTTTCTTTCCCCAGAGTCAGCTTGCGAAGGCAGATCCCGCTCACCGCAGCGGCAGAGTATCCATGGAGGTGCGGAGCCTTGTTACCAACCTCTAACTGCAGAACTGGGATGTGGGGCTGGAGGGGCCTCCTCTTCTGGGCTGTGCTGGTCACAGCCACTCTCTGCACTGCCAGACCAGCCCCAACCTTGCCCGAACAAGGTAAGACAACAGGACGAGCGTCAGCTGGATCCTTGAGCTGAGGAAACAGGGTGGGCTACTGGCGTGGAGATGATGTGGTCAGCTTAAAAGACTTCCTCCTTGGAGGAGAAAAGTGCCCCTTCCCCACACCTGGGCTGGTTTGGGCTTCCCTCTGTATACCGTATACCAAGCCAACTTTATCAGAGGTGGGGATCACAGAAGGCTGGTGACAGTCTGGTGACAACTGCTAGCCAGAGGTGAGGATCTCGGGGAGTGGGAGTGCGTTCCTTCTGGGGAAACAGTGTAATTAGGTCTTTAACTCAGACGATCATAGAAAGGGGTGGTTGTCGCAATGCGAAGAGTGATGTGAACATAGATTTGGAGAAATCATCCTCGAGTAAGAAGAACATGGTGATGGCCTCTGGCTTCCAGAAAGCTGTGCGGGTGACACAGCTTCTTTGAAGGCATGAGCAGTGACAAGCCCGTGCACGCCTTTCTGGACTTTGCCCTCCAGGTCTTACCTGAGGGCCTGATGAAGAGTTTGCTTTGGAGGTGGTCTGTTTAAGGGACTTGGAAAAGAACAAGAGGCAGAATGGGGCACAGGAACATCATGGGGGCCTCCCACGGGCCCGTGGCGTGTTCTAAGTGCCTGGAAGTTGTTACTGCTCCTAAGATTCCTGGTGGCTTCTGAGGGACTTAGAGGTAAATGTTGAGACCTTTCTGCTGTCAAATGGATCGAGAGTTAGTGGCTGGTCACAGAGAAGGCTGGCGTAGAGTGGGCTAAAGGCTTAGGGTGTATGTGCGAATGGTGGCCACGTGTTCAGGGCTGTTTTCTAAGCTGGCAGGGACCTGTTTGATGATCAGTGGGTGAACCTGTGCATACAGATGATAGTGAGGAAGGAGCAGGGGTGCAGTGGCGGAAACTGGCGTGTTCATGTTTTGTTCAGTAGTAGAACCAAAGACAGACATGAGCAGGAACATGCTTGGCTCAAGGCAAGAGGGGACCTCTGTACCTAATAGGGCTATAGGTGTATATGTAGGTATATAGTTATCGGCAAGTGGTGGCGGGACGATAAATACGAAGCAGACTATTTATTTATTAAAACTTATTGTTTTATTTTATGTGTATGCGTGTTTTTGTCTCTCTCTGTGTGTGTGTATGTGCTGTATTATGTGCTTGGTGCTTGCAGAGATCAGAAGAGGATTCGTGGACCCTCTGGAATGATTGTGAGTGCGAGCCGGTCGTGGCGCGTGCCTTTAATCTCAGCACTCAGGAGGCAGAGTCAAGTGTTTCTCTATGAGTTCCATCCAGGACAGCCAAGGCCACACAGAGAAACCCCATCTCAAAAAAACAAAACAAAGCGAAGGGAAACAAGTATGATCCGCAGCTGCCTTGTGGGTGCTGGGACCCCACCTCTCTGCTCTTAACTTCCGAGCCCTGCCCTACTCGGTGCCATATGGCGGAGGCCATTTTGGTCCATGTAGCCAGCCGGTGCTTCAGAGAGAGATTCTGTCTCAAAAGAAAAAACAAAAGAAAAGAAAGTAGGGGGTCGCTTATCTTTTTATTTTTGACATAGGATCTCACTGTGTAGCCCTGTCTGGTCTCACCATCTTCTGTCACAGCCTTCAGAACGCTAGATTCCAGGTGTTTACCTGTAATCTTTCCTTAGGGTACTAAGGTACGGGTCTCGGTGGGGGTTAAGAACAGGCATTCTTGAAGTGGAGAGATTTAAGATGTGTGCACAGCGGAATTACTCTCTGGGTACGCAACTGTGGAGGGTAACACCTGGGAAGACTGGATTCAGCCGGCATGGAAGGCTTACTTAGTATACTTAAATGGTTCCTGCTGAGAGATTTGAAGTGTACTGACAGGACCCAGTTTTCAGTAAGTTGGTTTGCTCTGTGTGACAAATCACTAAAACAGGAACAACAAGAAAGGCTCGCATGTCACAGTTCGGACACACATAATACTTCCTCGCAAAAGTGTCCGTAGCTGTTCCCGCATCTGCCCCTGCTGTCAGGAAGAGAGGGAGACGGGCACGATGAGGGTCAGTCAGGGAGCGGGACTGTGGTTGGGGAGAGTGATGGCGGAATTTTAGAACGGAATCCGTGGGTTTCATTATAGGTAGTCGGACAGTAATCGTTTTCACGCGCACTGGTGTTTTGTCGGTGTGCGTGTCTGGTGTGAGGCTGTCAGATCCCCTGGAACTGGGCTTCTAGACAGTTGTGAGCCGGGATGACTCGGCTGGGATGAACTGGGATGGGGGGTCGTTCTGAAGGATATTAGCCAGTGCTCTTGACCCTGGGCCATCTCTCCCAGCCCCGACGGAAGGAATTTTAAGTGGAGAGGAAGGGTCATTGAAGCTGCTGGGGCAGTGATGGAGACTGAAGCTAGGGGACCTATGACCTTTTTACCTGTGTTGTTGTTGTTGTTTATTTGACACACAGTTTGTCCATGTAGCCCTGGCTGTTCTGGAACTCACTCTGTAGACCAGGCTAGCCTTGAACTCAGAAGAGATCTGTCTGGGATGAAAGGTTTGTGCCACCACCCCCAGGCACAGTGGTGGTTCTGGGAATGGAGGGGTAGGGAAGTGGAGTGGGCGGGGCTGTATAGAAGTCTGTTGATTGAAGCATAATTTATGTAGTGTAACATGTGCCGATCTTAGACAAGTCCTTCATTGAGTTTTCATAAGGGCTACACCTCATGCTACTACCACTCTCATCAAGAGATCAGTTCATCATCCCCAAAGCTTTTCCCATGGCTCTTGGCTGTCTCCAACCTGCATCCTGTCACTTCCTGTCACCGTACACTGGCGTCGTTTCCCGTCAAGAATGAGGTCTTATGGTGACATAGGAATCTACTCATCCGTGATAGCCACGTGGGTCACTGTATTATTTCAATTCTTTCCCTGTTTCCTTTGGGACAGAGCCTCACTCTGTAGCCCTGGATGACCGGGCACTTATTACACAGACCAGGCTGGCCTCGAATTCAGGGATCTATGCCTCTGCCTCCGAATGCTGGTATTAGATATGTCACCACACCCTGCTCCTGGGGGTGGGTGGTGCTTTTGCCAGAACACAGACCCACTGTAACCATGATGTCAGGGCAATAGTTTCTCTCTGCGCCTTGTAAACTTTTGGAATCTCGAGGACACGCAGTGTACTGTAGTCTTGGCCTTACCGATTATTAAGTAATGCTGCTTTTGTCAAAAAAAAAAAAAAACACCAGCTGTACTCTATATCACAAAGATGGGTCCAGAAGTTTAAAAACAAACCCTCCCAGACTTAGTTTGCACTTCAAGCTTTGGGAAGGCTTTAGTGAGGGGAGGGGGAGTAGAGGGCAGCCCCTCCCCTGGCTGAGCACCATCCCAGCAGTCTCTGCAGACGCCCCTGCCCCGAAGGGACCCAGGAGGCCTGTAGTTTCTGGCTGTCCTTACAAAGTTGATTTAATAAGGGTTCCAGGAAAACCAGTCTCCTCCCCCACCCCACCCCTTCCTTCTCCCATTTGCCATATTACCGAGTCTTAAGTTTGTTTCTTCAGATCGGGCTTTGGGGTTTGTGGGTAAAATGAAACTAGGACCCAGGCCCAGGGGCAGAATTCCCACTTCCCAAAGATAAGAACCAGTTTAGGAGCAGATCTGAGCCGGGGGAAGCCCATTTCCATGTATTTGTCTCCGAGAACAGAATTTGAGGGATTGGTGAGTGGGTATGTCTAAAACTTTGCAGGGCCACTTGTGGTTGAGAATGGCGGCCCCCTTCTTCCCTGTTCCCCTGAACACCCCAAAGGAGCAGTCTTGAAATACTTTCCTTCGTCCACGGAAACCTGCAACTCATAAGCGATTTAATGGCTGAGGTTTTACAGCTCCTCCCACCCACCCAGATTTGAAGGAGTCTGGTGGCTGGATGAGGGAGGAGAGGTTACATTTAATGGAAAAGCTGCACGTCTCTGTTGCTGGCTTGTAGGTCGCCCGTGCACCACAAAGCAGGGCTTTGTCCTTGTTCTGCCGAAACCTGTGCCTATGGGGAAAGGCTGGGGGTGCTGCCAAAATCTGGCCCTGGCCTCAGCTGTAGTTCCCTGGTAGCCCTCCTACGCCCACCCCACTGGGGGTTCTGAACTGCCTTTGGTCCAAGAGGGTGTGGATTTCAGCCTAGCTGCCTGGGGACCCAGCTAGGTATGCAGGGTGTTTTCACTGATAGGCAGACTGTAGGCCTGCAGCTTTAGCCTGTCAGTATGACCCTAAGGAGTAGTGTCACGTAGCTGGCCTGGAACACTTGGGGGAATACACCGTCGCTGCACCCCAGCCCCCAGTAAAATTTCTTATGAAAAGACCCTGTTTGTTTCCAGCTCGCACTGGATGGTAGAGGATTCCAGAACGAGAGTGGAATTATATGAGGCAAGAGGTGTTGAATGATGTGGTCCCCCCCCCCCCTTTTTTTTTCTTTGCTCAAGTGAGGGTGGAGGGTTTAGGTCCATGAAGTCTGAAATGAATTCTAAGTTGCCAGGCTTCCCCGAAGGACCTACCTTGTTGTACATCCCCTCCCAGGAGGTGGGACCAGTGCCTCTGGAAGGTTCTCGATAGTGGAGGGGGGTGGGGTGGGAGGGCAGTGCTCGCCCGTGAGAGAATGTGAGGGTACTCACGTGTCCGCATCAGCAGCGAGGCCAGGGTGGCCGGCCGAGCCGCTCAAGGCTGTGTTCTTGGCTCGGGCCTCTGCATTGCTACACCATTAGCTCCACTGATTTTTCCACTCCGGCTTTGCCAGCCGCTCCCCAAAGTCAGGGAGGAGGAGGAATTTCTCAGGGAAGAAAGAACAAATGGTTGTCCAGAGGACTTGCTGTTGGTGGGGGCAGGGAGGGAAGCCCACACAAAGAATCCAGCCGGGAGTCTGTCACCTGGTGTCTGGGACTTACCTGTGGGGAGGGCAGAACGAGAGGGAGCTGGCTTCTGCAAGTGCATGCTTCTGCTGCAGCACCCAGTGGGTCTGCAGGCTCATTCCTGCAGGATGTCTCCGGGATGTGGAAGATGGCCTTGGGGGAAGAGAGTTCTGGGGAATCATTATCCAAGGAGGTGAGTGCCAGGTCAGAGAGTCTGAGGAGCAGCTCTGCCCTGTTTTTACAAGGCCTCATTCCTCTAGGCTATTGGGAAGTCTGTTTGGCCGCCCCCCCATCCCCCATCCCCCACATTTTTACTTCCCTCTTCCCTGGAACCTGGAACTGAACAGGCAACTGCTTCTCCCCTAACAGGGAGAGACCCGGCTGCTCTCTCTTCTCAACTTCCTAACAGTATTCCTAACAGGTTCTCAGATGCATAACGGTAGCAAAATCACAGTTATGAAGTAGCAACGAAATAATTTTATGGTGTGTGTGTGTTGGGGGGGATCACCACAACACGAGGAACTGTGTTAAATGGTCACATGGTTAGGAGGGCGAGACCCACGGCCTTAAGAGAAGCCTTTTGGAGTCTGGGCTGCCTCTGACTTTAGTTCCCTCTGTCTGCCTGTAGCGTGACCAGTAGGAAACCGACCACCTGGACCCTCTTTTTGGCTGTAAGCACTGGACTTGAGCATCTGCCCCAAGGGCCTTTGGCTAATACCACTGTCCATTTAGCCCTTACCATGCATGGTCCTTGCTGTCTTCAGTCGGGAATCTCGTCCTGCAGACTGAGCAAGGCCGGCGTGAGAGTTGAAGCCTTATCTGCTGAGTGACTGTGCTACTGAGTCTCCTGGGATAGCTCACGTAAGAGAGGTGTTTGGCGGGCAGCGGCCCTCTTGGTTTTAGCCCAAAAGCAGCCTTTTCCCAGACCCTGAATGTGTAGGCAGAGTGGCTAAGAGGGCCTGCCCGGGAGTTTGGTAAGATTGCTGCCTGTGAGTCTGGATAGAAAATATCAACACTGAAATTTCAAATGGTTCATTAGCAAAGAAAATTGAGTCTGGATCTCACCCCTTTCCTCCCTCATGTTCCCCTCCGTGACTGCTAGGGTCAGGCTGGTTACCAGCCTGTTTCTTCACTGATTCCCCACCCACCCACCCAGTCTATCCAAATATATTCCTTTTTTTTTTCCTTGACTGTAACATGCACCTTATATATGACCATTGCTTGTCCTTCTCCTTTAACATGAAATGCTTACCCGTTCCCACCCGACTTTTTATAATTCTTTATAATAAAGTATGCTTAATTCTTACCCATAAGCTTTAGTTTGGGTCCACACTAAGATTTTATTTAAGAGGCCGCCTCTTCCTCGGAGTTTCTTTCGTTTCCAGTCAGGGGTATGCGCTGTGTGCACGCAGTGCTTGCAGTACCAGAAGAGACCAGAAGGGGGTGTCATCTCTCCCTGGAACTGAAATTGCATACAGATGGCTGGAAGCCACCATGTGGGTGGGGTGCAGGGAGATTGAACCAGGGCCTTCTGCAAAAGCAACGAGTATTCTTAACCATTGAGGCAACTCTCCAGCCTCATGTCTCCACAGTTTAAAGAACCCTAGATTACTCTCACACCACACACACACACACACACACACACACACACACACACACACACACACACACCCCTTTTCAGTTTGTAGTTGAATGCTTATTTTATTCCGTATGGGTTTGTTTGTTTGTTTTTAATATCTTACTTATGGATGCGAGCACACCATCTCTATCCTCAGTCACAGCAGAAGAGGGCATCGGATCCCGTTGCCGATGAGCCTGCTCTCCAGTCCCCAGTGTATGGGCTTCTTTTGTTGTTGCTTTTGTTTGGTTTGGGTGTGTCCCCCCACCCCACCCTAGTGCCCACAGCTTCTTGTACACTAGGGTACACAGTCCTATTTATCCACCAGCACAAAGATCTGTGCAGTTAAAAAGAATGCCTTTACTGTTTGCTTTTTAAGATGGCGGGAGGTCTCCTGTAGCCCAGGTTGAACTTGAACCCAGTATGTAGCAAAGGCTGTTCTTGCGCTCACCTCCCCGGTACTGCTGTTACCGATGCATGATACCGTCAGTCTGTAAGAACAGTTTTGATGGCTGTAGAATCTTTGATTCTAGCACTCTGGAGATAGAGAGAGGCAGGTGGATTTCTGTAAATTAGAGGCCAGCCTGGTCTACAGAGACCCTGTTTCAAGAAATAAAACAGAACAAAAATCAGCGAAACAACAAAAAATAAAAACAAGAAAACCTCCAAAACATTTCGATATGTATTTATGATAAGAAATCCGAGACTACAGACCTGTACAGACAGGAAAATGATGTCTTAGATACTTATCTATCAATAATCACAGTTAACCCGAATCTTTTTTTTTTTAAGATTTTCTTCTTGCGTTCCTATCTGAGAAATGGAATTTATACTGTATATATTGGCTTGTAACTTAAATATATTCCTATGCAGATTTTTTTTTCCTTTTTTAGTAGTAGCTATATGGTATCACATTGTGTGGGTTACGGAATTTTTACCCCTCTACTGTCAGGAAATAATTTAGGTTACGTTTAGTAGTTTGCACTGTGACATTTTTTCTTTTTATCTTCCTTTCCTTCCTTTCTCCCTCCCTCCCTCCTTCCCTCCCTCCCTTCTTTCCTTCCTTCCTTTTATCATGATTTTCAAGATGCCCTGGCTGTCCTGTGACTCGCTCTGTAGACCAGGTGGCTTCACACTCACAGAGCTCCTCCTATTCTCTGGAGTGCACTGCCGTACTGTTTAATAGACCTGCAGATATAATTAATAACTCATCTAGGGAGTGATATTTGAAGCCCACATCAAAGAAAGACAGGTTACGTAAGAGCATTTCACCCTGCGGAAGAGGGCCAAAGGGCTCAAAGTAAAGGGGCGAATTGCTTATCCACGGGCAACACCAGTTCACTAATTTCACTGTAGTTGATATATGGAGAGATATTTATTATTAATTTGTGGCCTTAACGATCTTCAGGGAGATGTATCATGACAAGATTTTTGTCGTCTTACAAACTTACAGAGTGTAGCCCACCACACCAGGCTATCTATGTACTGTGTACCTCTGTGTACATGGCCTTGGTCTTAGGCCACCATAAGCCAACTCAAGTTTAAGTCAAGTACAAGAGATCACGGCATAGCTAAAGATGGAATAACGTTGAATGTGTGAGGCTGTTGTCGGCATTGTGTTAAACATTGTTTTATAGTGAACTTTTTTTAAAGATGGGGTCTCATCTATACCAGTTGGGCCTTCAACTCCCAACCCTCCTGCCTCCACCTCCCAAGTGCTAAGGCTACATCACTACACCTAATTTTATGGTGAAATTTTAAAAAATGTAAAGAGTGTATGTGCGTGTAGGTCAGAGGATAACTGTCTGGAGTCAGTTTTCTTCTTCCACCGTGCAAGTCCCAGGGATCGAACCGAAGCCCAAAACCTTCCCTGCATAAGGGGCGGCGTTCTAAAGTAGTGATTAAAAGTATAGCCTGGTCACAGCTGACGAGATGGTGTGGCAGGAAAAACGCTTGCTGCAGGTACCTGGGTGATTGATCACTCGCTGCTGAATTCAATGGGAGAAGGGGGAACCAACCGGCTCCATAGAGTTGTCCTGTGGCTTCCACTGGCGTTGGGCTGAGTGTGCATGTGCAGAATGACAAAGCATTTTAGAAAATGCTTTCAAACAGCCAGTCCACTCTGTGTCGTCAGAGCTCAGCCTGCTTTAAATGTGTTCGCTGTACTCATCCTAACCTGAAACTCAGCAAAATCATGAAGCACAAAACCCGATCTTAGCCCAACTGTGGAGCATCTTGGCGACTGCCTATAATCCTAGCTGGACCATCGTGAGCCTCTCCATGTGGGTGCTGGGAATCGAACCCCAGTTTTCTGGCAGTGCTCCTAACTAACTGCTCAGCCATCTACCTCTCCAGACCCTAACAGTTCTGCTCTGTTCTATTTTATTTTATTTTTTAAAGATTTACTTATTTTGCGCATATGAGTACACTGTCTACAGGCACACCGGAAGAGGGCATCGGATCCCATTACAGATGGTTGTGAGCCACCGTGTGGTTGCTGGGATTTGAACTCAGGACCTCTGGAAGAGCAGCCAGTGTGCCCTTAACCGCTGAGCCATCTCTCCATCCCAACATTTCTAATCTTAAAAATGAAAATTTGGCTGGGCACAGTGGCTCTATAATCTTGGGACTCGGGTGAAACATGGACGTTGAGCCCGAAGGCAACCTAGGACTGGAACACGAGGAGACTGGGTCGAAACAGGAGATAGCTAGCGCAGGACCACGGTGGAATCACTAGGCTCTTCTAGCTCCGCGGTCTGCCTCTGCTGAATAAACTGTTTTGGCTTAATGGACTAAGTGAATGAAGTTAGCCAGGCCGAGGTCACTAGGGTTGCTTGGCTGAGGGAAGTCTGGACCTCAAGAGTTGTGGAGTACAAGGTAAAACAGGTACAGAGCTCCCCCCATGAAACTCAGAACTTCCCCTTCCCCCATACTCTTGGATATTCAAGCAAGGATTGCTTGACTTTGATACTGTGTGTGCATGAGATAGAGGCCGAAGAAGGAACTCATTTTGTGGACAGGTGGAGTCGTAAAGGAAGCTCCATTTTGGGCACCTGTGCTCCCTTACCTTTGCGGTCTTTTTAGTTGGTGTGAACGAGTTAGGTCCAAATATATGTCACCAAAGCTTTCCACTTTAATCACTGTATGATTCTTATTTATTTATTTAGAGACAGGGTCTCTCTGGGGGTTGCCCTGACTGTTTTGGAACTTGCTATGTAGCCCAGGCTAGCCTTGCTAGTGCTGCTACTTACTTCAGTGTCTTAAATGCTCGCCTTACTTGGTAAGAGCCACCACACCCACGTTTACTCTGCGGTCCAGCAACCTCGGGACCTTTCACCTTCCCTAACTTACAGTCCGCCTGTCACCAAGTAACCAGCTTTCGCTGTATTATTTTATTTTAAGGCATTTTATTTTGTGTATTTTTATAATGTAATAAAGGTCTTTATTGGTGTTTTTTGTTTTGTTTTGTTGTTTGTTTCAAGGCAAGGTCTCGTGGTGTAGTCTGGATGGCCTGGAAATTGCTATGTAGACCAGGTTCGGTTAATCTGCCTGCCTCTCTCTGCCTTTGGATATGAAAACACACCCCTGCACATACACAGTGCTGGAATTGAAGATGTGAGTGCTACTAGAGATACACACACACACACACACACACACACACGCACACTATTATTTTTTAACCCTTTTAGTGAACGTGATAGTGGGGACTGAACTGGAACCCCAGGAACGCCAAGTAAGCGCTCTACCCCTAAGGCGTCTCCTGGCTGTGGGCATGGCAGAGAATGACGTGACACTTTGAAAGGGCAGTTTGCCCACCCTGGGTTGGGTGGTCTAATGCTGGGCTCTCTGACCTAGCCACCCCCAGACTCACTGGCACGGTGCAGACAGACTGCAGGCAACACATAAACAAAATCGCTTGCCCCGGCACCATCTGTGGTTTTGGGGGGACAGAAGGCACATTCCGAAACAGCTGACGCTCCTACTGAATGAATGGATCAGCAAGTTTTTGGGGACTGCAACTCTTCCTGCCCAGCTGCCGGCCTTTTCCTTCTCCAAACTGGAGCTTCCGAGCCTGGGGGAGGGGTGGCCCTAGGAGGCGCTGGGCGCTTGGGGGCAGGGCGGTGCATTCCTTTCTTCAAGGAACCTGACCGGACTTTAAGGTCAGGGCCTAGCGAGGAGCGGACTTCGGGGGTTACCTCTTCCCTGTAGAGTCCTCTTATTCCCCCCTCCCCCACACTTAATGATCTTTCCATTACAGAACCCAGACCAGGAAGTGTATGACAGGTCGCAGCTGCAGACACATGGCTGGGAGGCCTGGGCTCCCTGCCAGTGGTAGGAGGGTCTAAGCTACCGCCCTAGCAACGGGACCACCACCCTCCCCACCCCCCCTTCCTGGCTAAAAACTTAGCAGCCGAGGCCTTAGGCATTCTATCACTTGGCGACCAATTGTACTTTTCGTAGCGAATTGAGGAAGTGACTTTGGGTTGAAGGGAGGCTAAGAAGAGATTCACCTGCTTGTGGCCTACAGTTAGGCCCTTGAAATTGCTCTCCAGCTACTACCCAAAATTGAGGCCACCTAGCACAACCACAGAAGCTTCCTAACGGGTGTGTGTGTGTGTGTGTGTGTGTGTGTGTGTGTGTGTGTGTGTCTTTCTGTCTCTCTGAGTGTCTCTGTGTGTCTCTGTGTTGTGTGTTGGATGAGGGTTTCCATAAGCAGTCTCAATGATTCCACAGACTCTTTTCCTTTCTCATTTTGTCGAGATTCAGGCTATGTTGTGTGTATGTGGACTGGAGGAATATAGCCCCCAAGCGGGCTTTGCAAGTACACCGGCCCAGGTTTTAGTCAGAGGATCTGGGACCACCTCAGATCCCAGTCCCCCATCTCCACCCTCCCCCACTCCCCCCTACCCTCCCCATGGGGGATGCATCTTTTGACTTAAAGTTGCTCAGGGGATGTTAGTGGCTCTAAACTGCCCTAGGAGGTGGTTGTCACACAGGAGTTTACCTCCAGTGCCAGCGTATGGTTGGCTTTCTTCCCTGAATCTGCCATGGCTGCTGCATTCTTCTGGTGCCAAGCGAGACACGGTGACTCTGGGAGCCCTTCCTGGAGCCGCAGGGTATCCCTTCTTTTGGGATTCTCTCTGGCCAGTGAGCTAAGGGGAAGGGGAGCAGTGTATTAAAGACCCAACTGAAGAAGGGTTCAGGAAGAGGTTTTCTTTTCTTCTTTTTTTCTCTCTCTGTTTGGTCCAGAGTTTTACCAGCAAAGCCAGGACTTCTGCTGGGGAAGAGGGGAGATTTGGTTCCTTTCTTAATCGTGTAATTACAATCCTTCCAGCTGGACTGGGCTGTGGCGGAAGTCGGGGGACATCAGGTCCGGGTTACCATGCCAGTGGGGAAACTACAGTCCTGGTGCACACCTTTGTCTTTTGAAAGGTTTGTAAGGTTGAACAAAACTCTTGGCCTGAGACTCCCGAGTAAAGGTTTCCCTGTTAACCTCCTCAAGCCCAGCTCCTGGGGAGCTGACTTTTGGGGGGTCATGCAGTGGACGCAAGGACCCTGGCTGCGGCTTTGGCCGTCACAGGCAGCTCCGTACTAAATTACAGTGATGAGGTGGGACGAACAAAAGAGTGAAATCTTTTTTTAATAAAAACAAAACAAAACTTCAGCCCCAAGCCCCTGGGCTTCTGAATGGCTATGGCTTCCTGTCAGGATTAGCTCTGCTGCCTGGGCATGTGTGTGCTGCCTTTCTCCTCAGGAAATACCTTTAGTAAGCCCGGGTGGAGTCCCCATGGCAACGAGAGAGGGGACCTGCTGACAGAGGCCATTCAGCCCTCGTTGTTCCCTGGCCTCTTTGTTGTGTGCTTTATTGCAGCCCCTGTGGCAAGCACTGTGGTTTGCACCGTTTTGTCAGCTGAATGTGGAGTTTTACATTTTAATGGGTTGTTCTGGCAGTGGCCCATTTGCATGCAAAATGGTCCTTCTTGCTCCTCTCCCTTTTCTATTTAAGGAAAAAAAAAAAACAAAAACAACAACAAAAAAAAAAACCTGTCCAAACCCCAGGTCAGGACACTGAACGCTGCTGATCAGGAGAAAGACCTGGTCATTGATTGGTGCTTCTGTTTTCCTTACCACAACACACCTATGCTCTCCCAGTTTTGCAGCGAGCCTCCCTTGTACTGAGGACGTCCCTACGTCCCCTTCTCGACGCCCGGTCTTTCGTAGAGTGATGGTTATCACCTAGGATTTCGCCTCGATTACTTGCTCTGTCTTGGTCTTGCTAGACTAGAGTGAAGTGTTCAGTTCTATTTCAAAGTCAAAATAACGTAATAAAAACCTCTACCTTGGGCCCCTGGAGCCCCACTGTGCTGTTCTTAGTTCCTGCAAAGTTGCTTTCAATGCCACCCCAAATTCCTCCCACATCCACAATTGCTCCCTCGTTTATCTCTGGGAGCCTTTGCCAAGACTGTAAACACTCCCAGACCACCATCTCCCTCTTACTGCAGAGACAGCCCCGTCTCCCTTCATTTTCTTTAACCCAAAAATCCCAGCCACTGGCATTTTGTGGGGGTGACCCTGAGATCACCCAAAGCAGCTGTGTCTGGAAGGGAGTCCTTTGGTACCTAAGATGCCTTCACCACTCCTGAGCCCTGAGAGATGAGACACTTGTGTTGACTATTCTAGGAGTCAGACAAACCAGGCTAAGGGCACGGAGGAAGCCGCTTTGAGTCTCGGCTGAGAGTACATTTTAAAATGGTGATACGCGTCTGAAATTTCAACTCGAAAGGCTGAGGCAGGAGGATCCTGACTCAGCACCACCTCCTGACACCTGGGGCTGGAAGAGAGGCTGTCTCTAAAGTGAGCAGACAAAAAGGGGGCTAGTTACCAAGTTTGACACCCACCTTTAACACCAGCACTTGGGATGCAGAAGCAGGTGGTTCTCTGGGATTTGAAGCCAAACTGGTGGTCGTGAGTTTCAGGCCAGCTACAGATAGATAGAGAGACCCTTTCTCAGACCAAAAAAAAAAAAAAAAAAAAAAAAAAAAACCAAAAAACTGAGGGGAAAAAAACAAAACAAACAAAAACCCAACCACTACCAGGGCTGGAGGTGTGGCTCAGTTGAGAGAATGCTTGTCTAGATTCTTTGAAGTCCTAGGTTCCACCCTCAGCACCACATGAAGTGGCATGGTTCACCCGTGATGCCAACATCCCTCATCAGTGGTCAGCACTAGCTGGGGAGTCCCTGCCTCCCAGGGATAGAAGGAGGGAGGGAGGGAGGGATGTAGCTCTTCAGCTGGAAACTTCAGAAGTAAGGTAAAGTGGTGTTAGAGAAAGCATTTTAGAACAGCAAAGTCGGGGTTGGGGATTTAGCTCAGTGGTAGTTAGGCAAGCGCAAGGCCCTGGGTTCGGTCCCCAGCTCCGAAAAAAAAGAAAAAATTAAAAAAAATAAATAAATAAAAAAGTCTCTAAAGTGGCAAAAAGAATGAAGAAATGGGGGGGGGTATGGAGGAGAGGCTGAGGCAGGGGAGAGGAGACAGCTAAAAGACTCTGGATTTTGTTTTTCAAGACAGGGTTTCTCAGGGTTGGGGATTTAGCTCAGTGGTAGAGCGCTTGCCTAGAAAGCGCAAGGCCCTGGGTTCGGTCCTCAGCTCCGGAAAAAAAGAAAGAAAGAAAGAAAAAAAAAAAAGACAGGGTTTCTCTGTGTAGCCCTCGCTGTCCTGGAACTCGCTCTGTGGACCAGGCTGGGCCTCAAACTCACAGAGATCTGCCTGCCTCTGCCTCCTGAGTGCATGTGCCACCAGTATCCAGCAGCTCTGTGATTCTTGAAGAGGGAATAGGTCTGAGATCTTGGTGATCTCAGAGTGTGAGAGGATCCGAGAGACAGCACGTTGTCACCTCTGCTGTTGAGCCAGGACTTCTCTCAGGACCTCTGATCTATGGAGGAGACATCCAGGCCCATTGACTAATGTGGATGGTGCTAGAGGTTATCAGCTGTAAACTGTAAATGGAGGGTGAGAAGACAGTTGACTGGGGGAGGGGGGCTGCGGGGAGGGCTGAGAGCCTCCCTGTGGTCAGGACGTTGCTGTGCCCGCAATCCATCAGTGGGTCATCCCTACCTGTTTCTCATCCTCACTTGGGGTGAGAAGCATCAAGGAGGAGCCCAGGACACAGCTGACCAGACACTTAAAGCCCTTTTGTGACTTTGCAGGAAGTTTCACAGCCAACCTCCACTTCTTTAAAACCAAGTAGCCCTATCACAGGTCACTGTGGTTTGTTAGTGCCACATGCGGTACCAAGGAGGGCCATCATTATTAGTTAGGGGTCTGCCATGAGGAGGGGACGCCCAATTCCCAAACCTGCTCAAATGGAGGGGTTCCTTCAGGTTAAAAGCACCGTTTTTGGTTTTTTGGCTTTGTCTGCATGTTTTGAGACAGGGTTTTTACCGTGTAGCCCAGGCTGCCCTTAACCCACGGAGATCTGCCCGACTCTGCCTCCAGAGTGCTGGGTTTCATCAAGTTGTGTGTCTGCAGACAGAGCAAGGTAAATGAATTCTTAAGGTATTGATGAGATTAAGCTGTGAGATTGGGAGTGTAGGGGTGGGAATAAGCCCGGGGCAGCTGATTTTAGGATCCCATGCGAGAAGAGGGGAGACTGGGTTCTATTCGATGGGATTAAAGCATCTTCACAGATCTCTAAAAGTCAGTGAGTTTAAAGACACGGTGAAGCTAAATTGTACACTCCAGAGGCAGGAGGCCTGACTTAAATTTGAGGTCACTGTGACTTTCATAATAAATGGAAGACCAGCTCAGGCCATCCAGTCTGTTTCAAGGGGGCTGGGGTGGGGAGTGGGGGAGGCAGAACAAAAGACAGAAGTAAAGGAAAGGGTGAGCTGTGCTGGGACGTGTGTTCTCAAGAAGCAGGGTGCTTGGGTTTGGATCCCAGCTCTCTATAGCACTTACCACCCAGGAGCATTGTCCTGGTAAACCTTGTACCTCTGTATGCCTCCATTTCCCCTCTCTGAAATGAGGGTACAGACGGTGGTACCCTACTCTAGCAACTGTGGGGATCTGATGAGGTAACACAAGAAGAGAGCCGTGCACGGCACAAGCCCCACAGCCACAGGATAGAGAGGACGTAAGGAACTCTTTAAGGCTGCCATGCAAAGGAGACAGCAGCCTGGAGAAATGCTTGCTGTGTGTCAGTGTCTGGTTTACACGGCTGTGAATGGGAAGCGTCACGGGGGGGGGGGGGGTGAGGCGAATGGCAAAGTGGTGTGCGATTGTGCTGTCTCTCCTCTTTGAAGTCACACGAAAGTGTGGGGGTTGGGCATGCACTGCCCTCGGTCCAAGTTGTGTTTTATAGAACCAGGCCTGGGGAAGGACATGGTGTGTTTTAATACAGTTTTTAAATTGCATTTTTTTTGAATTGGTGTGTGTGCACACGCAAACGCAAGGCAGAGGCATATGTATATGCCACGGTGCACGTGTGGTGGTCAGAGGATAGCTTGTAGGGGTTGGATCTCTCTACCACGGGAGTCCTGGAGGCAGATCTCAATCAGGCTTTGCAGCAAGCTTGCTTGCCAAGTGAACCATCCTGCCATCCCAGGAAATGATGTTGTAATGTGAGATACTTATTCACATGGCCCGAGTGGGCTGCACTTCCGGCCTCCACAGACAGGTGTGGCCCCCAAGCATTTCTTTAATGGCTGTCTTCTATTGAACACTGTACAAGCTGACCCTTAATAAGATTTATATGGATTTGGGCCTCAAGGCTCCGTCTCCCACTCACCTACGGCTCATGTCAGAAATCAGATTTAGAGTCAGGTTATTGGATCAACATGCTCAGACCAGAATTACCTGCTAAAAGACTGGATCACTTCTGGCCTGCTCTGCCATAAGCAAATGCCACCCCTCTTGGCTTGTTGAGAAGTTACCACAATAGCCAAAGTATTTGGGGTACAAGCAGGAAAGGGGGGCATAGGGTTTCATTCACATTTATCATGTTCTTCAACATAAAAGCGGTATGCCCTTTGTGGCTGATTTCTTGAAGATTACTGAAGTCTGGTTCCCCACTCCTGTTCTAGAGGCTCTAATAGAGAAGCTGGATAGGGTTGACACATTTTCCCTTCTCTCTAAAGCAGTGGCTACTTAGTAACTGTGTTTTTGCTACCGTTTTAAATTGTTACCGTAGCTTCAGGCCTTTGATCCCCTCCCTGGCAAGGGTTGGGGAGCAGAGGCAGGCAGATCTCTAAGTTTGGGGATAGCCAAGGCTACACAGAGAAACCTTGTCTCAAAAATTAAAAAAAAAAAAAAAAAAAGATTCGTAAATATCTGTGTGTTTCAGATAGCCTTAGGCAAACCCTGAGAAAGGAACTTTCGACCCAAAAGAGGTCATGATCCATAGGTTGAGAAGCACTGCTCTAAAGGGACCACCGGTGCAGCCTGTTTTCTCATCGACCATGTATGAAATTTCCCCCCTGGCCCCCCTCCTTTCTTCTTCCCCTCTTCCCTCTATGTTGCCAGTGTAGCTCAGGTTGGTATTCACTCCAGTGTCCCCCCTCTTCAGCTTCCCTGTTGCTAGGACGCACACCAGACTTTTCCCTCCTATGTTTTAGACAGTTGTCCACACAGGCTTTAGGATTCAGGGTTGCAATCTGAGCCCCCTGTGAGAATGCTCCCAGCAAACTCTGTCTAACCTGCCGGGCTCTAACCTGGTGATAGTGGTAGGGATACCATTCTGTAGTATGGTTTTGCTGTTTTCTGCAGCTTTACTGTCCAATACTCTGCGGACGGGTAGACAGTGTAAGCTGACGCACAGTCAGACATTATCAGCCCCACACCAGATCACTGAAGATCGAGATGCCTTGTGTTTCCAGAAGATAGTGAGTGCCCTGTTTCATCTTTTGGGATGAGATGCATGTAGCATATATACACGAAGGATAAGAAGGTTTTTTTTTAATGTTTTTTCTTTTTTTTTCTTTTTTTTTTTTTTACTTTTTAGAAAGATTTACTTATTTTATGTGTATGAGTGCTGTATCTGCATGTATATCTGCATACCAGAAGAGGGCATCAGAGTCTATTATAAATGGCTATGAACCACCATGTGGTGGCTGGGAATTGAACTCAGGACCTCTGGAAGAGCAGCCGGCGCTTTTAACCACTGAGCCATCTCTCCAGCTCCCAAGATTTATTCGTTTTATGTGTATGGGTGTTCTGTGTACCTGTATGTCCGTGTACCACATGTATGCCTGGCATCCAAAGATGCCAGAAGAGGGCTGTAGATATCTTGTAACTGGCACTAGAGGTGGTTGCAAGCTGCCATGTAGGTGCTAGGGACCAAACCTGGGACCTCTGGAAGGGCAGCCAGTGTTCTTAACCTCTGAGCCATCACTCCAGCCCCCTTAAAATGTTTTTCAATTAGCTTGGAGGGACATACTTTTAATCTCAATACTTAGGAAGCAGACACAGGCAGATCTCTTGTAAATTTGAAGCCAGCTACGTAGTGAGTTCCAGGCCAGACAGGACTACATAGTGAGATCCTGTCTCAAAAAACAAAACAAAACAAAACAAAACAAAAAACAGTTTTACAAGACATTTATGTTTGTTTATTGTGTATGTAGTAAGGTCAGGGGAGCTCATTCTCTTTTCCCACCACATGGGTTCTAAGGGTTAAACTTGGGTTGTCAGGCTTGGCAGCAAGTCTGTCTGGTTGCCTCTACTTTATTTCAACAGGTCCCTATCCTACCCCATGCTGTCCCATGCTATCCTATCCAATCTTCTATCAAGGACTGGAATGTGGATTTCAGCATAGGTCAAGCAATCAGGTGGCCCCCTTTTTCCTCCTTCACAGCCAGTTTAATCAAAGTAGCAGTTAGCTGGTCTCTCATTGGCTGATAAACCTGCCACATTGTAGCTCCAGCCTATCGGTTTTGACTGACAAAGTCCAGCTCAGAAGAGGCTATGAATGCGGACTTCCTCTTGTCAAAGGAAGACGTGAGGGAGGGCCACAGCCGTAGTGGGTTGTTACTGAACAATTAAACCACCTTACCTAGTAACAGAGTCAGTGTTAGGGTCACTCTAACACACAGGTAAGAGTCCAACTTGTTACCTTTCCAGGCCTCCCACAACAAAGTAACTTTCTTTATGGCTGCTTTGTAAATAGAGAACCCAGTTACAGCCCCTTGGCTGATTTATGAGTCTTCTAAAATAAGTTCTGGTCTGGGTTGCTTTCTAGTATTTAGGAGAGAGCAAGGAATGGCTACTTGTCATCCCTGAGGGACAGTACTCCCTGACATCCTCCTGTCACTGGAATGTGATAGGTCATACACCCAAACACTGTTCAGCCGTGAAAAAGAAAGAAATTTGGAGAACAGCTCTGACCTAGAAGGACCTTGCCTACACAACACAGTCCCAAAGTACCGCACAGTGCATGCTCCCATTGTGGGAAATGCACAGAACAGTGGTGGCTAGTATGTGGTATGGCTGCAGGGCACAGTGTCAGACGACTGTGACCCCAGAAGCTGGGAAGCATAGGCAGGCGGTCTCTGAGTTCAAGGCCCAGGCTTGTCTACAATGAATTCCAGGTTAACCAGAGCTATTGAGAAACTCTGTGTGTGTGTGTGTGTGTGTGTGTGTGTGTGTGTGTGTGTGTGTGTGTCTGTCTGTCTGTCTGTCTGTCTGTCTGTCTGTCTCTATGTCTCTATGTCTGTCTGTCTCTATGTCTGTCTCTATGTCTATAGGATGTGTAGGAGACTCAGTTCTATGGGTATGTGCGAGCTTTTTGGTTTTTGGCTTTTTTTTTTTTTTTTTCTGAGGCAGGGAGGTAAAATAGTCTAAAATTCGATTTTTGGAATGGTTTTCTAACTCTGAATATACAACTACTCTTCCATTTCTATGGGTTCTGCTGGTTCAATCAACCATGGGTGAAGAACCTTTGGACAGAAATTTTTTTTTTGTCTGAACTGAGTATTGTGAAAAATTAAACACTATGCAGACTAAAGGCTGCTGGGATTTTTCTGACAGTAGGCTTTGACTGATTGAGGCTGGAGAACTCCGGAGGTCATGACTGGTGTCATCGGAAGTCTGGTTTCTCTGCAGGAGGATGGCACAGTTGTGCTGAGACATAGCTGGGTTTGGGGGGAAGGCACGAACAAGGTTGGGTGGAGTGTTGGGAAGACAGGATTGGATTGGCAGGAGCCTTGGAGGCCAAGGGGTGGTTATACATGCCTTTAATCCCAGCAGGCCAGCCTGGTCTTAAGAGCGGCTTCCCAAACATCCAGGGCTACAGAGAGAAACCCTGTCTCAAAAAAACCAAAGGGAGGCAAGGGGGTGGGGGGGGACTTGGGTCTTACATTATATCTAGAGTAAGATTTTGATGAGGACAGTGACTATGTAAACCAGAGTGTAGGGCTGGGAGGAGTGTTGTCTGAGAATGGCTGCAAGAGCGAGAGGGGTGGGAGTGGGAGTGGGGGCGAAGGGGGAGTTGGAACAAGGATGCTGGTTCCCGAGGCTTTCGTAGCTCAGAGATGAGTTTCTTTTCCACGTTGGTCAGTGCCAGCTAGAAGTTATGGCCATGGGAAAGGGCAGACGCCGGCTCCTTCCCATGGGAGCATGCCTGTCTATTCTCTCTGCTGAGTTCTTTGGGAGCCAATTCTGGGACCTGTGTGATGTGATGCCTGGACTCTGAGAATTCGACTTCACTGTTGTTGACCAGTGGCCGGTCCGGATCAGGAGCGGCAAAATATTTAATGAGTGAGATCACTTGAGGGAAATGAAATCGGATCAATAGGAGGAAGGAACGCTTGCCGCTCTCCTTCAGGGTCCAGTCCAGGCTGGTTTTTTAATTCTTTCGGCAAAAAACATAAACTGAAAGAATGGTCCACGGCAGCTATTTTTAATCAACTGTGTCTTCTGTTCTCCTCTGGTGCTCTCTGCTCTCCTCTGGTGCTCTCCTTGACCAGAGCACAAAAATAAACATGTGTTAGCTCACTGGTATCCAGACTCGACTTGATGGCACTGTGTTTAGGAGACAGAGTCCTTAGGTTGATAAACAGCAGTGTGTGGGCTCCTAGGAAGAAAAGCTATGTTCAACCCCCCCCCCCCACCTCCCCCATCTCCTCCCACCCCCACGTACCTAAGGCTTCTAGTGGACCGCTCCAGAAAAAGACTTGTTAAAATGAGAAGTAAGGAGCTGGAATGGTAGCTCAGGGCTTAGGAGGATCGAAGTATGGAGGGTGGGTCCCAGTTTGGCTCCCTCTGCCCATATCCCGTGGCTCACAACTGTCCCTAACTCCAGCTTTAGGTGGGTGATGGGACACCTCTGACCTCCCCAGGGACCCACGTTCCCACGTGCAAATGCCCACAGACAGACACAAAGCACAGAAATACAGTTAAAAATGAAACCAATCTAAAAGAGAGAGGTGAGGATCTGTAAGGCGCTTTGCCCAGCACCTGCTTCTACTCCAAGCCCTGCAAAAGAAGGGGGTGGGGGTGGGGTGGGGGCGTCAGATTCGGGGTCAGATTTGATGGGGCCAGTCTGTGCTACACAGTGAGTCAAGGCACTCTGGGCTATACAGTAAGACTTTGTCTCAGAAAACCAAAGTCCGGTGTAAGAAAGGGTTGGCTACATACCGTGAACCCCAGCACACAGGGTGAAGAAGTTGGTGGACCTCTGTAAGTTCCAGGGCTAGAAAGTGAGGCCCTGAAAAAGAAGAAGGCCAGGTGGTGGTTAGAACTAAGGTCCCTGCTGGTTTGAACGCTGGTGAACTCCTAGAGAGAGGCAGAGGATGGGATCAGACCAGGGCTGAAGGAGTTGTTTCAGAGTCTCAGGCACCTGTGACTTGAGCCTAGGTGGGTGGCAGGCACCTAGAACATTCTTTTTGGAGGCCAGCCATTCATTTGAACATCCAAAAAAGAGCAGAAACTTCTTTGGTTCTTTCTTAGCAAAGGGACGTCTTTGGCCAGTATGGCAGACTACTGATAGTGCCAAGAATATGGGTTTTCTGATGGTGAAGCAGTTCATTTGCAGGAGGGGTGGGTGCTCTCCACGGGATAGGTCTTGTACTTCTGGTTGAGATACAGAAGGGGATGCCTAGGGGTATGTGCACCTTAGCTACTTTTCTATCTCCATGAGGAGACACCAGGACCAAGGCAAGTTAAAGAAAGCACTTAACTGGGGGCTGGCTTACAGCTTCTGAGGGTGAGTCTATGACTGTTTTTGGTAGCACTCTGGTAGCACACAGGCAGGCAAGGTACCGGAACTGCAGCTGAGAGCTTACTGGTCTACAAGTTGGAGGAAGGGAGGGAGGGAAAGAAGAGAGAGAAACAGACAGACAGATGGACTGAGTAACTGGGTCTGGCATGAACTTTTGAAACCTTGCTCACCGGGATAACACCTTCTCCAACAAAGACATCTACTTCTTCCCAGAACAGTTCTGCCAACCCAGGATCAGATGCTCAATATGGGAGCCATTCTCTGTCTGTCACACCACCACAGTGTGACACTGTGTCCTAAGGAGGAAGATGGGGTGCAGGAGAGGGGTGAAGCCAGGCAGGCGATGAAAAAGGGTTTATGTGTGCCATGTCTGCTGCCAGAGCAAATGTGCCGTTGTGGCAGCTGCAGGCCTTGGGCCTAACACCTGTTAGCTGGAGGCTCCCCTGAGCTGACCTCTCCTTGGCTGTCCCTCCCACATAACGCATCTGTGTTGCTGGAGGGCCAGGCCCCCGCCCACGCTGAGTCATGTGTACCAAGAGCCCCGGTTGACCAAATTCCTGCTCTCATCTTGGGCGTTGGGACTGCTGGGTTTGTGAGGGGTCGGGTTGGTTCGCTAGGGAAAGGGGTGAGGCTGACTGACAGGGCTAAGAAGGACTGGGGTGTTCTGGTGGGAAGTAACCAAGAATTGAGCAGCATACGGGGAAGGGGGCATTCTAGATCTGGAAAGACCTTTCCCCTTAGACTGGAGGAAGTTGAAACACTGCTTAATGCTGCTGCGGCTGCTTCCTAACTTTGCCTTTTTCTTCTTTGACTTACGGAGAAGTGGGGTGGAGGAGACGGGCTGGGGACCTCAGGTTGCCCAGCGTTTCCAACTGGTACATATCCCAGTCCCCGGCTCTGTTGCCTCAACTGAGGCTCGGACAGTGCAGTGACCTATGGCTCACCTAACTCCCTTTCTCCTCCTCCTTTCTCCACTTGGCTCTTCTTCCTGGCCCCTGTGGGTGGCTGCAGCTCAGCCCTGGGGAGTCCCTGTGGAAGTGGAGTCTCTCCTGGTCCACCCTGGTGACCTGCTACAGCTTCGCTGCCGGCTGCGCGATGATGTGCAGAGCATCAACTGGCTGCGGGATGGGGTGCAGCTGGCGGAAAGCAACCGTACACGCATCACAGGGGAGGAGGTGGAGGTGCGGGATTCCATCCCCGCTGACTCTGGCCTCTACGCTTGTGTGACCAACAGCCCCTCTGGCAGCGATACCACCTACTTCTCCGTCAATGTCTCAGGTTGGTAGCAATGCCCTCTGCCCCTCCCCACCCGTACCCCCTGTCCTCTCCTCCAACTTTGCTAGTTTTCAAGGGAGGCGAACTTCCTTCCCTCTCCACAATCCGCCCGACTCTGCTTCAGAACTGCCGCCCACTAACATTGCTCTCCCTGCCCGCTGCGTGGCTTTAGCTCTCAGGAGGTTGACCCGGTAGGGCAGATGCCAAGCTAAGACCTACCTCAGAGGTGATTATTAATGCTTTGGGGTGTTAAGACCCCTGTCATTTCCCCAGCACAGCATGTCCAGGTCACTCTAAGTGGGGCTCGGCCAGCTTGATCTTGTCAAGTCCTAGGCTTAGTGGTTGGAACCTGAGAACATATGGTAAGGTTCCTGCTGTGGTGGGAAGGACTCGGGTACACGGCAATGTTCAGGCTTTGTGGGAAGAAGAAAACCTGTTGTCTGGCAGCCCGGCGAGGGAGCCTAGAACTCTTATGGCTGGGGATATGTTTCCTGTAGAATGTGACTTTCACAAAGCCACATTCCAGAAAAGCTGGAACTTCCTTTATGCCAACATGAGGTGCTTGGTACCTCATCCCAGGCACCATGTAGAACTTGTCCCCAGTTAAGGAACAAGTTTCCCTAGTCCCCAAGAGTGGCATCGGGGACTAGAGAGACCTCTAGTGGATATTGAGACTTTTCTTTTTTAAACGGGGTGCATCCCATTTATGGAGTGGAGGATCTCTCTATGCAAGCCCTGGCTGTCCTGCAACTCACGGAGACCAGGCTGGTCTCAGAGTCACAGAGTTCCGCTTGCTCCCAAGTGCCGGGATTAAAGGTGCTACCTCACATAGCCTGTTTTTACACGAGGCACATCCCATTTGGGGAGTGAAGGCAGCTATAGCCGGGCACAGCAGTGTGTACCTTTAATCCCAGCACTCCAGAGGATCTCTTGTTTTGAGTTCGAAGCCAGCCTTGTCTACATCTCCACACCACGAGACACACGATCTTAAAACATCTACAGAAAAGGCAGCTCTGGAGCAAGAGAGATTGCCCAGCTGTTAAGAGAACCTGACACCCTTGCAGAGGACCTGGATTTGGTTCCCAGCATTCACGGCTTTTTTACAGATGCCTGTGACTTCAGTTCCTGGGGATCCAGCACCCTGTTCTGGCCCACGCCCCCTCAGGCTCCTGAATGCACATGGGACATGCTCATACAGGCTCATATACATATATATAAATTAAAAAATAAATCTTTGGGGGAAAGAGAGAGAGAAAGGGAAGCAGGCAGCTCCCAGCCCTCAGGAGATTCACACTAGAAGATTCTAACTGCAGGCTGTTTAGCCCACGGCTTTAGAAGTATCCGCAAGGCCCAGGTGTCTAGATCAGCCTTGGTTTCTCAACAGTTGATGTCCAAAGAAAACCAATTCTTCATCTGCTGTTGTGGGTACCCAGGTGGTACTGTTAGCTGAGAGGTCTTGGTATATGGGCTGGAATTAAATAAATTTGGCAAAAAGGAGGTAGCCCGGCTAGAGCCATCTGGACTTTTAGGCAGAAGGCAGTGCACTGGGCCGGGATGAGCGCTGGAGCACGCAGTTCTTAAACAGAAACTGTCACTGAGGCAAAATTCAGTAAAATTGGGAGTCCTTACAGGATGGATGTCTGTGACCGCACTGAGGTGGTCTAGACTGGGCAACTGCTGTTCGGATGGCAGTCTAGAAATGCTTGGACATACCTCAGTTTCCCTCCTTCCTCTCATAGATGCACTGCCATCCTCGGAGGACGATGACGATGATGATGACTCCTCCTCAGAGGAGAAAGAGACAGACAACACCAAACCAAACCGTAGGCGTGAGACACTGTTTTCTATCTTTCTGCCTTTGGGACTTGGGAGTTGGGACTTAGAGGAAGGCCTGTCTGAAATGGGAGGAGAGAGGCTCCCACAGTGCCTAGCTGCTGCCCCCCCTAGATGACCTAGGGTGCTGAGCAGGCAGACAGGGTGCATGTGGTCCCGCCTGGGCCCTGGCTTCTGAGCCTGATCACTCCTGCTGCCCTCATCTGTGTCCTCTGGCTTTTCCTTGACAGCTGTGGCGCCATACTGGACATCCCCAGAGAAAATGGAGAAGAAACTGCACGCAGTGCCAGCTGCCAAGACGGTGAAATTCAAATGCCCGTCGAGTGGGACACCCAGCCCCACTTTGCGCTGGTTGAAAAACGGCAAGGAATTCAAACCTGACCACCGGATCGGAGGCTACAAGGTAAGGGTACATACAGACCAAAGAACAGGTAGAGCAAGGCGTTGGATGGGGGCTGGGATAGCAAATGTCTGTGTTACCTGCTTTGATTACTTTGTTGTTGTTTTTGTTGTTGTTGTTGTGGTTGCCTTTTTAAAGGTTTTTGTTGTTGATTTTTAAAGTTTATTTTATAATTGTTTCGCATGCGTGTGTGTGTGTGTGTGTGTGTGTGTGTGTGTGTGTGTGTGTGTGTGTGTGTGTGCCTAGTGCCTGCAGAAGTCTGAAGAGGGTGCCAGATTCCTGAGAACTATAGTGTTTTGATTTTTTACTACTTTAAAATTTTTTGTTTGCGGGAGGATAAGCATGTGGAGATGTGAGGAAAACAGGGAAGGCTCTGTTCTCCTTCACCTAGGAGGGTCCTGGAGATCACCTCGGGTCGTCAGGCATGGTCACAAGTCCCTTTCTTTACCAGTTATCTTACCAGCCACCATTAGTCCACGCCTCCCTCCCTCTCTCCTTCCCTCCCTCCCCTCTCTGGGTTTTGATCCATGATCTCTCTCTACTTAGTTCTGGCTGTCCTGGAACTCACTGACCACCAGGCTGCCCTCAAGCTCACAGAGAGCCACCTGCCTCTGCATCCTAGGTACTGGGATTGAAGAAGGGCATGTGCCACCACACGGCCCTCTTGCATACTTTTAAAGGGCCTTTCTCAGGACAGATTACTGGAACTGGAATTATTAGATCCGAAAGTTTTAGATATGTTTTAAGTGTAGATATGTCAGTACCCATCATCCACTTCCTTCTCTTTCCCATGACCTTTCCTTGTCTTGCTCCTCCATGGTGCATGCGAAACCTGCACCATTGAGGTTCATCTTCAGCCCTTAAGTCCTAAAAGGGAAAACCAGTCACCTCCATAACTGGATATTCGAATGACAGACTTCCGAGACATTTGCCAAGAAACACAACTGGTCAATGTGTTTGTGTTGCTTTTTGATACCAGTGGGCATTTCCTATGCCAATAAGCCGCTTCCTCTCCCTTGTAGGAAGAACATTTTTGATGAGAATCTCTTCCTCAGAGATCTGATGATTCCCCCAGGTCCCAAATATGTCTGACTCCCCTAGAGTCTCTTTTCTCATACCTTTATGACTTTTTTAGGACTGTGCCCCTTCTCTATGTGTCCCAGACTGGTCTGAACTCCTGACTCTTCTGAGTACCTGAATGGCTTCTCATTGCTCCTGTATAAGTACGAGGGGCTGGCTAGAGAGGCAGCTTAGTGGTTAAGCATATACTACTCTGTTCCAGAGTACCAGAGTCTGCTGACCAACACCCACATCAGGCAACTCACAACCACCTAGAACTCTAGCTTCAGGGCTTTTGTGGATGCGCACGTGTGCGCACACACACAGACACACACGATCTTTTTCTCTATTAATTTCTCTATTAATTATTTGATCGTGTGTCGTCGTGTCTCCCCCCGCCCCCCCCCCCCCCCCGCCTCTGGCCCCCAACAAGGATTTCTCTGTGTAGCTCTGGCTGGCCTAGAACTCAGAAATCTGTCTGTCTCTCCCTCTCAAATACTAGGATTAAAAGTGTCTGCCACCACCACTCAGTTCTGTAACCACATAAGGAGGTAAATGTCAAAGGGCAGCCGTGGTGAGCAGCCTGCCGCAGTTCCTCCGTGGAAGAGCAGGGGACGGTTGAGGACGGATCTGACCATAGTCAGCAGAAGAAGAGACATGGTTTCTGCGTTATTTTTATTATATGTTCATTTATATTTTGTGTGCACATGTGCAAGCAGTGGTGTGCACATGGAGGTCCGAGGACTACTTGTAGGAATTCCTTATCTCTGTCCACTTCCTGGGGCAAGTGCCTTTATCCACGGAGCCATCTTGCCAACCCTGAGGAGATAGTTTGTGAAATTTTCGTCACGTCAGGCGGACATGGCGAGGATTCCCAGTGAGCTTAGGAGAATTTCCCAAAGACATGTTTGTCCAGATCACTGATGCTGCCGTGAAGATGGCCAGCGTCTTCACACCTTGCTGGTTTTAGTTCGCAGGAAGGGTTCTGAGTGTGAATAGACCGGGAACCAGTCCTTCTGTGGTATGCTTGACTAATAGTGCATCACTGGCCGTGTGTGCGGCTCTCACTGCACTCTCCGCAGACCCTCAGCAAAGCCCCTTGTCTGTCCGTGCCCTACAGGTTCGTTACGCCACTTGGAGCATCATAATGGACTCTGTGGTGCCTTCTGACAAGGGCAACTACACCTGCATCGTGGAGAACGAGTATGGGAGCATTAACCACACCTACCAGCTAGACGTTGTGGGTAAGAAGGCCGGGGCTAAGTGGGCAAGAGTCAGTCAGAGGCAGGGTGGGGATGGGAAAAGTCGGCTGAGGAGTCTGAGATCCTAGGATGGATTCTGGACATTTGGTACTAAACTTCCCACTTTGAGCTTTAGTTTTTGCTCCCTCCCTCTCCCCCTCCCTCCCTTCATTCTTTCCAATTTGAGATAATGATCTTAGACTTTAGCCCAGACAGCTGTGGAACTCACCATAAAACTTAGCCTGATTTTGAACTCATGGCCATTCCCCTGCTCCAACCTCTCAAGTGCTAAGATTTCCTTCCTTCCCTTCCCTTCCCTTCCCTTCCCTTCCTTCTTTCCTTCCTTCCTTCCTTCCATTCTTTCTTTTTTCTTTCTTTCTGTCGTCTGCCTTTTCTCCCAACCTTCCTTCCTTTCATTTATTTATTTTGGAGACAAAGTATCTCTATGTATCCCTGGCCACCTGGAATTTACTGTGTAGACCACACTTCCCTTGAACTCACTGGAGAGCTGCCTGAGTGCTGGAATTAAAAGGCATGCACAACTATTCCTGGCTCACTTTAGAAAACAAAAGTCATTCATTAAGCAACAGCTACTGTTAACCTTCATGTCTAGGAAGACACAGCTTGGTGTAGCAATGAGAAATACAGTGTAAAAGTAGCTGTTGCTTAAAGAACATCACTAACATACCAGGGTCTATAAGTCCCTGCTCTGAACTTTGGCCTTTGCGTCCTCGCAGTACAGACACCATTAAAGTAGCCATATAGTGCACATACTGGGGTGCAGAGGCCAAGTGCCTTGAAATACAGAATCGCCATCATGTCCACTTGGTAGTATCCTGGAAGACAGGAAGAACAGTGTGTTGTTCATCTCAGGACAGTGATTGAAAAGGTTCTGGGTATCCAGAGCCTCGAAACAAATACTTACCTTGCCATTGATAATAGCCCAGAGAGGAGATTCTAATCTGTGAGGTCTGGGAAGAGTCTAAGATGCTGGAATCTGGGGGTGTGTCTCTATTTAGACTTGGTTGTGTCTTGAATTGTGGGTGCAGGTCTGGAAGAAATGGCACCCCTTCTCTCAGATCAGGTTCAAGGGGCTGGAGTTTAGTAGAAGCAATGGGAAGGATACTGCAGAGGTCACTATAGGCCTTAACCACTGTCAGCATCCCAGCCACGACCAGGTCAGTGAAGAGGCTAACATGTCCACCCTCCCTGCGCCTCCACAGAGCGATCCCCTCACCGGCCCATCCTTCAGGCAGGGCTACCAGCCAACAAGACCGTGGCCCTGGGCAGCAACGTGGAGTTCATGTGCAAGGTGTACAGTGACCCCCAGCCTCACATCCAGTGGCTGAAGCACATCGAGGTGAATGGGAGTAAGATCGGTCCAGACAACTTGCCGTATGTCCAGATCCTGAAGGTAATCTTAGCCTCATTTTTGGCTAGTTTGCTGGGAAGGTGACCAGGTGTTCCCTGGAGCTCAGTGCCTGCGATTTGGGCTCAGCTTTACCCATAAGGCACAGACTCTACTGGCCACAGGCTGGTGACAGCCAAAGATGGGGGTGAGCTGGGAACAGAGGGTGGCTGGGTGACGCGGGCGGCTGGTTCCTAAAGAACTTCGAGAGTGGCCCAGGATCTTGGGTCAGTTACTCAAGGAAGACATTGAAACTCCTGCTTGCTTGTGACGGGAGACCACAGCCTCCAACAGCAAATGTTTCCCAGGGTCTTCCTGCTTGTTTTTCCTAAGTCACAGTCTTTGGGCAAACAAGGTAAACAGCAAGGGCATTGCTTAAACAGTTGGCAAAGTAAATGCCACCTATAAATTCTAGGCCGGTTGAGGAGTAACGGCATTTCCTTCCTTTTTCCTCTTGCTCTCAGACTCATTGTCCGAGGGCTCTGTTAATCCAGGGGGCTAACTGGCAAGGTCCCCAGTGAATCTTGCAGCAGGAGTAACCAGAAGTTAGAGCCCATCCTCCCCTGCCTGGGCTGCCCTAGAGATTTACTGGCTGCTCCCTTTCTCTTTGCCACTGGAGCTGAAAACATTCTGGAAGAAAGGGGGCCAGCTCTCTAACTTGGGGCCTTTTGGGAGCACGTTCTCCAGTTACATGTTCCCAACCAGGTCTTGGAGGAGGGAGTTTAACGTATACTGAATATTTGCTTTGGGACAGTGACCTTTCCTCGGACCCCCTGCCCTCCCCTCCTCTTCTTCCCCCCCTCTCCATTTCCCTTTTTCTCCCTCCCTCCGACCCCCCTTGTTTTACTGTTTTAGCTTTCCGTCTCTGTCCACTCTCATTAGCAGCTTCGTTTTGTCCCCACTCAGAAGAGAAGACTGTAGGTCTCAGTGTCTCCCTCTCCTTGGCTCCTCGGGCTGAAAGCTGCCCGGGAGCACAGTGTGGCCACATCTTGGTGTTTGCCCAACTGACTGGTGTGTCGTTGGTTTGTTCCAGCATTCGGGGATTAATAGCTCGGATGCGGAGGTGCTGACCCTGTTCAATGTGACAGAGGCCCAGAGCGGGGAGTATGTGTGTAAGGTTTCCAATTATATTGGCGAAGCCAACCAGTCTGCGTGGCTCACTGTCACCAGACCTGTGCCAAAAGGTAACGGGGAGATGGACGGGACCCTGTACTGGGTACTTGATTTAAGCTCCACACTGCTGGGGCAGGTTGGGAAGCCAGTTCCAACTCTACCTTTTTTCTCCTACTGTGTTCCTCATGCCCAGAGCCATGGAAAAATCCCTGGCTTCTCGGGAGGCTGGTTTGGTTTGGTACTGTGTTGGTGATCTGTGGTTCCCTCTGTGCCTTAGGTATATGTGTGTTCTCTCCCCCCCACCTCCTGTGTGTGTGTGTGTGTGTGTGTGTGTGTGTGTGTGTGTGTGTGTGTGTCTAAGTGTTTGTGCCTCTCTGTAGACTTGGGAGATATTAGGAATGATGTTTGACTGAACTTTTTTCTTTTCTTTTTTTTTTTCTACTTGTACTCACTTTTAATGATATACCATAAAATACAGCATAGCAGCCATCTTAAAGGAAGACTTTACTCTTGCATGGTGTCTGGCTATGTAAATTACTGACTAAAGAACACAGTATTCAGCCATGCTGTTGACTGAAGTTTTCAATAGTGACTAAGAGAAGGGACCAGATATCTGCAGGTTGTGTGTGCATGCGTGTGTGTGTGTGTGTGTGTGTGTGTGTGTGTGTGTGTGTGTTGGGTTGGGTGTGGAGACTGCCTTTCTTTCCCTGCCATCTGTACCCACTGACTCTCTCCACCTAAAACCAAACAGCCCCCTACCTGCCAGGCCCCATTTCTCCATGCTGCCCACCGCCCGCATGCTTTGGCTGGGCCAGTGGCTGCCAGCGTCTGGTGAAGGGTCATAACCAAGCCGTCGTCTCCTCAGGTCTGCCGGAGAGCCTCCCTCAGAGCCTCGCTGTTTTCCTCTAACAGGTCTCGCTGGCTGGTGGTTTTTCTGCCCTGTTGCAAAGGAGATGCTGGGGGAGCATTTCTTCCTCTGGTTTTGGTCCCTTCTCTGTCCCCTCCGTTCCTCCGCCTCTCTGAGGTCTCATGTCCTGTGCTTGTCCATTTTGCTTCCGTCGTCTCTTCTAGACTGCTGGAGTTAATACCACCGACAAGGAAATGGAGGTGCTTCATCTACGGAATGTCTCCTTTGAGGATGCGGGGGAGTATACGTGCTTGGCGGGTAACTCTATCGGACTCTCCCATCACTCTGCATGGTTGACCGTTCTGGAAGGTATACACTGCACCGATCCTCTCCGGGTCCTGCCTTTGCCACGGGAGCAGTGCATCCATTACGGGGCTGGGGAGAGGCAGAAAGGGGCGGCTCCCATCTGCTGTGTACCCCTTTCTGCTCAGGCTTTGAGGCACAAGCAGGGGAAGTTCCTGGATTTCCAGGAAGTGACACAGCAGCCTCCCCTTGCACATGTATATCTGCCTCTCTCTCTCCCTGGCCGATGTAATGCATGTGTGAGCTCTGGGTTTACCTCGCATTTGGGCTTTCCAGCACAGGCTCCTTCCGTCCTTGGGTATAGCATCTTCCCTCATCCATTTGGTACAGAGGGTTTGAATGATGGAATCTTCTTTAGCCAATCCCAAGAAGAGCCATGGACCTCTTCTCCACGGATACATGCTCTTGGCCAATAGGAGTTTACAGCTTCCATAGAGTGTTGCTGGACCACACTTCTTCATTCTGCTTTGTACTCTGATTGACTCACTGGGATAGCAAAGTTGAGCTACCTAAGAAAGGCCTGTCTTAGCCATTCGGGATGCCTGGTGGTACCCATTTGACCTCTCTGGACATCCCTCCTGGCCTGCCCCTCTCAAGTGGGAAGATCTATGTCAGTGGATTACCCAGGAAGAAAGGAGCCTGTGGCCTTGCTGGGTGGTGGGCTGGTGACCACAGGACCAGTATGGTTTTGCTTGCATGAGACCTGAGAGCTGCTCTTCTGTGGCGGCTGAGTGCATACCTTCTCCACTCTCCCTTCCACCTCGCTTGCCCAGCAGTGCTCACACACTGCCGCTAGCAGAGAGGCATCCTGTCTTTATCGTCGTCTCTGTCTGTTTAGTCAGTGCTCCCTGTGAGTCCTCATTTCCTGACACTTGATGGGGGGTAAGGGAGAGCGGGGATGATGGACAGACACAAACCGATACCTTCCCTGTCGTCAGTTCTGTTGTTTCCTTGTCGGGCTGGGGGAGGACTCTCAGGGCTGGGAGGACTCCCAGGGTGTCACTTTGACTGGCTGAGGATTTAAAGGGAAGACTGTTGGAGGAGGGCTTATATACCTGCAGGGCAAGGAGGTTCCAGCAGATAGACTCTGTTTCTTGTAGTGAAGAGAAAGAGAGACTGGCTGGCAAGTGGGGTTGAGTATGTGTCTTAGCTGGGATGGCCACTGCGTCGGTGAAACACCATGACCGAAGGAAAGAGTTTATTTATTTCCCTTACTCTTCCATATCACCCAGTTCATCATCAAGGGCAGTCAGGGGCAGAAACAGAAACAGGGCAAGAACCCAGAGGCAGGAGGTCTAGTGCAGAGGCCAGGAAGGGGTGCTTGCTCAGCCTGCTTTCTTATAGCGCCCAGGAGCATCTGGATGGCACTGCCCACAATGGGCTGGGCTCTCCCCTATCAATTACTAATTAAGAAAATGCCCTACAGGCTTGCCTATAGCCCCCCCCTTTAAGATTTATTTATTTAATGTATATGAGTACATTGTAGCTGTCTTCAGACACACCAGAAGAGAGCATCAGATCCCATTACAGATGGTTGTGAGCTACCATGTGGTTGCTGGGAATTGAACTCAGGACCTCTGGAAGAGCAGTCAGTGCTCTTAACTGCTGGACCATCTCTCCAGCTCCCTATAGCCCATTCTTATGGAAGTGTTTTCTCCAGTGAGGTTTCCTCCTCTCCGATGACTTCAGCATGTGTCACGTTGGCATAAAACTAGCTAGCCCGGTATGAATTCTAAATAGAGAACATAGGAAAGTGATTGCCGCGCCCCATCCCATTTCCTTACATTTTAAGAATCCGGGGGGGGGGGGGGCATGAATAGATTTCTTAACTGTCAAATACATGGTTTTCCATGTAGAGACATATTTAGCCATTCATTTACTTTG
The DNA here is from genome assembly GCF_021556685.1 of Rattus norvegicus. Lineage (NCBI taxonomy): Eukaryota > Metazoa > Chordata > Mammalia > Rodentia > Muridae > Rattus > Rattus norvegicus. The sequence goes on along the minus strand of NC_141549.1, from coordinate 74,551,852 downwards.
CCTATGTTTTGCTATTTACTGATCTGCTCTAACAGGTGACGGGTGTTTGGTAAGACACAGGATGAGCATTCATTAGGGTCCCACTCTGTCAGGTGTCTTGAGGCTATCTGGTCTTTTGGGCACAACAGTCTGTTTCTATATAATATGTGTGAACAGCATTGGGCTTCTGCAGGGTCTGAGGTGCCCATCCAACCCAGTGGTCAGCTAAGTAAGTTGGCACTGGAGTTAATGAGTGCTGGGCTTGCTTGCCAGGACAGTCTAGGTTGCATTTACCCTCGATGGGGTGTGAGTTTAAGGATGTTTAAGGATACCTCGGAGGTCCCAAGGTACCTGGTCCTTTGATGGCAGGATCCCAGGGGAAAGGGGCAGGTGCTGGGTTTCTCATGGGGCACACCTCTTGTGAGCAAAGCCCCGCCATGACCTGCTGACACCCTGTCCACACTGACCCAGCCCTGGAAGAGAGACCAGCCGTGATGACCTCACCTCTGTACCTGGAAATCATTATCTACTGCACCGGGGCCTTCCTGATCTCCTGTATGGTGGGCTCCGTCATCATCTACAAGATGAAGAGCGGCACCAAGAAGAGCGACTTCCATAGCCAGATGGCTGTGCATAAGCTGGCTAAGAGCATCCCTCTGCGCAGACAGGTAACAGAAAGTAGATGGGGGATTTGCAGGTTCAGCACTTTCTCACCCCCTCTTCCTGGGCCTCTGGGGTCTGCTCCCCTTCCTACCCTCTTGGGTTTTCCTCATCTCCCGCTCTGGACTTGGCTCCAATTTCTGGACACATTGGAACATTGTAAACTAATTCCGTCACCCGAGACACGGTGGGAGGAAATGAATGGGTTAGAAGGCGCAGACGCGTGAAAGATCAATCATTCCTCAGAACACCGCTGACCCAGAAAGGTGCCTGTAAGGATTAGGAATCCATAAATCTAAGGCAGAGAGTTTTTGCAAAGAGTTAGGGACAAGAGAAGAGCAGTTATATCATGAAACACTAAGCTTGAAGAGGTATATTTGGTATGCTCATTGGTTAGGTAAGCAAAATGGAGCCCAGAAAGACTTTGTTTGTCTTTTGGTTTTTCAGGACAAGGTTTCTCAGTGTAGCTGTCCTGGAACTGACTTTGTAGACCAGGCTGGCCTTGAATTTAGAGATCGCCTGCCTCAGCCTCCCAAGTGCTGGGATTAAAGGTGTGCGCCACCACCGCCTGGTTCTGGAAAGACTTTTTGATGGTGGAAACTGCTTAGTCAGAGCTTCTGTTATGGTTTTGGTTTGTTTATTTGTTTGTCTTCACCACATCCTTAGGAATAGAAGTAAATCTGAGCTATTTATGGTTTAAAAAAAAAAAAAAAGTGGGGATTTGGAAGGGAGGGGCTGGCTACGGATTCACCCTCTCCTTGCTAGAAGGGTGACCCCACTCTTTCTTACAGGTGTCAGCTGACTCCAGCGCATCCATGAACTCCGGGGTTCTCCTGGTTCGGCCTTCGCGACTGTCCTCCAGCGGAACCCCCATGCTAGCTGGCGTCTCTGAATATGAGCTCCCTGAAGATCCCCGCTGGGAGCTGCCCCGGGACAGGTAATGCTGCTGTAGTTTTCCACCGCGGATGCCCGCGCTTTTGCTCTAGCTGTAGGAATTGTGTGTGCCAGGGCCTTCTAGGCACTGAAAGAACATGATGCCTCTCTAGAAATAGCCCCACTACTTCCTGCTCTTGGTTGAGTGACATACCAAGAGGAATGCTTGATCTGGGGGCTGGAGAGGTGGCTCAGCAGGTTCAGAGCACTGATTGCTCTTCCAGAGAGGTCCTGAGTTCAATTCCCAGCAACCACATGGCGGCTTACAACTGATGCCCTCCTCTGGTGCGTCTGAAGACAGCTACGGTGTACTCATATACATAAAATAATTATTTAAAAAAAGGCTTGATCTTCTTGGTTGATGGTGTCACACACCTTTGATCCCAGAGCTCGGGAGGCAGAGGCACGCAGGTCTACCCCACATTCAGGAGGAGAGGCAGAGGTAGAGAGATCTGAGTTCAAAGCCAGCCTAATCTACAGAGCGAGTTCCAGGCCAGCCAGGGCTACCCAGAGAAACCCTGTCTTGAAAAATGGAGGTGTGGGGGGTGTTGACGTTTACCAGCCCTGACTGACACTGCCCGTTGGTCCAGTCCTAACTGTCACTCACTGCTTGTCTCCCACTCAAGACTGGTCTTAGGAAAACCGCTTGGTGAGGGCTGCTTCGGGCAGGTGGTGTTGGCCGAAGCCATCGGTCTGGATAAGGACAAACCCAACCGCGTGACCAAAGTGGCCGTGAAGATGTTGAAGTGTGAGTGGAGCTCCTGTGTCCTGTGGTCTTTTTCCTTTTGAAGGCATCCTATGATGCAGTCTCCGCTCACACCTGCTACAATCTCACCTTGATTCCTAATGTTGTCCAGGGGCTCACATGCTCTTAAATCCCATAACTGGCTGGTTTTTCTTGTGGTGGCTCTAGCCGCCTTCTGTAGCACCACAGGGTAGTGGTGGCTCCTGGTGGGAAGCAGGGGGAAGGAAGGGAGTCCTGGAGAAAAGGGGGCTCCTCCAGGATCTGTTTCCCCGGGCCCTCAGATGTCCTTTCCACCTCCCTCACCCCCCCCTCTCTGGTTTGCATGTGAAGCTGATGCGACGGAGAAGGACCTGTCGGACCTGATCTCGGAGATGGAGATGATGAAAATGATCGGGAAGCACAAGAATATCATCAACCTGCTGGGGGCGTGCACACAGGATGGTAGGTGGCTCCTAGGGCAGGGAGGGGGTTTAATGTGTTATTCAGGAGCTGAGCCAGCCTGATTAGCATTCATTTAAGATTCCTTACCAACACGGAGAGGAACTATGTCATTAGCCTCTGCATTAGGGTGCCTACCCTCAGCTTTGCCTGGGAGCGTTCTGGACTATATGGTAAAAATTCTTGTTCTGGCTTTCTTTCGGGCAGAATGGCTTTACCTGTTCCCTCTGGAGGAGGCAGGAAAGAGTTTACACTGGGCATGGGAGACGGTGGGCTGTGATGTCAGGGGGAGGGGCTTCCATTACATGGCGCTCCCCTTGCTGACCTATGTCCTGACCTGTGGTCCCTACGTCTTTGCTCTCAGGTCCTCTCTATGTCATTGTGGAGTATGCCTCCAAAGGCAATCTTCGGGAGTATCTGCAGGCCCGGAGGCCTCCTGGGCTGGAGTATTGCTACAACCCCAGCCACAACCCTGAGGAACAGCTGTCTTCCAAAGATCTGGTGTCCTGTGCCTATCAGGTGGCCCGGGGCATGGAGTATCTTGCCTCGAAGAAGGTGTGGAGACTGAATACACCCCTCCCCACAAAAGGCAGGGTGGGACTGGACCCGGCTAGCTCTCCATGCTGGCCTTGAGCTCACGATCCTTCTCCCTCTGTCTCTCTGGTGCCGGGATGCTGACACAGCACTGCCCTACCTGTCTCCAGCTTATGACTGTTAATCCTTTAGAGCTGTGGCGGCATGGAGCCTGTCCCCTCGTGCTGTAGGCTCTGAGAGTTGGGAGAGCCTCTGTACCCTTGGGATCAGAGCGGATTAGGAGTCTGTGTAACCACTTTCTGCATAGACTCAGCCATTTTTAATTCGTGTTTTTCTTTTTGAAATTAAGGTCCCACTAGTTTTTGTAACAGAGGCCAGCCTCACATTCATTGTGTAGCATAGACTGGCCTGAAATGTGTAAAATGTATCCTGCCTCGGTCTCTCCCAAGGGCTGGGATTACGGAGCATGTGTCATAGAACCCAGCCTTATATCTATCTCCTTATCTCTCTCTCTCTCTCTTTCTTTGTGTGTGTGTGTCTCTCTCTGTCTCCCTCCCTCCCTCCTTTTCTCTTTCTTTCAAGATTCATTTATTTGCTGGGCAGTGGTGGCCCAAGTCTTTAATCCAAGCACTTAGGAGGCAGAGTCCAATCTCTGAGTTTGAGGATAGCCTGATAGCCTGGCCTACATAGCAAATTCTAGGACAGTTAAGACTAACAAAGAAACCCTGTCTCAAAACACTGGAAAGAAATTTTTTTTTGTTTTGTTTTATATATATATTTGCGAGTATGCCTGAATGACAAAAGAGGCCTCAGGTCCCAATCCGGGTGGTTATAAGCGACCATGTGATTGCTGGGAATTGACCTCAGGGCCTCGGGAAGAGCAGTCCGCCGTGCTCTTCTTCTCTCCCGCCCCTGTATTTCATCAGATACAGAATAAGAATACTTGTTTCAATATAGTAGAAGTAAAATTAACCCGGCATGGTTCCAGTGCTCATGGTGTCTTTGCTTGAGCTCCGTATGCAGAGCAGACATGCCTTGCCAGGGAGGAGGGTACTCAGCACACACACCTCCACAGACTTAGCATAGCACTCAGCTAGCACCTAGCATAGGCCCAGGTGGTCTGTTTTAGAGTTACGAATCTAAAAGCTAGAGGTTAGGATCTAGAACAAAGGCATAAAGGAGGGCTTGCTACAGTCCTGGAGAAGGCTATAGTCGAAGGTGTCTGGAATTAAAGAATGTTTGTGAGGGGTCGTCTGGAGGGTATGGGAAGATCTAGAGGATATTGGGGGGGTGGGGTGGGCAGAAGGAAGACCCGTGAGATAACGCAGTCCTGCTGCCCACTACATAGGCAGTGCTGGAGTAGAGGGGACTGAATGGCTGCTCGGCAGTGCAGGGCTGTCATCTCCTCTGGTCCTTTCCCTCCTCAGTGTATACACCGAGACCTGGCTGCTAGGAATGTCCTGGTGACAGAGGATAATGTCATGAAGATCGCAGACTTTGGCCTAGCTCGAGACATTCACCATATCGACTACTATAAGAAAACCACCAATGTAAGTTTCCTGCTCGGCACGGCCCCGGGGCTCCCCGCCACTAGACTTTTGCCCACTTCGATGTTTCCTGTTGCTCTCGTGTGGGGGTTGAGTGGTCCAAGAAAAAAGGGCTTGTAGGAGGGCTGCAGATGTGTGTCCCGTACCCTGGCTCCCACCTACTTGTGTCCTCACTGCCTCAGCCATCATCTTCAGTTCGCCCCATGAGTCATCCCGCTAACACAGACGCTGCTGCTTGCAGGGCCGGCTGCCTGTGAAGTGGATGGCACCTGAGGCATTGTTTGACCGGATCTACACCCACCAGAGTGATGTGTGAGTTAGAAATACACAATTACCTGGGATATGCCGGAGAAAGAATTCTAATGGCCCTGCATGGCTAGACTAATGGGAATCTTATTCCATCAATGGGGGGAAGGGGAGAGGTGGGGACATTGTCTTGTCCTGTGAACTGTCTCTTGGTGCCCTCTTGTCTCCTGTGCCCTGACCCCTGACCCCTGGGTCTTGTTGGGGCAGGAAAGAGTCAAGATGTACACCTACCACTCTAGCTTCTCACGAGGACTTGGGAAAGAATTAAGTCACAGTGAAACTGTGCTCTCCTGTAGGTGGTCTTTTGGGGTGCTCTTATGGGAGATCTTCACTCTGGGTGGCTCCCCATACCCCGGTGTGCCTGTGGAAGAACTTTTCAAGCTGCTGAAGGAGGGTCATCGAATGGACAAGCCCAGTAACTGTACCAATGAGCTGTAAGCATGAGTTGGGGGAAGCCGGGGAAAGTTAGTAGTCGATGCTGTTTGAGCCCACCATTTAGCAAGCTGGGTTGGATGTTGGGATGGTGGGTGGGGTTCCTCGGGTGACGATGGCTCATGGGAGGGAAGTTCCTGAGGTCCAGGCTAGGAAGAAAGCAGGAGCATGGTGGGCAGGGGGTGAAGCTCTGTTTGGAGGACATGGTGTCCATCCCTCCCTGAGCCCTCCAGCCCAACTCTGCCCTTGTCCTCTCTGACCTCACCGTCCCGCTTCAGGTACATGATGATGCGGGACTGCTGGCACGCAGTGCCCTCTCAGAGACCTACTTTCAAGCAGTTGGTGGAAGACCTGGACCGCATTGTGGCCTTGACCTCCAACCAGGTAGAGCTGCCCCGGGCTGGAACTTGGGCTGTCGTCACATAGGCACCTGAGAGGACCCTGTCATGGGAAGGTTTGTGTACCACCCACCAATCTTCTTCTGTCACAGGAGTATCTGGACCTGTCCATGCCACTGGACCAGTACTCGCCAAGCTTTCCGGACACACGGAGCTCTACCTGCTCTTCAGGGGAGGACTCTGTCTTCTCTCATGAGCCATTACCTGAGGAGCCCTGTCTGCCCCGACACCCCACCCAGCTTGCAAATGGTGGACTCAAACGGCGCTGATGACCAGCCGTCCCCAGCCTTCCCCCATTCCATCATCACCCGTGCCCCTCACCTGCAACTCCCCGTTGGACACACTGTCTTTCTCCTTCTCCTTTGTGGCTGGCAAGAGCCAGTGCCTGACTGAGGCCTTCCTGTGTGGCCTACCCTTCCATCACCCCCAAGACCCCTCTCTTCCTCTTCTTAGCCTGCTGTGTGAGAGAGGAGCCAAGAGGCAGGTACTTGCTGGTGGCCACTTCCTCCTTCCCAAGTGTTGGACCAAGACCCACCCTGCTGCCTGGCAACTGCTGGGAGGTCTCCAGAGTGGAAGCAAGTGGCATAGGCGTGCAAGCAAGAGCTTCCTGGGTGTTCTTGTTGACCCATCAGCCCTTTGTGTTCTGGTGGCAGGGGCCTTGGGGCTCCTGAAGCAGTGAGGTTTCTGTTTAGGCCTTAACCGAAGGTGGGGCAACCTCTGCTCCAGATGGACGGTACCAGTAGCTTCTTAATTCCAATACTAATTTGCTTTGCTGACCAAATACCTGGTACCAGAAGACAGTGAGTCAGAGGTCGGGAGCAGGGATGTGCCCTTGGGCTGAGCCCTAGACTTGGGGGCTCTGTACATAGCTATGAAGAAAACACAAAGTGTATAAATCTGAGTATATATTTACATGTCTTTCTAAAAGGGTCGTGACTAGAGATTTACCCGTCGGGTGAGATGCTCCTGGTGGCTGGACCTGAGGCATCAGTAGCTATATATTAAAAACAAACAAACAAACAAAAAAAAAAGGAAAATGTTTTTTAAAAGGTCATATATTTTTTGCTACTTTTGCTGTTTTATTTTTTTAAATTATGTTTTAAACCTATTTTCAGTTTAGGTTTCCCTCAATAAAAATTGCTGCTGCTTCATTTTTATCCTGGGCGTGTGGAAAGGGAGGAGATGTCCACTGCAAAGGAGGGAGACAGGGACTCAAGGGCCATGAGCTGCCCCCCACCCCCTCAGCCCCCCACCCCCCCAGGCCCATGACCTCTGTCTCCTAGATTGTGCACCAAGACCTCCCAGACAATCCTTCTGGCTCTGAAACTTTGGGAAAGAAGATTGACATCCTGAGGGCATAGAGCCAAGCCCATCCACTTGGTTGTTTCCTCAGAGGAGAGGGTGAGGGGGGGTGAGACTAGCTAGAGGGTAGAACTGGACAGAAACTCAAACCCTGGACCCTGTGTGGGTGAATGTACGCATCTCTGAGAGAAAGTTTGTCACCCGAAGCTAGCGGTGCATTCAGATGTCTTGTCTGTCTCCCCCAACCTTCTCCTCAATTTCCTCTCCTGTAAATAACCTCCCCGGGCCTCTCCCGGTCTCTGGGAAGGCCCTGTTGGGTCTGTTCCTGACCTTGGCTTCCTATAGTTTTTCCTTTACAAACTCCACCCATCCCTGAGGAAAGGGAAAACAATCTCTTTGGGTCAGCTTCTGCCACCTGCTGGTTGTTCGTGGTACCTTAGTCCACCCAGCGCCATGCTAGCCTCGGTTTGTTTGCTTGTTTTCCTTGTGTCTCTGCTGAATACAGAACGGTTCAATCTGATTTCATCTGTAGGGGTTAGGGCCGCTTCTTTAAATACAGCTTTGATGGCTGCGGTTTGGGTCATCGTCATGAGAGTTCTTTCTTATCATTGTTTCCCTCTGTGCCCGTGTAACTGTCAAAATATCGCAAGTGGCTTTTTGTGCCAAAAGAAGGCATCCTTTGCCAGAGAGGGCCAGGAAATGAAATTTAGCACATAACTCGTTTTCTTGGAGACCGTATCGTCGTGTTTTCCTTTTTTCTTGTTTAAAATGGTGAGCGCCATTTCTGCCTGGGGTCTTCTTGACTCACGGTTGTGTGAACGGAAGGAGAACATAGAGGGGCTTTGTGTGACTCAAGAAGAGGAACCAGGAACTCAAGGAACTGAAGTCCCTTCTGTCACTATTCAAATTGCCCACGGATATCCCCAGGGACAGGGGTGGCTATCGAATAAGAGACAGTGAGATTGACACGAAGGAAAATGAAATGGCTATTTCACTTCGAGGGCCAGATTGGGTCTCCTGGGGAAGGGTACCCAGCTCACAGAATGAAGATGTGCCGTCAGAGCACAGCGTCCGTCTGGTTTCCTGAGGGATAAAATATGGCCAAGGCATCAATCAATACTTCTTTCCCGTCTTTTCTAATTGCCATAGGCTAGAGATCATCAGTCCCTTGGCTCTGTTAATGTAATATATTGATTTCAGGTAAGTAAGATTGAACATAGATGAAGTAAGAAATCGGCCTTAATGGTAATGAACTCTCTGTTTATCAGCTGCCACTGGGTGGAGCCAACAAGCTAAAATACCAGCCACACACACACACACACACACACACACACACACACACACACACACACACATTAGGTAATGCTGTCAGAGCCAGTTTTCTCTGAAGTAACAGACCTACCTGCAACCGAGAACTTTTGGCCTGGGTATAGTATCGTAAAACTCTGGACATGACCAATAACATCTTGTACAAAATTAAGACATGGCGCAGTGCAGAGCCATACTATGAAGTAGCAGCAACAGCCACTGTGGTAGAATTCTGTGTAAAATGTGAGCTGTGTCTAATGTCACTACAGGTGTGTGTTAGAGGGAGCTTCAAGTTGTACCCGGCGAGACTGTTCACGGCTGGTGGAGCCAAGCTCCTTCACATCCGCAGGAGAGTAGAGAGCTGAGAGGGCTTTGAGGCAACATTGTATGGCCTCCCATCCCCTTAGCTAGTAGGAACCAAGAAGGGAGTAGGCCAGCAAGAACACTGGAGTTGCTAGCCCTAGTGGAGAATGCCCTTAATCCCAGCACTTGGAAGCTGGCAGAGGCTGGCAGATGTTAGGTTCAAGGACAACCTGGTCTACATTGTGAGTTCAAGGCCTGCACACTCTGGTCTAAAAGGAAAACAAGAACACTGGTTATGAAGGACTGTGGAACAGGTTCCCTTTTGTTTGACACATAACACATTCAGAATCCTCTTCAGTGCACTGCCTGCCGTTGTATGCATGCCCTCCTACATAGAAGTGATGCATTTAGCACCCATGCTGCTGTAGCTTCCAGTGCTTGCATTGAAGGCATCCATGGAGGAGCATTGAGTTCGAGGTCAACCAAGATTGCACAGTTGAGACCCTGTCTCCAGAAAGTAAGATGGGGGAGGGGGAGAGGCAAGATGGACCCCAGTAGCCAGGCTCCTTAACTATTTCCATTTTCCCGTTGAGAAAGCCAGAAGGAATCCATAGGGCAGCCATGCATGAGTCAGGGAGATGGAAGTGGATAAAGCCAGCTGACCAGCTAATCCCTTTCCCACACCACACACCTATGATATGCACTAAGTTTAAAAACCCACCACTTCAAAGGGGAAGTTTTATTGTGAAACACCTAATTATGGCAACATCCAGGAACGATGTAAGAGCACAGCAGTCGTCAGCCTACAGGAGTCGGTTGATCAGCACACAGGGTGGGGCCTGCCCTCCATGACAAGGGAGCATTTTGAGGTACATGTTCTGGGCTGGGGTGTAGTTCAGTTGCTAGTGTATGAGACTGAGCATGAGGATTAAGGAGTTCTATGGCTGTGTGGTAGTGGCCCCTTTAATCCCAGCACTCCGTGAGTTCAAGGCCCGGGAACTGGATGGGAATGTTTTAGAGCTCTTTATGTAGTTCTAGCCGTCCCAAAACTCACTCTGTAGACCAGACTGGACTCTAATTCACAAAGATCCACTCTCCTTCCAGAGTGTGTGTCACCATGGTCTGGGTAGCTAACTTTAAGGTTGATATTCATGTATGTAAGTGTTGTGTGTGTGTACCATGACTGCTCCCTGTGAAGCTCAGAAGAGGGTGCTGGATGCTGCTGTAGAACTGGAGTTGGAAATTGGTTGTGGGTGCTGGGAACAGAACACTGACCCTCCACAAGGTCTAGTGGTTTTAAAGACCAAACAGTCCCCCAGCATCACTATCTGTTTTAACTGCCCACTTCTCTAAGAAGCTCTGCCTCACTGGGAAGGATGCACATCCTGGCCCATGGGTGCTTATGGTACTGTTGGACTGAGGAGTTCCTCTGCAAAGGCTGGTCAGGTGCTCTTAAAGGTGGTTTGGGGAATCTCCATGTCACAAGAAGCAGAGAGAGGTATCCAAGGTGCCAAGCTGACTCCATTGTATAATACATTTCCCCTTAGAAGGTCCACATCCAATTGGGCCTGGTTACAGAAGTATGTAATCCTAGCTGCATGGGAGATTGGGAGAGTGGGGCAGGACATTCAAGGCTAGCCTGGGCAATTTCATTCTTACCCTGAAATGTATAAAAAGTAAAAGGGCAGGGGATAACGTTTCCATGAGTGCTCACCTAGAAACCATGACCCTCCCCCTCCCCCAGCTCAGTCCCCATCACTGTCCCCTTCCCCAAGTGCACAAAAACAGGAAGCTGTTCAAACACAACATGGTGGGAGTGGCTTTATGCAACGTTTAGTAAGATGACGAAATTATACAGTAGAGATAGGCTGTAATTAAGCTTCTCTAAGTGGCCTGAACTTGGTGTCACTGCTCGGATCACGAATGGTCACGAGGCCTCCAACGACTTAATGGCTGATCCTTTATCTCAAGCCAGACAGTCTCCGCTAGAACTCCTTCATGGACGCCACTGCTGACTGGCAGTGATTGGAGAGAGTGAGGCCCATCTTCAAGGTATCTTTAGGCTCCTTTTGAATTAGCCTTGCTGTTCTGTGAGGTCTCCTGAGACTTGGCCTGGAGGATCTGGGTATAAAACAGGACTTTAGGCTCTGGTCACAAGCAGCTTAAGTTCTGCAGGCATCCACTTTGACCTTCTAAATTAATGGCCACAAGCCAGGCTCAACGGGTGTCAAGCCTGTGATCCCCACCTGACTGTAATCCCTGTCCGGAGGCTGGTGAGGTCGCAGAGCCGGCCTGAGATCCAGGAAGGCCTGAACTACATTCAGAGTGAACGTCCTCCACCCTCACCCCTCCACAAAGAAAAGCAACCAGACAGCAGCGGCCACAAAATCAGATTTGTGTGACTGCTTTGGTGATGAAGGTGAAGACACAGGCACGGGCCTCTCTGAATGCCGACCCAGCCATAGGCTCACCCACTATCCATCCGCAGTGGACCTGTCACATGCAGTCCATCTCCCCCAACCACCCACTCCCTCCACTGGGTGACCTTCCTCCTGTTTGCCTGTCATGCTTTCTGGCCTCCCCCAAATTACTTGGCCCAAATGGGAGAAGTGGGCACAGAAATTTCCTATTTACATGTATTTTTCTAAAACTTTAATTGTTTCCCTGCTTGTATTTCCTGACATCAGAAACCTGTGTAGACTACATAACATGTGGGAACCATTTGCATTCAGCACATAAAAACCAAGGCTCTGCCTATAGTGTAATTAGCTCCTAGACTTCCATGCTCAGGTTGCTCCACCAGGGGGCTGGCTTCTCCCCTCTACTTTTGGATAGTTGAGGGGAAAAGGCAGCAGTTACGAGATTGCTAGAGTCCTTCCTGTTTGGATGCCAGCAAGAACCGTAGTGTTTGCGGTGGGCCTGATTCCGCAGCCTCAGCGCCCTTCCAGATACCTGGGGAGAGAGGTTTCTCTGTGGATTACTTACTGCTTCTTTGGAAATAGTTGCTGATGGTGTTATGAGGGGTGGTGGTACTGGGGGCAGCTGTATAAATTCTTCATCCTTAAACATTAGAACTGAGAGATTAGTGACTTAAGCCAGTGCAGACCAGGATCTACCATGAATGCCAGGGACTTGTAACAACTCTATTATGGAGGTTGTGAAAGGCAAAGATCTGAAAATTACACGGAGTCAAATGTTGACTTAAACCATTACTTGTGGAAGTGCTGGGGATGGAGACTGTGGTCTCCTCCGTTTTCCACAGCCCTTTACCAGTGAGCTACATACCCAGTCCCGTCGGAACTCTTTTACAAACAGATTAAGCAGTGTAATCAATGTTCTTTATTGCCAAGTAGTACTGCATTGAATCCAATGAGTCCTGCTTCATTGGGAGGGTTAGAGATGCAGACCACTGGCTGGGTGTGTACGCCTGTCACCTCAGTACTCGAGAGGCTGAGGCAAGGGATCTGAAGCTGGATCCAGCCTGAGCTACAACATGAGCTCTTTTGAAGGAAAAGAAAATTAACGTTGGAAAAAAATATTTTCAGTTGAATCAAGTAGAGGGAGAGTAACTAACCTTCGTTCCATTTAGCTGAGGTGCAGGGTCCGTAATGTCCTCCTTTGACTCGGGGGGCAGAGATGACGGTATCCCAAGGTTTGTCTTTGGAGTCTGGGGAAACATTATGCAAGTGTAAAGTGTCCTGCCCAGAAGCTTATGTAAAGGAATATGTGCCTTTGAGCAATCTACCTTCATGTCTGTGCGCGTGCGAGCGCGCACGTGTGTATGTGTGTGCGTGTGTATAGTGTATGTGTGCGCGTGTGTGTATGTGTGTGTGTGCACGTGTGTGTGCGTGTGTGTGTGTGTGCGTGTGTGTATGTGTGTGCGGGTGTGTGTATGTGTGTGCGTGTATGTGTATGTGTGCACGTGTGTGCGCGCGTGTGTATGTGTGTGTGCACGTGTGTGTGCGTGTGTATGTGTATGTGTGCACGTGTGTGTGCGCGTGTGTATGTGTGTGTGCGCGTGTGTGTGCGTGTGTGTGTGTATGTGTGTGCGTGTATGTGTATGTGTGCACGTGTGTGTGCGCGTGTGTATGTGTGTGTGCGCGTGTGTGTGCGTGTGTGTATGTGTGCGCGTGTGTGTATGTGTGTGCGTGTGTGTGAGCGTGTGTGTGCGTGTGTGTGTGCGTGTGTGTGTGCGTGTGTATGTGTGTGCATGTGTGCATGTGTGTGCGTGTATATGTCTGTGTGCATGTGTGTGTGTATGTGTGCACGTGTGTATGTGTGTGTGCACGTGTGTGTGCGTGTGTACAGGGTCTCACTGTGTAGATCTAGCTGTCCTAGAGCTGATCTCTGCTGGGATTAAAGGTGTCTGCCTGACTGTATCTTTCCCTATTTTGTCATTTTGAGATGAATTTCAATGTTAAGGTTGGCCTGGAATTCACTATATAGACCAGACTAGTCTTGAACTCATAGAGATCCACCCGTCTCTACCTTCCAAGTGCTGGGATCAAGGGCGTGTGCCACTATGCCTGGTAGACTTCCTTGAGTTACACGGAATATGCTCCTGCAAGTTAGTATTTGAATACTGAGCTCCCTATATACAAAAGTCGAATGGTATTTAGACTCCAGGATTTAAAACACATAGTTCTAGGTCATAGAAACTACATAGTAAGACCCTGTCTTCAAACAAACAAACAAAACCAAACCAGGCACAGTGACCCATGCATTTAATCCTAGCGTCCAGGATGTAAAGTCAAGGGGATCTCTTTGCGTTCAAGACCAGCTTGGTTTACATAGTGAGCTCCAGGCTAATTAGGGATTCATAGTGATATACAAACCAAATATACAAAACAACGTGGCAATTCTGGTGTTCCGGGTCATAAAGAGTAAAGCTGGGGCTGGAGAGATGGCTCAGTGGTTAAGAGCCATCTCTTCCCAAAAAAAAAAAAAAAAAAAAAAAAAAAAAAAAAAAAAAAAAAAAAGAGCCATCTCTTCCAGAGGTTCAAATCCCAGCAATCATATGGTGGCTCACAACCATCTGTACTGGGATCTGATACCCTCTTCTGGTGTGTCTGAAAACAGCTACAGTGTACTTATACATAATAAATAAACAAAACAAAGTAAACCTGGCAGTGGTGGAGCACATCTCAATCCCAGCACTTGTGAGGCAGGGGCAGGCAGATCTCTGATTTTGAGGTCAGCCTGGTCTACAGAGCTAGTTCCTGAAAAGCCAGCCATCCAACCAAAAAAAGGAAAAAAGAAAAGCAAAGAAAAGAAAAAAACATATAATAAGTTGAAAAAAATTAACATTCTATGCTATCCCTTATTTTCTTTAACATCTATATAAATATGAACAAATTAAACGGAAGAAAAGGAGCCGTTAGCTTAAAAGGAGACAAGTACAGGGGTTGCTAATGAAGAGGACTACAAGCCAGCAGACCTAAACTCCCGAAGGAGTGTCTGCTCTGACCAGAAGACACGGTGAGAGGCTGGTGGGACCCAGGCTCTGGCTGCATCCATGCACTTACCTCTATACTGGGTGGGAGTTCAATAGGCTTTGGCTTCACGTCTATCAGGTAGAAGGTGCGGGACAGGAGCAAGAGAGAAGGGGGGACGTTCTCCTTCAAGTGGAGGTCCAGCCACTAGAGAATGGAAGGTAGTGAGACAGGGCGTTATAGACCGCTATAGCTACAGAGGACCTGTGGTCATCTATTGCTTCCCTTGATTGTAACTTTGCCCAAAGCACACAGGTAACCTGTGGCACAGGATAAGAACACCGACCTCCTGGCTTCTACCCCTGGGCAAGTACCCAGCAACCACTTGCACTAGTCACTGAAACTCTCCATGCAGTTGTAGCTGAGTGTCTTCTCTTAGCAAAACCAGAGGGTTGGAAAGGATAACCCAGAGGCCAGGCGCATGCCGTAATCCAGACTCGGGAGGCTGGGGCAGGATGCTGAGTTCAAGGCCAGACTGAGCAACGTGATAAGAACCTGCCTCAAGGGCTGGAGAGATGGCTCAGAGGTTTAGAGCACTGTCTGCTCTTCCAGAGGTCCTGAGTTCAATTCCCAGCAACCACATGGTGGCTCACAACCACCTATAATCAGGTCATGGTGGCCTGTAGCTGCATACATGCAGGCAGAAAGCTGTATGATGTATACATAATTAATAAATTTTTTTTTAAAAAGGGAGGGGTTGGGGATTTAGCTCAGTAGTAGAGGCCCTGGGTTCGGTCCCCAGCTCCAAAAAAAAAAAAAAAAAAAAAAGAACCTGCTTCAAAACAAAAACAACCTTTTCAACCAAGGACGCCAACATTAGGATGAGGGTGTGATGTGAGTTTTAGAGCACCTCATTGGCCAAGTTTTGGCTTGTTGTGTTGACTTTAATTTGGCTATGTAGCCCAGGTCTCTCCCCTGAGATCCTCTTGTCCCAAGGCTCCTAGGTACTGGAATTACAGGCTTGGGCCACTATGTCACAACTGTTCTGTAAATGTTATGTAATGAGTGTCACATTGTTTTGTACTTTGCTTCTGTGTGTGTGTGTCTGTGTGTGTGTGTTTGTGTCTGTGTGTGTGTGTGTGTCAGTGTCTGTGTGTGTCTGTGTGTGAGAGGCATAGTATGGATCTGAGGGAAGGTCAGAGGACACCTTTGAAAGGGGATTCTTCCTTCCACTGTCTAGAAACTAAACTCAGGTATCAGGCTTTTGCAGTGAGTGCTTTACCAGATGAGCCATCTTGCCATCCTTTGTCCTTTGCTTTTTACCCCCACTGAAGCAGAACCATGTCAGTCAATGTAGTCCTGCCCTTCAAACATCCAGATAGGTTTCCATTGTATAAAAATGCAATGGTCCCAGCACTCAGAAAATGGAGACAGGTAGATCTCTGAGCTCAAGGGCAGGGTAGTCTACACAGTGAGTTCTAGCCGGGAAGGGCAGCATAGTGAGACCCTGTCTCTAGACAAAGAGGACAGAACAGAGTTTAGGACAGAGGCAGCAGAGGTGGCCGCCACATCCTCTGTTGTTTTTCAGGACAGAGTCTCATGCCCTCTATGACGCAGGCTGGCTGGTCTTGAACTCTTGGTGGGCCTCATACCTCAGCTTCCTGAAGGCTAGGATTAGAGGTGTCAGCTGCCGAGGCATGTGTGTTTGGTTTTTTTTATTATATATATAAGTACACTGTAGCTGTCTTCAGACACACCAGAAGAGGGCATCAGATCTCATCACAGATGGTTGTGAGCCACCATGTGGTTACTGGGATTTGAACTCAGGACCTCTGGAAGAGCAGTCGGCCTCTTAACCACTCAGCCATCTCTTCAGCCCAATGTTTACCATTTTTAATAGCTTTTAATTTTTTTGAGACAAAGCCTCACTCTGAAGCCCATGCTATCCCAAATCTCACTATATTGCCTAAGCTGGTCTGGTTTCCATGGCAAGCCTGCCTCAGCCTCTCATCCCTGGGACGCCCTCTATAAACGTCCATCTTCCAGTTAGCTAGAGCACTGTGCTAAGAGGACAATGGCTCCCTCACACAGTTTTCAAGTGACAGCACTGGCCCTTTGCCCCAAATAATCTTAACACGATACAGAAGTTTTTACACTGATAGCAATGAGAACCTAAAGGAGCTAATTCTTGGTTTTCCACTGCACTGCTGCTGCTGTTAGAATACAGTGTGCTCCCTGATGGGGCTGCAGACATCCACCACCAAAGCCAGTACCGCATGCTGACTTGGAGCACAAGAGGAAAAGTAGCCAATGTGGGCTCTGAGGCGAGATCTGTCAGCAGAGCCTGGCAATGATAGCCTGCGTGTGAGACTTTCTGCCAAGACCCTACTTTGTTGTCGCCAAATTCTAAATCAGACTCGAAGATCCACCCGATGATATACACACCTCCCGGTCATTCAGGCATTAATCTAGATCAGCAGTTCTCAACTTGTGGGTCACAACCCCTTTGGGGTCAAATGACCCATTCATAGGGGGTCACTTAAAATCATCAGAAGATAAATATTTACACTACAATTCATAACAGTAGCAAAAAAGTTATGAAGTAGCAACAAAAATAATTTTATAGTTGGGGGTCACCACAGCTTGAGGAACTGTATTCAAGGACTGCAGCTTTAGGAAGGTTGAGAACCGCCGGTCTAGATGCTTTATGAAGGGATTTTACAGATGGAATTGAGG
Organism: Rattus norvegicus; assembly: GCF_021556685.1. Taxonomy (NCBI): domain Eukaryota; kingdom Metazoa; phylum Chordata; class Mammalia; order Rodentia; family Muridae; genus Rattus; species Rattus norvegicus. The sequence goes on along the minus strand of NC_141549.1, from coordinate 74,534,799 downwards.
TCCCACGTCAGTCTACTCTGAGATAGATCAAGGTGAGCTTTACCTAATCACAAGACCTGGAGGCCCAAACCAGAGGTCCAAGGTCTGAGGCCTGAGAACGGAGGGCAAACTTGGCAGATAGAAGCAGGAGCCAAGAGGGAAATACAGGTGGCTCCTGGAGCCGAGCGAGGACAGGCGGGCCGGCAGCCAGTGAGGAAACAAGAACATCCTCCTTTCTACGGCTGTAGAAAACTTGGCTCAGCCAACAAGCTGGGGGAGTTTGGGAACAGAGTACTCCCTGGGGACTCCAGGAAGGCCTCCAGCCAGCACTTGTGACCTTTGGCTGCTAAATGGCTGCCACTGTGATCATTCGCCATCAGGGTAGTTTGTGGCAGCACTGCAGAAGACTGGGTCCCTCTTCAGGGTGTGACTAGCTGCTCCATGAAATAAGGCGAGGTCTGAGTGGTGGCCTGGTTCTTTGGACTTTAAATGTTCTTCCAAGTTCCATGTGTTAAAAACATGTTCACCAGCCTATGGTTCTATTGGGAAGTGTGAGGCCTGCTGGGAAGAGGTTGGACCATTGAAGGGAATTTGGAGCCTTGTCTCCTGTTTCTTCCCTTTTTTAAAACACAAAATCCAGGGTCTCGCTTTGTAACCCTAGCCAGCCTGGAACTCACTGTGTAGACCAGGCTGACCTCAAGCTCACAGATCTGCCTGCCTGCGTCTCCCAAGCGCTGGGACTAAAGGTGTGCTCTCTCTTCTTTACCTCTTGGACACCATAAAATGAAGAAGACTTCTCTGCTGTGCACAATACTCTCTGGCATAGAACCAGAGAACGAGGACCAGGCAACCACTGGCTGAAGGCATGGGAGCCATGAGCCAAAACAAACCTCCCTCCTTCAGACTCATTTTGTCACAGCCGTGGAAGGCTGACTCACAACTTGCAAAGGAGAAGTCCCCACAAGAGGTCTGTGAGTCCCAGGGAGAAAGTCTCAGTGAGGAGGGCTGCTTGCCTCTGTGAGCTGCTGGCGCAGTTGTTCTTCAGTGAGGCCCAGCGACCTCATCCCCCGGGCCCGACACGCAGCCTGAAGTTCTGACACACTTAAAGCCTTCACCCCTTCTTTGGCAATGACCTGCAACGAGTGTAGGGGACAGTATTAGATCTTTGGATTTCAGTTTGACTTAATCCCTAGATTCCAGCAAAATTGATAGAAACCCCAAATCTGATGCTCTGGCCCTCTGGCCCTGTACTGATTGCTGTAAACCGGCTACTTAGGGAGGGAGCAGTGGAAATGAAGGGATACCTCTAACAGATGGCAATAAACCATAGTCACAGAGCTGCTCCCAGAGTCTTGTCACTAAAGTATTTCCTATCTTGGTTTGGATTTTGTCTAGTTGTAACATCTACTGTTCCTTTCAGTTTTTAGGGCTTGTTAGAAAACAAACCAATCTGTTTTGAAAAGCTTCCTGACCCCGTTGGCTGAGTGTCTTAGTGCTGTTTCCCATACTCCCTCCCCAGGAACAGCCTGGGTTCTCTGGTCTACAAGACCATTGATAAATGACAATTTCTACATGGTGTGAAGAAACTATGGTTCTTCTGGGACCAGTATTGTTCATACCACACTTCTAAAAGCAACATCCACAATCTGAATAGGGCCACTGTGTTTATGTCTTCTTTGTTTTGGAAAGCTTGCTTCTCTAAGTGGAATACTGCAGCAGCTGGCTGACATTCAGGAAAGTCTTTTCCAAGTTTTAAAGGAGCCTAATTAGTAGTTAGAGTCCAAATGGTGGCTTCCACAAAATGGCCAGACCCTGGTTTTCCTCCTAGCATTGTGTTCTGCCACCTTCTTTTCACCAGACCAACTCACCCAGCAGAATCTTTTACTTTGGCACTAGTTCCTCTGTAGGAGAACTCTGTGTGTGCGTGTGTGTGTGTGTGCGCGCGTGTGTGTGATGGGGTGCTGCCAAGAATCTACTGAGCTGGTGTTTCCTTCCTGGCAGGTCCTAAGTAGATTATACCCAGCTAATACATCCAGATTGCTGGCTGCTTACAATGACCTTCGCAAGATACAACAAACGAACACAGAAATGAATAGTAAAGTTTGAAGCAGTCATAGGGATGGTTTCTCGAGCCATTCACTTTGCTGGATGACCGTATGGCAGACCCGACAGAAAACTACACAGTTAGCTAAGGTGCCCTCCGGGGCCTCCCTGGTGCCCACTGCTGCGGTTATGCTCTTACTTCATCATCTGCTTTTATAGACCTCAGGGTCATCAGGAGCTGGAAGCGGAGCAAATTGTTTGTGCCGAAGGCCTGCAACTCCAGCAGCTTACACAGGGCGACTAGCTGGGGTCGACGTAAGTGCTCCAGGGCTAACTGATCCTCGAAGAGTTTGGAGAAGCGAACTATCTCCTTAGTGGAGGGCTTGTGACCTGTTTGGACCTAGGCAAAGGGACAAAGGCCAGTTAGAATCTCTTACTTAGCGAACCCACCTCAATGAAGTGTTTGGAAAACAAGTCAAAGGAGGTAGGGACTTGATGTGTGGTAGAGACACGGATCCAGTGGCTCACGGGATAAAGAGTGTGCAGTTGTCGACTAGTGGGAGACTGGGTACTTGCCTTGCATGCATGCTGGGTTCGGGGCCTAGTCCAACACCTCTCCTGCCCCCGAAAATCTTTCTAGAATCCACCTTAGTCACCAGAAAAATCAGCAGTATTTTTAAAGTGTGTGTGAATCTTTCTTTTTCAGATGGTTGCTTTAAGGTGGCTTTATTTTACTTTACTTTTGCAAACTACTCTAAACGTTTAGATGATATTTATTTGTAATTTAGATTTGCGGCATTTCAAAGATCCTGAACAATCTGGATGATCCAGGGTGACAAGCTTTTCTTTGTAACTCCAGCCCAGGAGTTGCTGGCCCCGGGTGAGCCCGACACCTGTTTTACATAAGAGGAGAGCTGTGAGGAATCGGAGGAGTCGTCGTCCAACTTGGCTCGGTTCCTCTTCGCCATCTCTGTCATCGTCTCTTGAAGGAATTTTGCTATTTCCAATTTGGCACCCATCATCTTTTTCTGTTTTTCTTCCTTAACAGAAGAGGAGAAGGTTAATCATAACTGCAGGTTGGTTGTGAGAAAAATAACTCTCTCCTTGATCATGTTCATCCCGCAACACTTATCATGGTAACATTGTTAGCAGGCCTGACTAAGTAAGCTTGTAAGAACCAGGCCACTCTGAAGGAACTTCTGACTTGTCTCCTTCAACTTGCATTTATTTCTCACTGATACCATGGTAACATACTTCAGTGAGAGGCTCTGTTATTAGGTGAGTTACTACCTCCCAACCTCATCTAGGCTGCTACTTAGGCCAAACTCTGGTACACAACCCCAGACTGCACTACAAAGAATTCTGACCTTACTCAGTGCTCACGGACCTTACAGTTTAGGTTGAAAATACGTAATTATAATATAGTGTTACGTGCTATAATAGATTTGAAAGAAGCACTAGACAGAAGAGACTAAATATATATTCTTTGTTTTGAGACAGGGTCTCTCTATAGATTCTTGGCTCTCCTAGAACTTGCTCAAGGCTGAGCTCAAACTAAAGACTCACCTGCTTCTGCTCCCCCCCCCCCCCCGCCAGTGAGGCACCACACCTTATTTAATGAGCACTCTATTTTTTTAAAAGATTTATTTTTATTTATATGAGTACACTGTAGCTGTCTTCAGGCACACCAGAAGAAGGCACTGTATTCCATTACAGATGGTTGCGAGCCACCATGTGGTTGCTGGGAGTTGAACTCAGGACCCGTGGAAGAACAGTCAGTGCTCTTAACCGCTGAGCCACCTCTCCAGCCCTAATACGCACTTTTAAGACAGTATTGACCAATAGTTGTTGACTCTCACTCATCATCAGAAATGATAGATGATAGGCAGTGGTAGAATTTTGAAATAATTATGGTCAAAATGCTGGGGCACAGGGCAGAGTGAAGCAGATGTGTTAAGCCACTTCCCCAGGCCTCATCTTCTTGTAGTCAAGAACATCTTCACTGGAATGCTGTGGGTTGTTTCTAGATCCTGATTGCTTTAAGTGTTAAGTAAATTAAGGGCTGCAATTCTAACAGCTTGCCAAGGGCACCCAGCCAGAGTTTAAGTAAATCAAACCATCTTTAGGAAGTTAAGTATTTTTTTTGTTTTGTTTGTTTGTTTGTTTGTTTTTTTTTGGTTCTTTTTTTCGGAGCTGGGGACCGAACCCAGGGCCTTGCGCGGAAGTTAAGTATTATAGTTTGATTTTTTTTTTCCACTTTAATCTTAAGGTCTAGGGGTATAGATCAGTAGTAAAGTGCTTGCACGAGGCCCCGGAGTCTAGTCCTAATGTTGCTGAAAGAAAAAAAGGAGCCAGATGCAGTGGCACACTTTTAACCCCAGTCCGCAGGAGGCAGAGGCAGGCAGATCGCCGTGAGTTCAAAACTAGCCTGGTCTAGATAAGGAGTTCAAAGTCTGCCAGGGCTGCATAGAGAAAGACCCTGACTCAGACAAAAGCAAGCACAAAACAGAAAAGAAAAAGGAACTTCTTTCCAGATCTGTCTTCAATCCTTCATGCTTATTGTCGACCTCATGATTTAGACCCTACTTCCTTCTCTTGGCTCTGTCCCCTTCAGTCTTTCTACCAGCAAAATTATCTTCCTAAAATACCGATTTGGTCATGCCATCCACTACTGTTTAAAGTTTTAGCTTTTATTATTTACTATAGTCAAGGTTCAAATTCCTTGGAGGGGGTAGTGCTTTTCAACCTGCTGTCACCCACTCACTGAGCCTCAGCTCCAAAATTCTTTCCTCGACACCATCTCTTTCTGGTGTTTTAGGCAATACTTCCCACTTACTGAAGGGAAGATTTCATTGTCCCTTGGAGAACTTTGCTCCCACCTTTATGACGTTGTCTAGCAGAGACACAGAGAGACAGTGGTGGGAAGCTTCTTTTCTAGCCCACCCCCTTTGTGGTCATCCAGGCACCTTCCCTGCACTCCTCACAGGCACTGAAGCTCTGTGTGGCCGAATAGAACGTATCATGTGCTCATTAACCAAAGTAAGAGTAGATGTTTGTTTTCTTTATTATTATTATTATTATTATTATTATTATTATTATTATTATTATAAATAAGCCTTTGATTCTTTTATATGTATGGGTATTTTGCCTGTGTGTATGCCTGTCCATAGGGACCAGAAGGCACTGGATCCTGTGGGACTGAAGTTACACATGGTCGAGCCACCATGTTGGATACTGGGAAATGAAGTTGATCCTCTTAAACCCTGAGTCTTCTCTACAACTCCTCTATTCTTTTTTATTTTTTGGAGTTCACTATGTAGAACAGGTTGACCTTGAATTCACAGATCCTTCATTTGTCCTTTCCTTCCTTCTTTTTTTTTTTTTAAGATTTATTTATTATATTTAATACACTGTAGCTGTCTTCAGCCACACCAGAAGAGGGCATCAGATCCCATTACTGATGGTTGTGAGCCACCATGTGGTTGCTAGGATTTGAACTTGGGACCATTGGAAGAGCAGTCAGTGCTCTTAACCACTGAGCCATCTCTCCATTGCCCTCCCCCACTTTCTTTCCTTCCTTCTTTCCAGCAGTTAAAAGAACAGTAGAGAGATTGGAGCATAATTGTGTACACTTTTAATGCCAGCACTTGGGAGGCAGAGGCAGACAGACCCTGGTGAATTACAGGACAGCCTGGTCTACATAGTGAGTTCCAGGACAGCCAGAGTTACATAGTGAGACCCTGTTTCAAAAACAAACAAATATATAATAAAATATAGTAGAGATAGGATATTTAATAAGCAGTAATATAAAACTAGATATAAAAACCCTGTTGACATTATAAACTTTCATAAAAACAAACTAGGTTATATACATATTAGAAGACACAATGTAAAACTCAAAGAATTCTAGAAAAAAAATAGCAGAATCATCTAACTTGGGGCTGATGAAATGGCTCCACTGACTTCTAGAGGACCCAGGTTCTGTTCCTAGCACCTACATTACCCCCTATAACTCCAATTCCAGGAGGTCCAACGCCCTCTTCTGGCCTTCTCAGGTACCACACACGTATGTGGTAAACAGAAACATATGTAGAACAAACATCCATACACATAAAATGTAAGTGACCTTGCATTTGTTAACCAACTTCTAGTTATAACTCCAAAGACATGATCACTTTAAGTGTCTGAACCATGGGTATGGGATCTGTTTTAATCAATCATTTGCCTATCACAGGCAAAGACCTGGGATCCACTCATAGCAATGGAAAAATAAAAATGAAAAAATAAAGAAGTTAGCTCTATTTCCAGGAATGGGAGGGGGGCAGACTAGGAGAAAATATTTACAAAGTATACATTTGATAAAGGACTTGTATACAAATACAGAAAGAACCCAAAACATCCAGTCAGTGGCCCATTCCTTTAATCCCAGCACTTGGGAAGCTGGGGCAGAAGGATCTCTTTGAGTTCAAGGTAGCCTGGTATACAGATCAAGTTCTAGAAGAGTAGGGCTACACAGAGAATCCCTGTCTCAAAAAACCCCAAGTAACCAACCAACCAACCAACCAACCAACCAACCAGAAACCTCAAAACAACAAGAACACAATCAATTACAGAGTGGCCACCAAGGCTGTGGGGATAGCTCAGTGGGCAAGGTGCTTGCTCACACAGGCACAGACCAGCATTCTGCCTCTTTGTAGTCCTACTCTGTGGGACACAGGAACAGACTGGGAAGCTACACTAGCCAAATCAGCAAGCCATGAGCTTATGGAAGAGACCCTAATCAATATACAAGTCGGGGAGCTGATAATATAAAGCAGAACCCTATATAAGGTATACACACTTGCATACACATGCATGGCCATCCACCCACATGTACACCACAGACATTCTCTCTCACACACCTGTGTGCACACACACACATACACACATGCACACACACACACATACACACACATGCACACCCACACATACACACACATACACACACATACACACACATACATACACATACGCACACACACATGCGCACACACATACACACATACACACACATGCACACCCACACATACACATACATACACATACACACACACACACGCGCACACACATACACACACACACAATGGTGGATAAAATAAACATACACCTTCACAAAGAAGTTACAGAGATGCCAAAGGAGCTAACCAGTGCACACCTAGTAGAATGGCTAATGTCCAAATATATCAGATGCTGGGAAAGGCAGGGAACAGCACTCTTAGGCGGGATGCAGGATGCATAACTGCTCTGGAAGACACCTCGGCAAATCCTTACAATGCTAGATATAGTCTTACTGTGTGCACTCACTCTCGCTCAAGTTAAAAAAAACCCGAACGCAAATATTCATAGCATTTTATTCAACACTGCCCAAATCAGAAGCAAAGCAACCAATTTCCAAAAAGTGAATGATTTAAAGAAAAACACTTGTATATCCATAAATATAATTAGTAGAGTCATGTCTTTTCAGGGAAGAACTTCAGAGTTGGGTTTTTTTTGTTTTTGTTTTTTTTCATGCATTGGATCCCCTAAAAGTGGAGGTACATGTGGCTGTGAGCCACCATGGGTGCTGGGAACTCAGAGGAAATCAGGTTCCTATGCCAAGAGTAGTACGTTCTCTTAACCACTGAGCCATCTCCCTAGTCCCTCATGGTTGAACTGTAATTACATATTGCTAAATGGAAGAATCCAATCTGAAAAGTGTGTGATTCCAATCGCATGGCATTCTGGGAAAGACAAAACTACAGAGCGAAACTAGACTGAAAGAGGAACACAGTAGATACAAACAGGCACAAGACATTTTGGTTTTAGAGCAGTGAGACTATTCCAGGTGACCCAGGGTTGGTGGACAGGGAGGTGCTCGAGCCGACAGACCTGCAAACCACAAGGAGTGAACCCCAACACCAGCGATGTGCTTTCACTAGTAACAGTGTATAATGTATTAGCACCGGCCACTCAGGTACACCACGTACCACACTGGTGCGAGTCGTCACTGACAGGAACCCGTGGGGTGGAGAGCTGACTAAGTGGAACATGTCACCTCTACTTTCTGCCCAGTGTTCCTGTAAACCCAAAAAAAAACTGCTCTAAAAACTAAAGTCTATCAATTCTTTTACAAAAGCTTTAAAAGTCCTATATACCTTTTTGGATTCACTTTCAAAAGTTGATGGCAACATGTCTGGGAAGAGCTTCAGAAACACTGGTATCAAGAATTCCATAAAAGGTACAATTATGAACACCACGAATGGGACCAAGCGGAAGACATCAGCGCACGTTCTCAACAGCTGAAGAGACAAACGCACAAGCAACGTTATGTATGCAGGACATGCCCCGGCCGAACCACACAAGAACCAGCACAAGACAAAGCCTGCCTTTGTCTCAAAGTGTGTCAAAACTAAGGTTTTGTTTTCCACAGTCGGAAAGGCGTACTTTCCTCTGCAACATAGCTCTCAAGAAGCATGTATGGGCTGCTCTCAAAGAAACCTGTGACAATCAATATGCACTAGTGACATCTCTTAAGAGTCCCACAGTAAAGGGGTTGGGGGTTTAGCTCAGTGGTAGAGCGCCTGCCTAGCAAGCGCAAAGCCCTGGGTTCGGTCCCCAGCTCTGGGAAAAAAAAAAAAAAGTCCCACAGTTTTATAAAACACTGTATTAGTTAAAGTTAGTTTTTCCTTTTTGAGATGAGGGGATTACCCAGGCTGATCCTGAACTCTCGGTTCAACTGATGCTCCTACCTCACTGTCCCAGTACCTATGATCAACAGTGTTCTCTATTATATTTGGTTTAAAAATGTACATATATAATGGGGTGTGTGTGACAGGGTTTCTCTGTGTAGCCCTGGCTGTCCTGGAACTCACTCTGTAGACCAGGCTGGTCTCGCACTGCCTCTGCTGGGATTAAAGGTACATGCTACCACTGCCTGGCTTATATTTTTAATATATAAAATATGAAACCGGGGTTGGGGATTTAGCTCAGTGGTAGAGCACTTGCCTAGCAAGCGCAAGGCCCTGGGTTTGGTCCCCAGCTCCGAAAAAAAGAATAAAAAAATAAAATAAGATAAAATAAAATATGAAACCTTTCAAGTCCTTGAAAAGATTAAAAACACAATTATAGAGCTGGAAAGACGGCTCAGAGGAGCGCTTGCTGCTATTCCAGGGGACAAGAGTTCAGTTCCCAGCACCCACATCAGGCAGCTTACAATAGTCTAACTCCAGCTCCAGGAGATCAGATACCTCTGGCTTCTGCTGCAGATGCCTACATGTGCACAGCCCCACATGCAGACACACCACACACACACACACACACACACACACACACACACCACTTATACATAATTTAAAACAACGAATCCTAAAAAGCTTCACAATTTTAACAGTTCTGAAGGTGAATACATAAAGGGTAAGAATTTCAGCCAGGAACAACTAGGAACAGAAGGAAACAAGTTCTCTGAGGCTGGGAGGACATATAGATCCTGCTTATGTGCACAAGGCCCTGGGTCCCAATGCTAGCATGGCTGAGGCTGTGGTTTCTCATCAGTAGTTGTAATTTCTACTTTAGGAGGGTGGGGGCGCTCTGCATCAACCCTGGGGCATAAAGCATGCTAAGGGAGGTACCCAAGGGTTTTTAGGAGGAAGCTTTCCTTTTTGTTTGCCATTTCAAATGTGTTTCTTGCCTACCCTTCGCCTCTCTCGTCTGGTTAGCACCTGTCCGTGCAGCAGCCTCCAAACTATTCTGGCAGCGACTTTGGTGTCAATCCAAAGTAAACTGAATCCATTGTAATAGTATTTAACTTCATCTATGATTTTCTGTCTCAAGGACCACTTTCCTTCTGCAACCTCGGTCTGGTCATCTTTGGTAGGCTGAGGGTCTGTCGCCTTTGGCTCTTCCGGGATTTGCTCCGGCTGAGGTTTACCAGGGTGATTTTGTAGCCAGCAAGTCGTGTGCAGTTTTTGGGGGAGTCTGGTTCGTAAGGGATGGACTTTATTGTTGCCTGTGAGCCCAGGGTAGGAGTACTTCCTGCTTCCACAGTTTTTCATATAGGCTGTACGCAAATGAGAATCTGGCAAGTGGAAAAATGCAAGTGGAGGGAAGTGAGAGCAGGGAGGGTGCACGGAATGGCCAGGCAATCTAGAAAAGAAGGATGACACTCTCTCAGTGAGATGTATTACACACAACAAAAGGGCATTTCATCTGGTTAAAACAAGACAAAAGCTCTCTTACTTCTCCCTCTTACTCTTTGTTCTTCTCTGTTCTTGCCCCCTTCCCACCAACTGCCCATGGCCTGCCTCCTGTGTCCTCTACTCTTCTTCTCTCATTAAATCTCCCCATGTGAAAAAAAACAAAAACAAGACAATAAGGCTATAAGCAACTGTTGTTTGTTGTTTACTAACGGATGAAATACAATAGTGTGTGCATATATGTGTGTGTGTGTGTGTGTGTGTGTGTGTGTGTGTATGTGTGTGTGTGTGTGTGTGTGTGTGTGTGTGTGTGTACTTGTATGTTGCTGGGCATCAACCCAGGACCTTATGTCCTTCCTGAGAATCTGATCTACCATTGAGCTACAAGCCCTCTATGTCCAGCCAGAAATGTAACTTCTTTTTTGAACTGACATTGAGGCAGGGTTTCTTTATGTAGCTCTGGCTCTCCTGGAACCTGCCTGTAGACCAGGCAGGCCTGGAATTCAGAGATTTGCCTTCCTCTGCCTCCCTAGTGCTGGGATTAAGTCGTGCACTATTAAGACTATACTGGGAACTAAAGCCAAAAAAAAGTAGGTCGCACGTGTTAGACAAGCGTTCAATCATTGAGTTGTACCTCTAAATTAAAAATTAACTTAAAAAAAGATTTATTTATTTACTTTATGTATGCGAGTACACTGCAGCTGTCTTCAGACACACCAGAAGAGGGCATGGGATCTCTTTACAGATGGTTGTAAACCACCATGTGGTTGCTGGGAATTGAACTCAGGACCTCAGGAAGAGCAATCAGTGCTCTTAACTGCTGAGCCATCTCTCCAGCCCAAAATTAACTTAAAAAGAAGTTAATTTTTTTTTAAAAAAAATCTATTTATTTATTATGTATACATCATGCAGCTTCCTGCCTGCATGTGCACCTACAGGCCAGAAGAAGGCATCAGACCTCATTACGGATGGTTGTGAGCCACCATGTGGTTGCTGGGAATTGAACTCAGGACCTCTGGAGTCAGTCAGTGCTCTTAACCGCTGAGCCATCTCTCCAGCCCCCAAAATTAACTTCTTAAACAGCTGAATTGTGCTCAATCATTGAAGATATTCTTATGAAAAATATTTAAGTAATTCTGAAGAGTAATTTGCCATAGCAAGTTACAAGTTCTGAAACTATTAATTTAAACATCTAGGGGCCAGTGAGATAGTTCAAGGGTGTAAAGGCACTTGATGTTAAACCCTGGTTAAATCCTTGGGACCCAGATGGTAGGAGGATAGAACTGACTTCCACAAGATGTTCCACAAGATGATCCCCAAAAGGGTGCTAGGGCATGCCCTTTTGAGTAATTAAGTAACAGAAAGAATGTAAAATACCTTATTAAAAAATATCTATTGGGGGCTGGAGAAATGGCTCAGTGGTGAAGAGTACTGGCTGCTCTTCCAGAGGTCCTGAGTTCAAATCCCAGCAACCACATGGTGGCTCACAACCATCTGTAATGAGAACCGATACCCTCTTCTGGTGTGTCTGAAGACATCAACAGTGTACTTATATATAATAAATAAATAAATCTTTGAAAAAATATCTATTGGAAAACATTTCTGTCAGGGATGATGCTTGACAGTGCTGTCTGTCTCTCATAAAGTAGATGAAGATCTGACTTGTACTGTTAGCTGCTCTACTGATAACCAAGAATATTTTGAAGAAACAACTTTATAGTCCCCGTGAGGATTAACCAATCAGGTGATACTGCTTTGTCTGTGTGTGTATGGATTCCTTCGAAGTGAAGAAATTCCTCAAGAGCCTTTGAAAATAGGAATTAGAATTGAGCACCTCAACCCGCAGTTTTATATTCTATATAAATATTATATACAATATTTTATATTGTAGTTAAACTAAAACATAAGATCTTAAAAACACAATGCATCCAAGTAAAGAAAGCGACAACAGGCCGAGAGCTGGTCGGAGTGGCCGCTGCCTTTAGGCAGGGCAGAAGCAGGCGGATCTCTGAGCGGCATGACTCTGTGGTCTACAGAGTGAGTTCCAGGACACAAAGTTGAGATCGTGCCTCACAAAACAACAACAAAACCCAAGATACTTTTTTGTTTTTGGCTAAAGGATGGCCTTTTCCTATTCTTTAGTGCAATTTTTAAACATATCAATACATAGTCTATAAATGGCCAAGAGGAAAAATATACAATGAATGTGGCAAGTGGTGAGTATTTAGTTAATACTCCTCTGAATGTGTAGGTGAGATGACAAGAGGCCTTAGACCGGGAACCTGTCCTGGGCTGAGATTGTTCTCAATCTGCTTCACTCCTCCTCACACCCGAGGTCTTCATGTAATCTTTGTCAATAACAGAGGTGTCACTCTAAGACTGTCTCATCTATTTTTCCTCTATCATGTAGTTACAAAATTACTCAGCTTACATTCTAAAGCAGTTCAAATTAAAATATGCTCCTCTGGAGCTGGAGAGATGGCTCAGTGGTCAAGAGCACTGACTGTTCTTCCTGAGGTCCTGAGTTCAAATCCCAGCAACCACATGGTGGCTCACAACCATCTGTAATGGGATCTGATGCCCTCTTCTGGTGTGTGTCTGAAGACAACTATAGTGTACTCGTATACATAAAATAAATAAATCTTTTAAAAAAATATGCTCTTCCTTAAAATGTACTGAAAACTCTGCAAGGTTTTGTACTCAGCCAATCCTTTGTTATGTTGGTTACTTCTTTGAGACAGGGTCCCACTATGTAGCCCATGGTGGCCTTGAACTCACAGAGACCAGCCTACCTCTGCCTCCTGAGTGCTGGGACTAAAGGTATTTGTCACCATGTCTGGCCAGAAACCAATCCTTTTACAACACATATTTTCCATATAAATGCATGAATTTAATGTACATTTTTGTGGGAAATTCCAAGCCTTACCTTGTCCAGAAAATAGCTAAGAATGAATTATAACTGTAGAAGGCCATTTTTTTTTTGTTTGTTTCAACCAACCAACACAGAGACCTAGGCAAAAGAAGTAGACAATTTAGTATTTTAAAAAGGCATCAAATACCAGAATTCGGGCGTTTTTTAAAAAAAAACTAATGCAAGGGTAGAAATTTGCATATTCAAGGTGTAAAATTTCCTTCAAGTTCATTTCCAACAGTCACAGTATTTTCTTAGCTCTGGATTTGAAAATGATCCCAACACACAGAAATGGGTTCTAAGAAGATGATTGTGAAGACGATATGGCCTCCAAAGGCTTTTATTATTTCTGGTCAACAGTGTCTAATAATCTGCTGCGACGGTTAAAAGGAGAAAGACATCTTTATCTGTAACCAGAAAATACAAGTAGAAAGTAAACATCCTGGATTCATTTACCGCCAACCCCAAAAGTCTAAAAGTTCTTACTAATTTTATATGTGAACAGCGAAGACATAATGGTACCTACTAATAGCTCAAGCGCAGATGCAAACGGATCCCATCCTAGGGTTTCTGAATCGCCAGAGTCCGAACTAAGCTCTGTACCTTTAACTAAAACCGTTCTCCACCCCGAGCCGCTCTTCGGCTACTGGCATAATTCTGCTATCTCGCAACCGTGCCGGAAGGAGGTTCCCGCCTGGCCGCCCCCATCCCACGGAAACCTCAGCTACAAAAGCTAACATCGCAAACCGGGCTCAGCACCTCGGAAACCAGCCCCACTGCGGACGGCGCTCCTCCGGGGTGTGGGGGCGGCGGGCCTGCTGCGGAGGCTCCCCAGCCCTCGGCTCCCGGCTCTGGGCCACTCCCAGGCAGTCTGCCCGGCGTTTCGGGGAACCCCACGCCCAGCACTGCGGGGTTACCTCTGCACCCCGCGCTCGCCGCACCAGTGCAAAAGGAGCCCTCGGCTCTCGGCCGGTGGCTTCCGCGGAATGGGGGAAGGACTGTGGTGGGTCTGGGGATTGTTGGAGTGGGGTTAGGTACACCGTAGGGGAAAATGTCCAAAGTTTAGGGGTGAGGTCTGGGGCTGACAGGAGACGCCGAGGGAGCCCGTGATCACTACGAGATGACTAAGGCCCCAAACCCTACCTTCCCAATGCCTCCCCGCCCCCACGTTAGAGAGGCCGGAAGCCCAGTCTCCATGGTTCCACCTCCTGCGCCTCGCCCTGTGACGTCACTCCGAGTGACGCCACTACCATCCAATGAGCTCTCAAATCCTGGGAAGGGCTCGTGTCCTTCACGGTAGCGGCGCGGAAGGCGGCAGGTTCCCTGCACGAGCCCGCGAAGTCACTTCTGGGTTGAAGTTAGTTTAGCAGCGTCTGTATTATCGGACCAAAGCTGCTTTTTCCCCCTGCCCGCCCACATTCTGTAGTCTGGCTAACTCCCCGAGAACTACTTGAATGAAGGCTCTACCAGAGTAAGGTCTGATAGTCGCCTTTGTAACCCATCTTGGAGTCACTAATGACATCGCTTTGATGTTTCCGTTCCTCACCCTTCAAACTACCTAGAGGTCTCGGGTTGACGGAGGAGGTTGTGGGGTCCTGGTGACAGAAGGGGCAGCATTGAGAAAGAAAACACCTTTCTTTTGCGGGGTCTAAGGGTGGAATGCTTCTGAAATCTTCATACAGAATTTGATTTTCTCTTTAAAAAATTTGTTTCACGTTGTCGCTTATCATTAGTTGTGTAGAAATCTCAACATTCAAAAATATATTCTAATGTACATGTTAAATAAGATAGACATTGCGAGTTTAAGGAGACCAGATCCCAGGGAAGGAAACTAAGCCAGCTTTGCAAAGTTAAAGTTCTGAAAAACATTCTTGTTCCTATTTATTTGTTTATCTGGTTTTAACTTTTTTCAATTTGTTTATTTTTTGAGACTTATGTAAATACGGACTGATGAAACTCAATAGATAGCAGAAAGTGGTTTTGAATCCTTGAAACTCCTGCCTGCCTCCCCAGTGCTTGGATTACAAGTGTGCACCACTACAACCAACTTTGGCCCTCTCTCTCGCTCTGTCTGTCTGCCCCCCCCCCCTCTCTCTCTCTCTCTCTCTCTCTCTATATATATATATATATATATATATATATATATATATATATATGTATATATATATATGCCTCGCTCGAGCTTTCTTCAACCTTTCTCTTTGATAACTCTGATGATAAAATTATGAGCTGTACAAAATAGAATAAGTTTTGAGGGCTGGACATGGCAGCGTATGCCTTTTATCCCAGTACTTAATGGACAGGCAGATCTCTGTGAGCTCAAGGTCATGTTGGCCTACAAAAGTGAGGTCCAAGACAGCCAGTGCTACACAGTGGGATCCTGTTTCAAAAGAACCGAAAGGGAAAACAAAAAAAGAAATCAAATGGACTACTTATGGACTACTTAAAATAAGCAAAACTTTTCAGTTTGGCCACTAGGGGTCCCTTTGTGCATGTCAGGCAATTTTCAACTAGGAGTTCCGTTCCACAGTCTGATCTTTAAGAATTAAAATTTACAAAACTTAACTCCTCCTTCCCCGCCTTGAGACAGGGTCTCACTATGTAGCCCTGGCTGGCCTGGAACTCACTGTGTAAACTAGGCTAGCCTCCAATTCACCAAGATCCTCCTGGCTCCTGATTAAACAAGTGTACCACTGTCCCAGGCTAAAACTTTCCTCTTGTTTTCTCTGCCTGAAAATTCTAAGCTCTACAGTAATTATTTTAATATTGATTGTATGCAAAAACATTCTTCTCATTTTACAATGAGATATTATACTGGAATAATTCTTACCCATGAATTACATTCACTTACAAACAGGCCCAGTAAAATTTATTAAATATTATAAACCAGATGAACTGTCCCATACCCAGTGTTTGAAACATAAAGTAGATTTTCTTTTTTTTTTTGTTTTTTTTTGGTTCTTTTTTTCGGAGCTGGGGACCGAACCCAGGGCCTTGTGCTTCCTAGGTAAGCGCTCTACCACTGAGCTAAATCCCCAGCCATAAAGTAGATTTTCTAATATGGTCACAAGTTAACAATCCAATTCTTTAAAAAGGGGGTGGGGCTATTCTTATGAGCCATTTGTTTAAAACAAGGAATACTTTCTCTAGGCATGGGTGCTTTATCAGTCTTGACAATTTGGTGTTTAGGATGAATTGAATATATATTTACCACCATAACTTGGAGCAGCCTATTCACTTGCTATTGGAAAGAGTAAGCGTGCTTTGAACCTCAGAATGTTAGATGATGAAACATAAAGTAGGAAGTGTGCCTATGTCCCCAAATAAAGCCTCTGAGAACATTTTTGAGCTCCTTAAATGGGAAATCCAAATGGGAGGTGGAAAGCAGGAAGGTTGGGGCAGGATCACACTTGGTTCACATCACTCCTTTGGTCACCTTTCTTATTTATAAATTTGCCTCATAAAAGCAGTTTTGGCTCCTTTAAGTTGTAGTACTACAGAAAGGATAGGCTTCAAATAGTGAAAAGCCTGGTTTAGTAGTCCCAGCCTGTAATCTCATTGAGTGGGTAAAGTGGGGAAGGAGGATTGCTGGATCCGGTTGTATTGTGGGCAACAGAAGCAAACCCCATTTCAAAATAAATGAGTGAGCTTAAATAGACAATGGTTACAGATTAGGTGGGAGTGGTAATTTATGCCTATAATGCAGATATCCTGGAGGCTGAGGCTGGACAATCGTCATGAGTTCAAGACCAGCCTAGGTTTAACAAGACTTTACAGATGAACATGAGTGGACAAAGGAGGTAGCTCATCTGAAAAGGTGTTTGCAGCAGCACCGACGACTGGAGTTCAAGCCCTGTAACATGGTGAAAGTCTGGAACGAGTTCCCACAAGTACTCCTCTGATATTTACACACACATATAAAATAACACAAAATACTATTGGCCCCCTGCACGGTGGTACACACTTTAATTATAACATTTGGCAGGCAGAGGCAGAAACTATGTTAGGTTGAGGCCAACCTGATCTTCATAGAAAGTTCCATAACAGCCAGGGACCCTGTCAAAAAAAAAAAAAAAAAAAAAAAAGAAAAGACAAGCACTAGGGAGGCAGAGACAGGTGAATCTCTGAGTTCGAGGCCAGTCTGGTCTACAAAGGGAGTTCCAGGACATCCAGGACTGTTAGAGAGAGAAACTCTTGTGTCCAAAAACCAAAAGGAAAACCAAACCAAAAAATATAATATCATCAATGGAATTTTTTTCCACCATCACCCTTACATTAATGTCTATTAAAATCAGTGAACTGCAGAGATTTTACTAAAATTCTGAGGTAGTGGGCTGGAGAGATGGACCAATGGTTAAGAACACTTGTTCTTGAAGAGGGCAAGGGTTTGATTCCTAGCACTCAAGAGGCTGCTCACAACCATCCATAACACCAGTTCCAGTAGATCTGACACCTTTTCTGACCTCCTCGGGGACGTGGCACGCACAAGGCGCACAGATAAATATGTGAGCAAAACACGCATAAACATAAAATTATGAAATCTTAAAAACACTCCTGAGGTGGTATTTGAAACCAGGAGTTTCTCGTAATGGTTAGCTCAAGCACTGTAGTCTCTATGGAGAGGAGGATGGCACTTTGTAGTGACAGGGTTCCGTAATTCTCAGAACAGAAACCAAGAGTGTGTATCAGTTTCCTCATTTGCTCCCTACGTATGTTTCCTTTCTAAGTTCACGTCTCCGCGTTGGACGTTCTAAGTAATTACCACCAGGCCCCAAGAAACTACATCTGTACACCCCCTAAACGACTGTTTACCCGGCCCTGACATTGTATTACTCGTATTTCCTAGAATGGGGAGGGCTAGGGGTTTGCAGAGTTCTGCCTCCTTCCTCTCACTCTCCGGTGATCGCTCTGGGACAAATACCCCCACGTCACTCGGTTCCGAGGTCTGGCCCGGAGCAGCGCAGGGCCGGGGCACGTGACCCGCCCGCAGTCCTCGCTGTGGCCCGCGGCCCGGGATGCAGTCGCGCTGACGTCCTCCTGGTTACCCACAAGCCTCTGTACCCCAGTGCGGGCAGGAAGAGGGCAACCGGGTCCAGTGCCTGCCCGGGAGGACGGGGTGCCTTCTGAGCCGGACGCGAACTCTGCCCAGTACCCCCCAGTACTTGTAAACTGGCAGCCACCCGTCTCTCACTGCCCCGGCTCAGGCTCTCGTCCTAACGTACTACCCGGTGTCTGGGACGCGGAGGCCAGGGCGCTCTGCTGACAGCTGTCAGGCTGTCATCGACTCCCAAGCCTCGGCTCTCCCCGGTCTGCGTCATTGCGTACCGGTCATTAGGTTCTTCCTAACATCTAGGAATTGTAGAGCAGGGCCACTCGAATACCATATGGCGTCTAGTACGTGCTGCCGTTTAGTAAGTATTAGCCTTGCAGGCCCGACCTGGCTGCCCCTCCGCACCAGCCCTTCCTTTCCCTCTGCCTCATCGCCTGCGGTCTCGCGTCTGCTCCAGACTCTCGCGCGCCCCTCCTCTCCGCGGCTGACGAACCTCTTCCTTCTTCGCTCTCAGTGCCGGGTCCCGGACTGCATTTCCCGGCAGGCGCCGCGGCCTCTGGCCAATGGGGGACTTAGGATTTGGCGGCGGCGGCGCCGAACGGGGCGGGGGGGCTTTGTGCGCGGAGGCGGCGGCGGCGGCGACGGCAGCGGGAGCTGGCGGCGCGGAGATCCGGACGGAGGCCGAGGCTGGGGCTGGGTGCCGGGCGTCTGGGAAAGGTGTGCAGCTTTCTATCGGAGCCCCGGGACCCCGCTGCCGTTTGGGGCCGCCAACCTCCGGCTCCTCTCAGGCACCAGCAGCTACGCGGCGACCCCCGTCCGGCCGCCTCCCCTTCGCTCCGCGTCGCCCGCAGCCTTCCGTCTGCCCGCAAACGAGCCCGGCCGGCCGGGCCGTGGCCCTCCTCAGTGCCGGCCGCCATGGCAGGGGTGCTCGGCGCGGGGGAAATCTAGTCCGAGGATTTCATGCGGCCTAGCTCGGTTCCGTCTCCTGCGCCCGCGGTCCCGGCAGCTGCCGGCAACCCAGCCCCACTTCGGGCCTCCGTGTCTCTCCTGTGATCGTACTGACACGGCAGGGGGGTTAGAATGGAACAAACTGAAGGTAAAGTGCTTGTGTATGTGTGTGTTGCGCGTCAGGGCTTAGGAGGATCCTTGGGGTGGGAGCGACCTAAGACCCAGGAACCGTAAGGAGTGAGACCCTGGAAGAGAAGGGGCTGCGGATGGCCTGAAAGGGTTCGGGGAAGGAAGAGCAGATGGTAAGGTGGGTGTGGAAGGAATTGGGAGGTGGGGCAGGTAGGCTTGGGATATGATGTAGTGGTGCTGAGCTGGGAATTGGGAGTAGAGGTGGGATGGGGGCGGGGATAAGGATGGAAACGGGGGAGGGGTAGGAAAAGAGAAGAGTTAGATTTGGACATTAGAGACCTAATGCAAATTAGGATAGGTCTGGAATGGAGTGTGGAAACTAGAAGAGTTGGGGGAAAGGGATAGGGTTGATGGAGAAGCGAGGCATCTTCTGGGAATCAAGGGGAGAAACTAGTGAATCAAAGTGGAGGAAAAGATAAGATTAGGAAATAGGGATGAAAAATGATCGTGTCAGGATGCAAGAGGAGGATAGGAAATAGACGCAGGAAACTGAAAGACATACGATTGGTCTTGGGAAGGACATTAGCAGAGTGTTGGAAGGGATGAGAATTATCGACCAGGCGTCACAGAGTGTGAGGAAAAGAAGGATTGTTATTGAAGTGTTAGAAGGGAAAGCCTTTTGTTCCTATATTTGTGTGTATTCTGTCTTGTATTTCAAGGCTAGAGAAATAGAGAAGCTAGTGGTTATGAGGTTGTGATTGTTGTGAAATGAGGGAGGTGTGGGTGTTACTGTTCTGAGAGAAGAGGAGATGTGTTTGTGTTATGGTAGGGAGGCAGGGAAAGACATGGCCACAATTTGATGGTTTTGGTGAGGGAGTAAAGACTATTCAGATTTAAAGGGGGCAGGGGCAGCCATGTTTGCTACCAGGCACTGCAGTGTAAATAAATTCCCTTTCCTCTCCCGACATCTGCGTGAATCTGGAACCGACAGTTCACATTGTTACACCTCCCCTTCTATTCATGAACTTCTCTTACCTCTTGGGTCATTTACAATTACTCATAACCACGGAAGGACGAGGCGATGTTTCCCATCTTGTGTGTTTCGCTGCCTCTTCTTTTCTTTCCCCTTTTCTTTCTGGTTGCAAAAAAAAGGCATACCGATAAACTGCAGTGTAAAATTTAACCCTTTTTATAAATTAAAAATTAGAATTTTTTAAGAACTAACCAAAGAAATCATTGCTACCATATTTCAAGCTTGATTGTGAAAAGTCTTAAATAATAATTGGTTTCCAACACCTCAGAAGCAAGTCAACACGGTTTTTTTTTTTTTTTTCCAATTCTTTAAGTAAACAAGGAAATTGCATTGGTTATTTTACTTGGGGCGCTCTTAGAAAGGTGTGGGGAAGATCAGCCTGTTGTAGATCATCTGCTTGGTGAATTTGGAATTTTGGAAAATTAGAAATGTTCCTAGTGATATGCATGTTGTTATGAATAATGCTTTTTTATTAGCTTTTCTCATCTCTTCCCTTTGCTTTCATGTAGCTAGTTCAATACCATCTCCAAATGCCAGGTCAGTACTGTGATCTGTGAAGTAGGCACGCAATCGTTAGATCCTCACTGAGCTGCCAGCTTCTGGGGGGTGGGTGGATGGGAAGTTCTGTCACTCCCAGGAAAGCTCCAGCAATTCTTTAATGTATTCAGATATAACTACTTGTATGATCTGAATTTAGACTAAGGGGCTAAGTCCTGACAAAGTAGAGGAATTGGTATTTCGAGATCTCTTTTCTATTCATATTGAAAAGTAGGCACCTCACTTAAAATAATGGTAATTGTGGTAATCCAAAGTTTAGCCACGTGTTAGTCTTGAAACTCTTTTCTAACACCAGTGAGTCCTGCTGACTCTAGAGTGGGCTCGGTCATTCGTACTACATACAAATCTTAATAGGAGTGTTCTCTCAGTCTTAATAGAGTTTGGTGGAAAACTTTAATGTTGTTGGAGTGGTACTTGCTGAGATTAGACTTGGAGTAAATGTCAGATTTATAACTTGGAGTATTTTGGTATATATATATATATATATATATATATATATATATATATATATATATATATATATATATATCTGAAAAACATTTTCAGGACCTATTGTAAAGATAAGTCCTATTCAAAGTTATTTGGCATGCAGCTCTTGGGATTTCTCTGTGTTGATAGACACATTTTATTTGTATTTCTCTCCTGGTTGACATATTGTTTGTAATTAGTAGACTTACTTGCATGAACTGTCAGTGCCATCCTTATAGGAAAATGAGCAACTGTATATTACAACAGAGAATATCTATTTGGAAGTGTGAATGAGCCCTCTTAGTGTTCTGTCTGGGTTCCTTGGATAGGTTTCCATTCAGTGAGGAAGGCTACTGTATTTATCAAACACTTGAAATCCAACCTGCTGTGATTACTACTGCCCACGTGGTACTTAACATTTTTTAAAAATTATTTTCTTTCTTGTGTATTAGTGTTTTTGCCTGTATGTATGTATGTCTGCATACCACATGTGTGCCTGGAGGTCAGAAGAGGGCATCAGGTCCCCTGAAGTGGGAATTATAGATGGTTGTAAGTTGCCATATGGGTTCTGGGAATTGAACCTAGATCCTCTGGAAGAGCAGCCAGTGCTTTTAACACCTGAGCTGAACTGTCTCTCTGACCTTGATACCTCTTTTAAAAACTTATTTATTAAGACAGTCTCATGTATCCCATGCTGGCCTCAAGCTTTCAATAAAACTGAGGCTGATCTTGAATTTCTGATCTCCGGTCCATCTCCTAAGCATGCTGATACAGCCATGTACTAACAGCCTGGTTTATCGGTGCTGGGAGGCCCACCTAGGGACCAACTAAACTACGTCCCTCTTCCTTTTTTTTTTTTTTTTTTGAGTGACAAATTAACAGATGGTCTCATAATGATTAGATTAAAAGAGTTTCAAATGAAGGCAGCTAATTGCCCACAAAATTGGTTATTTTTGGCCCAACTGTCCAAAGTGACTCTAAAGACAATAGTTTCTGGAGTTTTAAATAATAATCATAATGTAAAGTACAGCTAATAGTTGTCCTCTTGCAGTGTGATGATATATATGTACATGTATGATTTCTTTTTTTATCTTCCCAACAATTTTCTGAGACTCTACTTTTAACTGCTTTTTGCAAATGCAGAAACAGGTTAGATAACATTACAAATGTTATTAAATATTTAAATAACAAAGCTGGTATTTGAGTGTGGGTATTTTAAGTTCTAGAACCCAGAGAAGCAAACTGTTTCTGTTAGCTTCTTCTAATATAACATAAAAATAACACATGCCTGTTATTTTAAAATGTTTCAAAAGTTGCGAATTTAACTAGTTAGAAGTGTCCAGAGTTTCCTCAACAGTTTCTGTGGATTTACTTAAATGCGTAGAATGGACTCACACTGATTCTAGAACCCAGGTCTATACTGAGCTAAACCTTGACCTTTCTTTTTTTTTTTTTTTTTTTTTTTTTGGTTCTTTTTTTTTTCGGAGCTGGGGACCGAACCCAGGGCCTTGCGCTTCCTAGGCAAGCGCTCTACCACTGAGCTAAATCCCCAACCCCAACCTTGACCTTTCTTATTTTATTTCCAGTTACTGCTTTCTTCCTGCTTGAGTCTTTCATGTGTCTGAGATTATGTGTACACTGACTAGTGTTTTGTTTTACTTAGCAGGCATGTGGGTCTCTAACTTTTATTTGAGAGTCAGGTAGACTACTACCACTTAAACTAACCCTTCTGTTTATTTTTGTCTTTGAGGCAGGGTCTCTGTTAAGTGGCTCTGGCTGGGCCTCTAATCATACCCATCGCTTGCCTCTGCCTCCTGAGCGTTGTGATTGATTGAAGGTGTGCTCCATCAGGCCAGCTGAATTAACCTTTTTTCTTTCTGTTGTAAGAGTGATTTTTTTTTTTCTTTTTTTGGAGCTGGGGACCGAACCCAGGGCCTTGCGCTTGCTAGGCAAGTGCTCTACCGCTGAGCTGAATCCCCAACCCCGTAAGAGTGATTTTGACTACAGTCCTAACAGTCTGTTTGAATGGGAGATAAATGCTCCAACCTACCTTACTTTACAGGTGAAAAAGCCTGACTGGTTGGTGCCAGACTGGTGACTTGGATCTCAAGACCACATTACTTCCTTACTATGAAGGGATTTGAGCTGTTCTTTCAAGCTCAAGGTGAGCGGATGTGCTGAGGTCAGACAGTGTGTGTATACCGAGGTCCAGGGAGTTGCTTGCAGGGAGGCAACTGCCAGGCTTGGGTGTTTTTCATTCTCTGACAAACAGCATATGGACAGAGTGTTTTTATGTGTAACTGGATTATATCCAGCCTATCTTGAAGTTTGTGTTTTGTGTAATGGGATAGGTGTTGGCAAAATTTTCCCCCTTCTAATAAAATTGTCAATGAAATAGCAATGAGGGGGAAAAATCAGAAACCCAGTCCTGGCTCCAAAGTAAAATGGAGACGCTTTCTTCAAATTTTCTGTGTTTTTGTTTTAATGAGCTGAAAAATACCTAATTAAAAACAATAGTTTTGGGGCTGGGGATTTAGCTCAGTGGTAGAGCGCTTACCTAGGAAGCGCAAGGCCCTGGGTTCGGTCCCCAGCTCCAAAAAAAAGAACCAAAAAAAAAACAAACAAACAAAAAAAACAAAACAATAGTTTTAAAAAAATCTCAGGCTGGACATGGTGGTTCATGCTTTTAATCCCAGTCCTCCGGAGGTGGAGGCAGGTGGATTTCTGTGAATTTGAGGCCAGCCTGGTCTACTTAGTGAGCTCCAGGACAGTCAGGGCTATATCAAGAGACACTGTATCAAAATAAAAAAAGTAAAAACATCTGAGGAGACACTGTTGATTTAATTTAATTATTTTTCCAATAAAAACAAGGTGACCACAAATTCGTATTAAATAGTTCAGTTGAACTCACCCAGCTCATGATTTAGCCTTAGCCTCTCCTCTGCTAGCTTTACAGTTTGTGCCACTGTGCTGAACTTACTGGGTCTCAAAACAAAGACAGTGTCACTTGTCGTAGACGCAAAAGAAATGAAAGTTATTATTTTGAAGTTTTTTGGAGATTGAAAGCTTTATGTGTATGAGCATTTGCCTGAAGGAATGTCTGTGCACTGTGTGTGCAGTGCCCATGGTGGGTAGATCGTGTTGGTTGTCGTGCGTGGGACTGGAGTTACAAACAGTTTAGTTGCCATGTGAGTGCTGGGAACTGAAGCAAGTCCGGTGGCTGAGCAGCAGTGTCTTAACTGACGGCCATCTCTCCAGCCTGGACTTACCCTGCCTCTTCTCAAAGGTTATAAAGCCACAATGAGTGGGCTAGAGTCCAGAAATAGGTGATTATCAAGAAGAGTTGTTAAATATGAAGCCAAAAGTGGTAAAAACCTAGAATCCCACCACTTAAGAGGAGCTCAGGTTTGAGGGCAACCTGATAAAAACAGTCAGACTCAGAAAACAGCATGTGTTTATAGCGCACACCACGGACACACACACACACACACACACACACACACACACACACAGTGTTACATATATACAGTACTACATATTTTTTTTTTTTTTTGGTTCTTTTTTTCGGAGCTGGGGACCGAACCCAGGGCCTTGCGCTTCCTAGGTAAGCGCTCTACCACTGAGCTAAATCCCCAGCCCCAGTACTACATATTTTTAAAAAGGAATAAATGATAAACACAACATGGATGAATGTTGAAATAATCCTAAATGAATCCAGACCAAAAGAAAAGAAAATATGTTTTGTGATTCCAAACAGAAGCCTCATATGCACACTACTCTACAGTGACAAGCGTACCAGTCCCAAGAAATTAAAGGTTGTTAAAGCTTTAGAAGTTGTTATTCACAAAAATCTGTTTTTCACTGCCATGCTGTTTTTAATTTTACTTTAGAGAAAAAAGTATTTTTGAAGAAGCAACTCAATGATTTATTTTTTGTTAATAAACACATCTGCCTTTTGAGTTTTTAATAACTAATGAGCTTTAGGATACTCTTCTCATAAATATTTATAAGGTGGGGCCTGTGGCAGGGAAAGGCACTAGCCACCAAGCCTGAAGACCACCTGATTAGATCCCTGGGACCTAAACGGTGGAAAACATGGAAAACGAGAGCTGACTCCTTCCTGCAAGGTGCCCTGTGAACTGCACAGACACCAGTGAATTTAATTTTAAAAAATTAAAACGTCAATTTACCAACTAGCTGTTCTATAGTGACCTAATTTTTAAAATGTCTGTCTTATTGTGTGCGTGCGTATTTGTGCAGGTGTGGGCGTATGTGGAGGTCAGTGGAACGCTTGTGGTGGGGTGGGGTGGGGTTGCTTCCGTGCTGCCGCATCAAGTTCAGGCAGTCCGGCTGTCTAGGCCGGCCCCTGAACAGGCCGGCTGGTTCTATCTAGTATTTTTTAAAAGCTTATAGTTTCATTTTCGTTTTTACTGTTAACCTTAAGAAATACATAGTCAGTTCCTTAAATACTACTATGTTATGTGTAATACCTATACATGGGGAAGTAAAAAAAGACATTTAAACTGTGAATTAGAAAATGTTGTTACTGGATGTGTGTTGTTGGTCCTCTAGCACATCTGCTATTAACAAGATTGAAGGAGGATTCTTAGCTTATTTAAAAATTACGTCATGGCTTTGTTTTTGTTTGTTTTGTTCTGTCAGATGGGGTCTCCCTTAGCCCAGGCTGGCTCTAGTGAAGTCCCTGTGTATCGGAGTGGCCTTGAGCAGTTAGTCCTTTTACCTCTACGTCCCAAGTTCAGAGACACAGGCAGGCAGCACTACCCTGAACCAGGTCT
This sequence comes from Rattus norvegicus, assembly GCF_021556685.1. Lineage (NCBI taxonomy): Eukaryota > Metazoa > Chordata > Mammalia > Rodentia > Muridae > Rattus > Rattus norvegicus. Next base: position 74,508,674 of record NC_141549.1, on the reverse strand, counting down.
GGGTCTGTCTTTTCTATTTGAGACAGGCTGGCCTCAGCCTGTCCTGTGGAGGAGACTGGTATGAAACTTCGGATTATACTGCCTCCACCTCTGGGGTTTGCAGACACTCATCACCAACGCTGTACGAGACTTGGGTCTCAGTCATTAAGATACGATGAGAAAGCAAATGGGTAAATGAAAAAGAGTCACGTACATCATAGTTTATAGTTAAGCTATATAATAACATTTTATATGGTGCCTTCTTGGATTGTTTTATAGATATCCACACAATAACTCCATTTTTTAAATTAATCTGAAAGCACAATAATTATTTATCTGAATCATGGGAGATTTTGAAATCTTCCCAATGCCTAAGACCAAAAAGACTAATCATATCATATAGAGTGAGTTCTCGGATTTTGGTCTACTTCTGAGTTACAACTTGAATAAATTATTTTTCAAGGGGTTGGGGATTAGCTCAGCAGTAGAGCGCTTGCCTAGCGAGCGCAAGGCCCTGGGTTCGGTCCCCAGCTCCGAAAAAAAAAAAAAAAAAGAAAAAGAAAAAAAAAAAGAATTTATTTTTCTATTTTATGTGCATTGATTGTTTTGCATAAACACACACACACACACACACACACACACACATATCTGTCTATGTGAGGATGTTGGGTCCCCTTGAACAGATAGGTGTGAGCTACCAAGTGGGTGATGGGAATTGAACCCTGATCCCCTGGAAGAGCAGCTGTGCCATCGCTTCGGCCTAAGATTCTCTTGCATTTGGAATGCTTTTCTGTGGCATACTTGGCCTGATGTTGTTTGTTGGATCCCTTCAAAGAAAATGACATTCAATTTACTTTTTCAGGACGCAGTTCTTGGAAGTAGTGAACGTTTAATTTGAAGTTTTAGTAGCTGTTCAGTATTGCAATACTATAGTCAGTGTGTGGACTTGCTCGTAAGGCTGGTACATGGTGTCAACGCTACCAGCCTTTTCTCAGTGTCCACAGAAATGCATTCAGATGTTTCTCAGTGTCCACAGAAATGCATTTAGATGAGTAGGTCAGTTGGCTGGCTCTTACACCAAATTAGTTAACTAATCAGCTTGCTCGTTTGTTTGTTTTTGAGACAGGGTTTGTGTCTGTAGCCCTGGCTGTCCTAGAACTGGCTCAGTAGACCAGGCTGGTCCTCCTGCCTCTGCCTCCACTGCAGTGCTGGCATCAAAGGCATGCACATATGTCTATTTTGAGACTGGGTTTCTTGGTGTAACCCTGGTTGTCCTGGAACTCTCTCTGCTCTCCAAGTGCAGGTGAAGTGGTAACTGCCATGGTTCTAGATGCTTTGAACTTAGAGACAGAAGGATCTCTAGGAGTCTGAGACCAGCTTGGGCATTTTAGGAAGAAATCAAACAAGCAAGCAAGCAAGCTCTGGCAGGACATAGTGGTTCACACTTTTTACTTTCTCTGTGTACCCCTGGCTGTCCTGGAACTCCTTATGTAGACCAGGCTGGCCTAGAATTCACAGAGTTCTGCCTTTCTTTGCCTTCCCAGTGCTGGGATTGAGTGTGCAGGTGCTGGGTAACGGTGGTGCACGCAGGAAGCAGAAGCAGGCAGATATCTGTGAGCTGTAGGCCGGCAAGGACTGTACAGTAAGACCCTGTCTCCGGAATAAAAGCCTGAGTAGATGGCTCATCGGGTAAAGGTATTTTCCACCCAGCCTGATAACTTGAGTTTAATCCCTGGAATTCCACATGGTGGAAAGGAGAGAATTACTCTCCCTAAGTTGTCCTGTGATTTCTACACAAGTGCCGTGGCACATGCATGTTTCTGCTCCAATATACACAGAAATAAATGTAATTAAATGAGAAAAGTAAAATGATTTGATTTATAAATACCTCCTTTTAAAAACTGTATACTGGACAGTGTGTTCTACCCATCTACTTCACTGTAAGAGATTTGCTTTGATCTAACTGACCTTTTTCCTAGTATTTGTTCAGCAGGTGTGTTTACTTTGTCAGTTTAGCAAACTGTGTGTGTACTGGGGGGTTGGTATATGCACATGCGTATATACAGTTACGTGCATAAGCAGAGTTGCTGGGTATCATTCTCTACCACTGCCTGCCTGTTTCCTCTGAGGCAGGATCTCTCTCTGTATCTGGGGCTTGTATTCTTTTCCCTACTAGGCTATTAGCCAACAAGCCTTCAATGTTTCCCTGCTTCTGCCCCCACAGGACTGGGGTTACACACACACATTTGTGAGATTGGGCCTAGCTTGTTATGTGGGTGCTGGGATCTAAACTCAGCTCCTCATGGTTGTGCATCAAGTGCTGTCAACCAGAGTCATCTCCCCAAGTCTCTGTCTTAAATGAGGTGGCCGTGGAGTAGAAGGTCCTACGTGGAAATCTGCATTCCTCCCATCACTTTACCTTACCACTGAAGACTAATGCTCTTGTCGATGACTAGAAATGGCTACTTAGAGTTGTGGAGCTTCAAACTGAAGTGCTAAAGTACCAGACTATAGTAGGCGTGTAGTTGGTAATTCTCACTTCTTAAAAACAGAAATAAAGTATTGGAGGCTGAGGGTGTGGCTTGGTGGTAGAATGCTTTTCTCTATATAAAGAGGCCCTGGATTTGATTGCCAGATTTAAAAAAGAGAGGGAGAAAAAAAAAAGAAGAAAAAAGGAAGGAAGAAAGAAGGAAAACATCTATAAATGAGGTTGTCTTTAATTGCATGTTTAGTGGATGAAGAAATGAACTCACTTGGCTGCCTTAACAGAAGTTAAGAAATGTCGGAGCAGCATCTTTGCATGGGCTGTGTGGGTGTTCTCAGTAAGAGATTCATGTTAGTACAAGTACGAACAAGAAGTTAACTTTCCAGTCCGAGCTTACTTTCACTGTAGTTACTGTAACACCATGCGTCTAACTGCACCAGCGCTTGGTGTTCTGATGAAGCCAGAATGTGATGTAAAATTTGAATATAAGCAGCCTAAAATCCTGAAGTGGTAAAACTAGTGAAGCAAAACAGAAAACAAAACAAAATTCCAGAAGATACCTAAACATCTTTTTTGGAAATTAAAAACTTAGTTACAAGTTTTAGTTTGATACGTTGGTTGGTACTTTAAAAACACCTATTATTTTTGTCATAATTATTATTATTTTTTTTTAACTTGAGGCTAACAGAGAATCCAAGTTATAAGAAAGTAAAATTTGAACATTTATAAAATCTATAAACCTACTGGATGTGGTGACTCACTTCTAATCCTAGCATTCAGGAGGCTGAGGCAGGGGGATCTCTGTGAGTTCAAGGCCAGCCTTGTCTACATGGTGCCAGGATCCCCAAGGCTACAGAGCAAAATAAATCTATAAGAACTAATTAATTTCAGAAGCTATTTTACTATCATTTACTTGATTTCAAAGAGAGTAGGACAAGATGACTGATAGAAGTTGGCTTCGTTTGTGGCCAGAGAGATGGCTCAGTGGTTAAGGGTGCTAACTGCTCTTGCAGAGGCCTAGCTTTGTTCTCTAATGCCCACATGGCCCACAACCTCATGTAGCCCAGTTCCAGGGATCCTGTACCCATGTGTTGCACATACAATTGACATAATACACCCAGGCACACACACATGCCACACATGCACATACAATAGATTTTTTAAAAAAAAGAAACAGCTTAGTTTGTAGTAACTTTCGGTATGAGCCATACTCTTGTGGTAAGAAACAGGACAAAAAAAATCTAGTTCACATCTTGAAATGGTAACCATGTTTGTTGTTGTTTGGTGTAGTCAAGAACAAAGTAAGGACGGTGGAGGTGAAACTGGGTGAATAAGGTATTTAGTTAGTAATCATTGTATTGTTACAAGGTAGTCAAGCAGTAATGTCAGGGAAAAAACTGAATATAATCTAAAGTGCTGAATAATTTATTGAAATGATAATCAAGTAAAAACAGATTGAATATAATAACAGGGTTTATGGATACGTGAAATAAAATGTAGGTTTAAATTGTTCTCATTAATTAATTAATTGATTGATTAATTATGTTCCATGTCATGCAGGTTACTCTCCTGACACAGGACAGTTTAATCTGTTTGAAAATCAATTTTCTTCTAACACTTTGCTTTGTTTGAGATGGGGGTGGTTTCACCATTGTCATCTAGGCTAGCTAGCTCCAAATTCTGAGTGCTACAGGACTGTAGCTCGCTGTAAGTGGGAAATTTCAAGTGGAAATTTTAGGAACTATTTAAGGTAACAGCAACACAGCTAACCAGATTATGGAGCAGCGCAGTTATACTTAAAAATTTTTTTTCCTCTGTTTAAATTTTTGAAAATGTAAATAGGTAAATTAGAACATACACAGCTTTGGACATGTTTTGATTACTTAGAAAATGTCATGACGACAGCACGGTAGTCATGGTGATTGTATAGCTGTAAGAGCTTGTATAGTTGAGCATTGGGTGTAAGTTTCATTTAATGTCTGATACTACAATGAAAGTCATTAAATACTGTTAAGACTATTGAGACTTAAAGTTAATGTCAAAATAGAATGTTTATATCTAGACATCTGGAGGAATGGCGTCTCCTTCCATTCCGTGGTGTCATTTCAGGTGCTGCATCACTTGGTTTAATCCCCACATATCAGACAGTGAATGAGATAGCTCCATGGTTAAGACCGGGGTCTGATTCTCAGCACCCACTTGGTGACCCTCAGCTGTCCATAGCTCCAGTTCCAGGGAACCCAACACTTTCTGGTCTCTGAGGCTATCAGGCATGCACAGACATCCAGGCAGGCAAGTCACTCATACAAGCCAAATAAGAAATTTTCGAAAATCTCCTGACTATGCAACTCAAGTCATATGACCGTTAACACCGGTATTACTAGTACACGCTTTTACTCTCAACATCTGCTTGTCTCTGGATTTCCATGTCACTTTAGCATGTAGTCTCATTGCTTAAATGCCCATGTAGGTGATTTCTCTTCCTTTTCCTCTCCTGCCCCTCCTCCCCCCTTTCTTTCTTTTGAGTCTGGTGGAGACCAGACTGGCTTTGAACTCACAGAGATTCACTTGCCTCTGTTTCCTGAGTGCTGGGACTAAAGGCGTGTGGCACCATGCCAGGCGATTTCTCTCTTGATCACAGTATTTGCCCATTTCTTCAGAGTTCGTGACTAACCTCATTTCCATAAGCATGCAAGGATATTTTCTTGAGGTTGTTTAAGGGACAGTGCTGTGCCATAGAGCTTTGAGGTGGTAGAAGGATCTTGAGTTTCCCTCTGAGATAGGCTCTCCAGCCTAGGCTGCTGTGTATGTACTTCTGACTACAGTCACACAGTCAGCTACTACCCACAGCAGCTAAGGATTGGCCGCTGCTGCTTTCTTCTCCCTAGAGTTTTAAAGACTTTGAAAGTTTGTATTATGTGTGAGATCTGTCTTTGTGTGAGCCTGTGCATGAGGATGCTGAACAGGCCAGGAGAGGGCATCTGGAGCCAGAGTAGTTGTGAGCCGTCTGATAGGGGAGCTGCAGTGGAGCTCTGCTCTTCCACAGGAACAGTGAACTCTTAACCACCGAGCCATCTCTCCAGCCCAGGATACTTGTTTTGTTTTTTGATTTTGTTTTGATGCTTTGAGACAGGGTTTCTCTGTGTAGCCCTGGCTGGCCTGGAATTCATTCTATATAGATCAGGCTGGCCTTGAATGTGTTTATTTTATTATTTTGTTTGGATGCTGTGCCTACATATATGTTTGCACACCACATGCATGCCTGGTGCCAGCAGAAGTCAGCAGAGGGCATCAGATCCCCCAGGTCTGGAGTTAGAGGTAGTTGTGAGCCACCATGTGGTCCTGGAAATTGAACTGTTGACCTCTTCAAGAGCAGCCAGTGCCCCTAACTACTGGGCCAACTCTCTGGGTCTCCTAGAATTTTTTTTTTTAACTTTTTTTTACTTATTTCTGCTCACTGCCCTCCTCCCAGCCATCCCCTCCCACAATCCTTCCCTCATTCCCCCTCCCCTTCTCCTCTGAGCAGGTAGAGGCCCCTGTGGGTATCTCCCCCACCCTGGCACTTCCAAGTCTCTTGGAGACTAGGCACTTCCTCTGCCACCGAGGCCAGACACAGCAGCCCATAGAATTCTTTCAGTCAGTGGAATTAACAGCATGTAGACTGCTAAGCAATAAAGTGATTTTTTTAATTTGTTTTCTCATTTGCTTGTTTGTTTTGTTTTGTCGAAGCAGGGTTTCTCTCTGCAGCCCTGGCTGTCCTGGAACCTGCTCTATATATCATACTAACCTCAAACTCAGAGAAGCAGCAGTAAAATGTTTTAAATGTAAAATGCTCGCCTCTATGTTTGTGTATTTTGGACTAGTGTGGGTTTATAATCCCTGTACTTGGGAGGTAGAAGCAGCAGGATCTGAAGTTTGAGTTCATCTTCAGTTATATGGTGTGTTAGAAGACAGCTCGGGTTACATGAGACCTTTTTTTAAAACAACATTAAAACCAAACAAACAGCGTAATCTGTGTGGAAAGGACTTGGTTTCTTCACACCTGTTCCTGGACACTTGCTTTTGTTTTCTCCCTCCCTACCTCAGGAGCTCACTAAGTAGACAAGAACGACCTGGAACTTCTGATCCTTCTATCTCTATCTTCCCAGTGCTGGGGCGATTGACCTGTGCCCCCACCCAGGTTTATAGCTGCTGGGGTTCAAAGCTAGGGTTTTCTATGTTAGACAGGAACTGCCAATTGAGATAAAGCTCAGTCCCCCATACAAAATGTTTTATGTGTATGAGTGTTTTGTCTGCATATCAGTCTACCATCTACTTGCTCCTGGCGATCAGAAGAGAGGGTCAGCTCCATGGGCTTGGAGTTACAGATGGTTGTAAGCCTCCATATGGTGCTGGGAATTCAATCTAGATCCTCTACCAAAGTCACAGTGCTCTTAGCCACTGGGCCACCTCTCCAGCCCTATTTATTCTTAAATGATGGAGCAGTTACTAAAATGGGAAGTTTTTTATTTAGGGAACTTGTTCATAATTGTGTGTCTCTGGGAATATGTTTGTGTGTGGTTCTACTTACTCATGTAGGAACCTAAGAGGCCAGAGGCGAGTGCCACAGTGCCTTTCGTCATTCCACTACAGTTTCTAAAGATTTCTTGTGAGTGCTTTCCCTGCATGTATGTCTACCACGTTCGTGCAGTGCCAGAGTAGGCAAGAAGAATGGGTCTGATCCCCTGGCACTGGAGTTGTAGATGATTGTGAACCCCTCGGCCAGGAACTAAACCAGGGTCCTCTGCAAGAGCAGCAGCTGCTGAGCTGGCTCTCCAGCACCCCCCCCACCCCCTGCACTTTATTTTTCTGACACAAGGCCTCACTATGTAGCTGACTGGCCTGAAACTCAGAGATCGGCCTGCCTCTGTCTCCCTCTGCTGGGATTAAATGCGTGCACAACTATACTTGGCTCCTTCCATTTTCAGTCAGCAGTGTAGTTCTCTTCAGTGTTCTCCCTAACCCTCTTGTGTGCGCCACTTCATGCATAGGATCCTTGTGATTATTTAGGCTCAACTGAATGAGAGGATAGTGTGCTTGCATGGTGGTTTTCTGCTCTCTGCAACTTCTGGACTCTTCTGTGGTACTGGAGATGGGAATGCAGACATGTGTAGCCTGAACACCATCTGGGGTTCTGCTGGTTGGTTTTGCTTCATTTTTGGGGGATAGGATTTCACTATGCAGCCCTGTCTTGAACTCACGGAGATCTGCTTGCCTCTGCCTCTCCCTCCTGAGTGCTGGGATTAAAAGCATATGCCGGGGTTGGGGATTTAACTCAGTGGTAGAGCGCTTGCCTAGAAAGCGCAAGGCCTTGGGTTCGGTCCCCAGCTCCAAAAAAACAAAGAAAAAAAAAGCATATGCCACCCTGTGTTGCTATTAACAAGAATTTCTGTCAGCGTTGCTTCCTGTTCATAATAGAAGAAGGTGCTACCACAATTTGCTTTGGATGTTAAAGACATCCAAATGTGTAAGACATCAAAATTTGTTGGTTATGGCGTCAAACTCCTTTAATCCTACTTCTTGGGAGGGGGAAAAACAAAGGCAGGAAGATCTCTGAGACTGTCTCAAGGACAAAACAAACAATTAACAAACATGAATTTTAGATCTCCGATCTGGCCAGTATGTCAACAGTGAAGCTGTGCAAATGACACTTCAAACATATATGACTTTTGGCGTATAGGACAAGATTTGTATTAATCTAATATCAAAGTCATTTTGGGGGGTAGTGAGTCATTTTACTAGAGGTCAAGATTCTAATATTTTTATCAGTGATAATATTATGACAGTTTCTTGTAGTCTCATTGATAGTGACTCATATTGGTGACTTTTTATATATTGATACAGAAGAAAGAACTTCATAATGTACACAATATAAATTCAGCACAATGTTAGTAATTCATATATGCTTGTGGTTATTAGATGCATGGCAGAGAATATCATGTTGCAAAAGATTATATAAATAGTATTTCTTAAAAAGATTCTTTAGTCCGTGACTCTGACTTGACATGTAGTGTGTGTTTTCAGCGGTTTTTTTACATTTATTTATTGTGTGCGCATGCCATCGTACATGAGTAGAGATCGGAAGCCAACCTTTGGTAGTCGATTGTCTCTTCCATGTGGCCTCTAGGGATTGAACCAGGTCATCAGGTTGGCACAAGCACCTCCTTACTGCCCCTATCTTCAGCATTTAATAAATGCCTTCTAATTTTATTATTTTAAAATTTTATTTATTATTTATTTTTATGTACATTCTTGCTGCTGTGCTTTGCGCTGAGCATGAGGTGGCGCTGCAGGTACTTTCTGGGCTTTCTTCAGAGTTCTTTTAGGAAGAAAGCAAATCTCCCCAGGCATGGTGGTGCCTGCCTTTAATTCCACACTCGGGGCAGGGGCAGCTGAACTCTGTGAGTTCAAAACCAGCAGGGTACAGTGTCCTAGGACAACCAAAGCTACTTAGTGAGAGCCTGTCTTAAACAACAACAACAAAAAGCAAATGTGGTGCTGGCTCCGTTGGTAAAGTGTTTGCCACACAAGCGTGAGGCCTTGAGTTGGATTCCCGGTACCCACGTAAGAACAAGATGTAGTGGTTTCACCTGTGACCCTGAAATGGGGACTGGTCAGGTAGGATTCCTTGGAGCTCTTTGGCCAGGTTCAGTGAGAGACCGTCTCAAAAGATAAACGGTAGAGTAACATAGGAAAACATCTATGCAGGCATGTGCATGAACCTGTATCACCTACAGGCGCACATAGCAGATCGGAAACATCAGTTCTAATTGATGTTTCAAACGTCTGGTGGCTCTCAGTACACTTACACTTAATGGTAATGAAATATTTTGATGGTTAGCCTGGTCCTGTGTCCCTAGTATTTTTCTGTCAGAATTAATTTATTGATAATGTGCCAGGCACTACAGTTAGTTGTGGGTCTTCAGAGAGTCTATTCAGGTGTTCCTAGTACACACTTCACTCTCCCCTTCGTTTCTGGCGCTACCCATCCATCACCAGTTATGTGGTGCGTTTTCATTAAATGCATTTCATTTGATTTCACAGCATTTCAAGAAAAAACATTTCAAAAACCAACTTGGTATTTATAATACTGAGGAGCCGAAAGTTCTTAATAGAAATTCTTTGAAGTGCTATCTACTGTCGGCTTTCAGAGAACCGTTTGGCTCTTCTCAGCCTGGACATGTCTGATAGCCCACATTTCACCTTCTTAGCCTGGATATTTTCTGCCAGGAGGGACGGACTCTGTCTCATTTATCTTTTATCTGTAGTGCTCAGGATCTGACATAACGCAGGCAACTCCACAGGAAGTGCTGTACTCTTATCAGGACTGGACTGGGAGCTCCAGCCCAGTGGTCCCCTTTATTGCCTTTCTCCCTAACATTGCAGGCTGTAGGATTATGGGGCCTTGGCTGAGTCTTCACCCTCTACTGTTAGACTTAGCACAGTGTAAACACTTGTTCCATTAGAGAAATCTGAATAGATTGGGACTGGGCGGGGTAGCTGGGTTGTACCATTTGGTTTCTTTCCCACTATAGCAGCAACAGAATGAGAAGGAAGGTGGAGCTGGCAGGAGCCTTCCCTGGACCTTTTCAGACTACAAAGGGTAATCGACTGCTGCTGGTGCTCAGAATTGACGTAGCCAGGTATTCTTCTGTTCTTTCTTGTGTAGATGTTTGAGATCATGCTCACTTCACACACACACACACACACACACACACACACACACACACACACTCCTTTCTCTATGACAAAGTAGTCCTTTTTTTAAATTTTTTTTTTTTTCGGAGCTGGGGACTGAACCCAGGGCCTTGCGCTTGCTAGGCAAGCACTCTACCACTGAGCTAAATCCCCAACCTGACAAAGTAGTCCTGTACTAGGTGTTTCGTATTGTGGTGGGATGTAAGGAGAATGCTCTGTTAGCAGAGGAGGCCTTTGACCTGGCTTTAGAGGGTATGTCATGGGTTAATAGAACCTAAATGGCATTTTAAGGCCTTTGAGTGTATTATCACCTGAATAGAATCATAAGACTGAGTGGTGGTTGAGAGAGAATATGGTACCATGGTGGAAGGCAAAATGGGAAACCCAAAGGTCTTTGACTAGATAGGCAGGTGCCACAATATCAAGGGACTTTGGCTTTTTTGATTGTTCTGAGACATAGAAATTCCTATTAAGGTTAAGTGCTCTTTGCTTTTTAAATATTTATTTGTGTATATGAGTACACTGTAACTGTCTTCAGATATACCAGAAGAGGACATCAGATCCCATTACAGATGGTTGTGAGCCACCATGTGGTTGCTGGGAACTGAACTCAGGTCCTCTGGAGGAGCAGTGTTCTTAACCGCTGAGCCATCTCTCCAGCCCTTTGAGATATGTATGTTTTGCCTGCATGTATGTCTATATGACATGTGTATACCTTGTATGCATAGAGGCCAGAAGAGGGTTTTGTTCTCCAGAAATAGGAGATGGGTTGTGAGCGACTACGGGGATACAGGGATCCCAACTTTAGGCCCTTTGCAGAGCAACAAATGCTTTTAGCCTCTGAACCACATCTTTCTAGCCCTAAGTACCTTACTTTTTTCTGTGATAAAATACTATGACCAAAGGTAACTTACAGAGGAGTTTCTTTTGGCTTAGTTCCAGAGGGCTAGATGTCCATAGTGGCTGGGGGATCATGGAGATAAAACTGGGAAGCGGGTTGTCACATAACCCAAACAGGAAACAGAGGGCAAGCAGGAAGCTTTACTCCTCAAAGCCCTCCCCAGTGATGTCCTCTCTCTAGCAGTGCTCCACACCCTGGGGTGCTATAGCCACGCCACACACGTGTTTTTGTTTTTAAGTACAGTTTATGCTGTAAAGCATGGGTCAGGGATGGATCATGCTGGAAACAGGAGCATGAGTTCAGAAACATGCTCTAGTTAAGGTAAGGAATCCTCCAGCATAAGCAGTGAGTGGAGAAGTGGATGGATGGGAGGGGGCAGGAGGGTGCAGCCCACATTGACTACAGCTCATCTTCTCACTTGTGGACTTCACTGTCACATGCTTCTGAAAACTCACACTGATTCAAGCAGTCATTTGCCTTACACTCTCTGTGGTTTTTGTTTTGTTTTTGTTTCTTTGAGACAGTATCTTACTGGGTAAAGCTGGCTGGTCTGTGTAGACCACCATGCTCCTCTGGCCTTGATCCTAAGCCTCCAGAGAGTGCTGTGATCACATGTTGCTGTCTTCAGACAGATCAGAAGAGGGCATTGGATCCCATGACATATGGTTGTGAGCCACCATATGAATTGAACTCAGGTCGTCTAGAAGAGCAGTCTGCTCTTAGCTGCTGAGCCATCTCTCCAACTCCCAACAGGGGTTCTTATTAATGCCTAGAGAATGAAAAGCAGTCTGGTAGTACTCAGGCTCAGGAGACAAGGGAAGTGGATGTCTGTGAGTTCAAGAATAGCTTGGTCACATAGGGAGTTCAAGCCAGTCAGTCCATGTAGTGAGACCCTATCCAACAAAGCAAACACAGAAATGCAATAAAAATCAAAAAGAGGGAAATCTTTTGCAGTGCTCATTAATAAAGATCTCCAGTCCTCACTAAAAAAGATTGTTGTGAGTTTGCTTTTCTTAAATATTTTTGTTTTACCTTTTACAAATTTTTTAAAATTTGCTTTTATTATTTTATGTGTATGAGTATTTTGCTTGCTTGTGCATCTAGGCATCACATGAGTGTTGGGTTCCCAAGGAGGTAATGAGCCAGATGTGGGCGATGGGAATCAAACCTGGGTCTTTGACATCAAGTGTTCTGAATTACCTAACCAGCTCTCCAACCTTTGTTTTACCTTTTACAATAGCTCTGTAATCTACATGGTGTATCGTTTTTCAGTATGGTGAGATGTCACCATTCATTCATTCATTCATTCATTCATTCATTGAGATAGGGTCTTTGTGTAGCCTTGACTGTCCTAGAGCTTCTTATGTAGTCAAGGCTGGCTTCGAATTCATAGATATCCTCCTGCCTCTGTGTCCTGAGTGCTGGAACTAACTGTATGCCACCATGCCCAGCCCCGCGCTGCCTGTCTTTATCTGCGTGGTGAACGGTAGTCTCAGCACCTTTCTTACCTGACTTCCTCTTGCTCTGCTGTGCTGCCTCCGTCTAGTCACTTGTGGGCAGGCTGGGCTCTGTAGCTGTCCAGATTCCGTTTTGGTCTATCCCTTTCTGCTGCTTCACCTTTTAATTACTGGATCACAGCAATAAGTGAAAAACATTCTGTTTTTTTTTTGTTTTTTGTTTTTTAAATTGTTTTAAGTACATTTACCATGTTACCATATTACTTTTTTTTTTTTAAGATTTATTTATTTCATGAATGTGAGTACACTGTAGCTGTCTTCAGACACACCAGAAGAGGGCATCAGACCTCATTACAGATGGTTGTGAGCCACCATGTGGTTGCTGGGAATTGAACTCAGGACCTCTGGAAGAGCAGCCAGTGCTCTTAACCCCTGAGCCATCTCTCCAGGCTGTGTATATTATTTTTAAAAGAAAAAAAAATTGTCTAGTTGTAGGAAGTTTTTTGAGACATAATTCATGCTTATTAAAACTCACTCTTTAAATTTTAATTAATTTTTATTTTAGACAGGGTCTCCCTATATAGCTGGAGTTAGCCTAGAACTTGCTATGTAGACCAGGTGGCTTTGAACTCACAGCGATCTTCCTCTAGAGCATGCACTGTCACACTTGGCTAAAACTCTTCACGTGCACAGCGGAGTGACTGTTAGTATATTAGAGGTTGTACAGCCATCATTTCTATATCCAGAGCATCTCTCAAGAGGCCCCAATCCCATTACACATAAAATAAAGACTTAAACATTTATTTTATTTTATTTTTTTGAAAACCTGAGACCTAGTGCTGTGGTAGTGCAGCTCTCTGAGGCTGAGCTGGGGGGAGAGCTTGTGCTAGAATCAGGAAGTCCTGGAAGCGTCCTTACCTAGACAGGTGTGCATCGTTGGAAAGTGAGTAGTCAGTGATTTGTAGGACTTTGTTTTCACCCCAACCTGGATCCAACTCAGGTAGGTGGTCAGGCTTGCCAGAGTGAGCCATCGTTCAACCCAGCTGTTATTTTTGTTAATTTTTAATTGTTAATTTTTTAAGCAAGTAGGTTTTCCACTTAAATTCAGAAATTAGTCATCAGCTTCGATTTTTTTGCTTTTGCAAGGCTACCTTGGAAAGTACCTTAGTGAAGATCCACGATAAGGTTGCTCATACAAAATGTTAGTTCTCACAGGAAAAGGCTGTGGACACTGCTGTTTTACTAGTGTGGCTGCTAGAAAGCCTTTCAGGGAAAGGTTTTCTATGTGTTATAGCTCTGAATTTTCATTTAGCATCAACTAAAATGATAGGCGTTTGTTCGTCGTCCCTCTCCGCCCCAGTCTCACAGTGCAGCTCTGGCTGTCTGGGAATGTAAGTCTGTGCCACTAGATCTGGTGGGAGTATCTTCCAAACCATAGACTTTGATATCTCAAACTGTCTTGTTAAAAGCCACAGGAAAACTTAAAGATTTGTAACGTGGCTGGGGAGATAATGCTATTATGTAATGGTCTGAATGTGCGTTTGCCTCACCACAGGCTTCACAAATTGAGAGAAAATTCCCAAATTGTAGTCAGAAATTAGATACTTCTACCCAGATTTTTGTACATGTATAATGTCATTGAAAGCAGTACATTTCGTTTGTTGGCAAAATAGTAAATCTTGTAATCTAGTGTTTGCTCTCTTGGGACAGGATGATTGACAGACAAATAGAACAGCCTCTGCCACTTGAAAATTTGTTTGTAGTTACCCACAGAAAACTTTCAAGGAGGATGTATTTTGTTTGAAAGATTGGTTTTCTATTGAAGTCACTGTGCTAAATTCCCGTATTGCCTTTCATCTCTGGGAACTCGATGAGATGCTTATCAATTCTAGCTACTTTTTATGAAGGTAGACATTGTTGTTCATTTCCTTCTTGGTGCAGCAGAGGCCTGGTCAGGTTCTTAGAACCCTGGGGGGCGGGGTTGGTACTTTTTCTAAGAGCTCCGTCACCACTTATAACTTCATGGTAATATGTTAAAGCTGAGTAGAAACCCACAAGGACCTCCGTCACAGGACAGAGACCCTGCCTCTAGCTGAAACAAAGCTAAAACCAAAGACCACGTGGTCAGAGAAGAACGACAGTTTTGGGGGTAATTTGACCCGTAGGACTGGACTTTTCCTTCTGCTCTTATTTATTAGCTGCTGAGCGGCTTCCAGTTTTAAAATAGGTATAAAGCAAAATAGCACACTTCCATTATTCTAAATGCATGTTTGTTATATTACTAAAAGTTAATTTTAAATTATGAAATCAAAGTGGGCATCACAAAAGTTGTATATTACTGCTGCTGCTGCTGCTGCTTTTTGAGACAGTTTCTCTGTGTTACCCTGGCTTCCCTGAAACTCATTCTGTAGACCACACTGACTTGAACTCAGATTTACCTGCCTCTGCCTTTCTCCCCAACCCCCAGTGGTGGGATAAAAGGCGAGTGTCACTACACCTAGCTTCAAAATTAGTAATGTAGCGTTCAGGATTCACACTGATCATATCTCTACAGAGATTGAACACGCAACCCAAAAAGGATGGCAGCTCTGTGTATTTCAGACTTTGCACTTTTTTAAAAGGTGATGCCCACTCTTTCAAGGTTAAATGTCCTTTTAGTTGCTTTTTATTTTTGCCATAGTGGTGGCCAAACAATAAAATTGCCTGGTTTTTGAGGGTCAGCATAGTAGATTCATTTCCATAAACTGCATATATTCCTTTCTTGTTGCTATGGAAGCACATTGTGACTAGACTTATCATAAACCTGGAGAAATACTCTGTGAAACGGTTCATATGAAGAAACATCTTGAATCCTTGTTTTTCCTGATAAAGTAAAGGGCCTGTCCTAGACAGTGTAGCGAATGTGTTGTAGTCTATGCTTTGGTTGTTAGAATGTGGTTATTCAAATATACTGGATTATGTTTGCTGGGGGTAGTTCTGATGTTCTCGCTGATTCTGTTGATTGACTGTGGAAACTATGTTTTGAGTTTCAGTTCTGTAGTACTAATAACAGGGTTTTAGCAGACATGTGTATATAATGGTTTTTAGATAATGCTTTTTACACTGTATCCAAGGACTTAAAATTTAGGGAACTTTGGTTAGACTAAAAGGAATCTCAATGGTGGCAAGGTAAGCAGCTGTCAATCAAATTCATGGAAAGGCCTTCAACAACTCTTTTTTTTTTTAATTTTTTTTGTTATTAACTTGAGTATTTCTTATTTACATTTCGAGTGTTATTCCCTCTCCCGGTTTCCGGGCCAACATCCCCCTAACCCCTCCCCCTCCCCTTCTTTATGGGTGTTCCCCTCCCCATCCAACAACTCTTTTTTAAAATTTATTTTTATGTTTATTTGTATGAATGTTTTATGTAAATAGATATGTGTGCGCTATTTATGTGCCTGGTGCCCAAGGAGGTGGGAAGGATTGTAGGATCTCATGGAACTGGAGTTGAGGCTGGTCATGAGGCACTGTATGAATGCTGGGAATCAAACTCTGCTCTTGTAGAGGTCCCTGGTTCATTTCCTAGCATCCACATGGCTCAATAATTGTCTTTCATTCTAGCTCCAGAGATCTGATGCCTGCTTCTGACCTCTTTGAGCACTGCATGTGTGTGGTGCACAGGCACACATACAAGCAAAACATCCATACACATAAATAGGGCTGGGGAGAAAGGTCAGTGGCTAAGAATATGTGTTACTCTTCTAGAGGTCCTGAGTTTGATTCTCAGGACGCACACACACACACACAATTTAATAAGTGTTAAATATTTTTATGTTGTGTCTATGGATATTTGTCTGCATGTGTGTCTGCACACCACATGTGTGTCAGGAACTAGGAATCCAGTCAGGATCTTCTGGAAGACTAGACTTAATTACTCTTAATTACTGAGTCATTTCTTCAGACCCCAAAATACACCGATCTTTTTTAAAAATTAATTTATTTACTTTTACACTCCAGATTTTATTCCCCTCCCGTTCCACCCCACCCCCCCGACAAAATACACAAATTTTAAGAAAACAAAATTCACATAAACAGATAGTTCAGCAGTCTTCTAAGTGGCATGCGCAGGAATGCAGGAGAGTTACTCAGACTAACTTGGCTTCTATAGCTGTTTGGAGTTATTCTCTGAACTCAAGGGATGGGTAGAGCTAAGAGGAAAAGGTGTTTAAAGGCTCCACATGGAGGAGCTGACATTAGTTAGGTCGCAGAGGTGTGACCTGAGAACTGCAATCCTAGTGTTCAGCCTGCTAGAGCAGAGAGCCTCGAGAGTAGCCAAGGAAGGGTAGACCTTGCCTGGACGGTCTCATGTGCTCTTTCCATCACTGTAGTCAGTGGGAATCCTAAGAAGGAGTTTGTTTGGAAAGCAGTGCATTCACATTTACAAACTGACATGGGTAAGGATTAAGTGGTCGGAAACAGAAGTAGGTCAAGTATTTAGCATCTTAGGACACTTCCGATTCTGAAAGGCCTTAGCGGTGATTAGTAGGAGAACTTTTGAAGAACAGTCAATATAGAGAGAAGAGGTTGACATTGAAATGTAAGTCTGTAAGGTAGAGACCAGCAAATGTACGTTCTGCCAAAGACGACTGTTCATTCTCTTGCTATGTAGACCAAGCTGGCCCAGAACTCAGAGGGATCTGCCTGCCTCTATACCCCGAGTGCTGAGATTAAAGATGTGACCTACCATGCCTGGCTTGATACACTTTTTAAAATTGTTACCCATAAATAAATTGGAAGAAAAATAAGAGTTTACAACTTTAGTTGATAATTTTCAACTTCTCCTCCTCCCCTTCCCTTTCCTTCCTTCCTTTCCTTTTTCCTTCTCTTCCTTTCTTTTTTCCTTACTGCTTTGAAACTGTGTAGACAGCTTCAACAGAAATTTAAAAAGCATTAAGCCAGTTTATCTTTATGGAAGTTCATATATGTTTGTGTGTATGTGCATGTTTGCTCATTGTATGTGCTCGTGAAGGCCAGAGGACAGTTAGTGCCATCCTCAATTGCCCTTTCTCAAAAACATGAAACAGGGTACCCCGTAGAGCATGGGACTATCAGCTTGGCTAGGTTTTTGGGCCAGACCTCGGTGTGTGTCTGTGTTCTCCCTGGTGTGCCATTGTGCCCGGCTTTCTACATGGGTCTTTGGGCTCAGACTCAGGTCTCCCATGTTTGCCCAGCAAACCCTTTACTGACTGAGCACTTTGCCATCTTTCAAAAATATTACATTTATCTATTTAGCATGTGTATGTGCGTGAGTACATACAGTGTACATGGAGAGCCTAGGGCCAAAGGACAACTTGTAGCTGTCATTTTACCTCATCCACCATGTGTTCCAAGGATTGAAACTGGTGTCATCAGGCTTGGTAGAAAGACCTTCACCATCTCACCAGCCTCCTCTGCCCTCCCCCCCCCTTTTTGAAACTTTGAAAAATTAATAAAAAGAACTTTTTGTGTAGGAATTTTATGTACTTAAAAGTACAGATGACAGGATTAGGGCTGTAGGTCACTTAGAGCACTTAGCATACACAAAGCACAGGTTTGACACCCAGCTCAGCAGAAAACTAGGGTGTGGTGGGAGGAGGAGGGTTGGAAGTTTATGGTTTTCCTTGACGCAGAACATGTTTGAGTTTTAATTCACATATTTAGGAATTGGGAAATAAAGTTACTCTTTAAGAGCAGATGTTTTTGAGCAGAGCGTGTATTTGAAAACATTACTGGTCGTAGGACTGTGATCTTGGCGCTCCATTTGAAAAGTGTGCATAATAGTATTTTTATAGAGAAATATTTGGGAAAGGACTTAAATAATGTAACAAATATAAAACATTTAGGGGAATATTGATTGATATATATAGTAAACTGCTAATTTGTTTGGTGTTTGTTGTTGTTGGAGACAAGGTTTCTCTGTATAAGAGTCTGGCTGTTCTGGGCTCCCTTTGTAGACCAGGCTGGCCTCAAACTCACAGAGATCCACTTGCCTCTGCCTCCCCAGTGCTGGGATTAAAGGCGTGTGCTACCACACCTGACTGGTACTATTTTCTAAACATTTAAAAACACTTACTTTATGTGTCTAGATGTTTTACGTACATGTACATATGCAGACTACCTGTGTGCCTGTTGACCATAGAGGTCAGAAGAAGGAACTGGATCCCACAGCTAGAGTTACAGATGGTTGGCTTTGAGTCACCATGTGGCTCTTGGAAAACAAATTGGGGTCCTCTGTAAGGAATAACAAGTGGGGGCTGGGGATTTAGCTCAGTGGTAGAGCGCTTGCCTAGGAAGCGCAAGGCCCTGGGTTCGGTCCCCAGCTCCGAAAAAAAGAACAAAAAAAAAAAAAAAAAGAATAACAAGTGCTCTAAACCACTGAACCATCTCTGCAGCCGTGACATTATTAACTATTAATATCATTATGTTTAGTAGTTACAACTTAGGATTTCTTTGTTTGCATACATGTATGTATATTCATGTGCACACACACACACACACACACACAGAGTGCTGAGATCAAATCCATGGTTTTGTACATACCACCAGGATACAGCCCCATCCTAGGTGTACTGTCCTTATCTGGGTTTTATCTAGGACACAAAGATGTCAGAATTTTAAATTAACTGTACTGGGGGTTTTAATGTAGATGATGAAAAACTCCCTCAGTTCCCCAGCCTGCCTCCTCCCTTCACATGGTTTCTTCCTCAAATGCCTTTTTTAACAACTGTGGCAATACACTGTGATTCTTAGTCCCCTTCTGTTTCACACTGCCTACTTCCTTTGTATACAATATTGTACCAAATAATTGTGAAGAGTTACTAACGGCTAACTACACCAGCTGCTGCTCTAAGTGTTGTATGTGGATTAAATGTTAATTTTTCCTGCAACCCTGAATAAGGTAGACACACAGGTTCGAGAAAAGGAAACTAAAGATAAACTGAACCAAAGGCTTAGGAATACGGGTAAAGTAGTCTAAAAGCATAGGCCTAGAGTTGACCTTAGGTTGGCAGTGAGCTCAGCAGTGTCTGTCCGTCAACACAGACTGGGCCTCTTTTGTGAGCTTCTAGTCCTGGCATCAGTCCATATGACTGCTGTGGAAAGGTTGCTGCCTGGCTCATCCGTGTGTAAACACCACTACAGAATAATGTCCTGGGATGCACATGCTTTTACTCCAACACTAGGGAGGCAGAGGCAGGTGGATTTCAGTGAGTTATGTCCAGCCAGACCTACACAGTGTTACCCTGTCTAACCAAAAGAAAGCAGAACTGACTCACAGATGGCAGGATGGCTCAGCAGGTAAAGATGCTCATTACCAAGCGTGATCTGTGGGACCCACACAGTGATGGAGGGAGCCGCTCCTGAAAGTTGTCCTCTGACCTCCCACGTGTACAAGGGACTGTTTTCTTATGTTTTAAGAAAGGAGGGCTGTATCAGCCTTTAATTTCAGCACTCTGGAGGCAGACGCAAGTGGATCTCTGAGTTCAAGGCTAGCCTGATCTACATAATGTATTACAGGACTACACAGTGGGACCCTGCTGTTGAATTGGGGGGTGGAGTGGGAAGGAGAGGAGCAGGAGGAAGAGGAGGAGTCAGCAGCCAGTTAAACTGAGCAGGTCTCTTTCCTGATGGGGCCTGGTATGCAGTGGCCTCGAACAGTGGTGTCCTGGTAGAGCATGTTGTTGCCTGAATAGGCTACCCTAAGGGATCCTAGGGACAATTTCCTGGCAGCTGTTCTGTGTGTCTGATCTCAGTATTGTCATTAAACTAAGCTCCAGACAGGTACGTGTGATGCCTTTGGGGGAGCCCCAGGGCACAACGACCAGGTCATCTTGTCCATCCACAGCAAACTGCAGAATAAGGAACATGTGATTAAGGCCCTGCCTGGATAGAAGCAACAAAGTTCGTGCGGTGGCTGTGGGGTCAGATATAAACCTACCCGTGGTGCCTTTTACACGAGACAGACCCTATACTCCTCAATCATCTACTGTGCTGTCTACACCTCACCAAATCATGCTTAGAAATAAATCTCCTATCCAGTCTGCCTAAAAACCAACCAACCAACCAAACAAACAAACAAACAAAAGACATGGGCTCCCTAAGAATAAGGAATTGTCATGTAAGTTAGATTAGTGTTGTTATACTTCTGAAAGTTACTAGCTGCAGCTGGAGGTATTGTAAGGAAAATAGACTGTGAAGAAGCAGGAGGTTAGGAGGTGTCTGTGTTAATTACCTTTCTTGTCCCCATGACTGCATGCCATTAGGAAGCAACCTAAGGGAAGGAAGGTTTGTTTTGACTTGCAGTATGAAAGGGTGTATTCATTATGGTGGAGAAGGCATAGTGGGAGCAGCAACTGTTCATGGTGGGGAGACTATGCAGACGCTGCTTATTACATCTTATTACATGCTTCCAATAAGGGAGTAGAGGGTTGGAGAGGGGTGTTTGGAGGATGGAGAGAGGAGGGATGGGGAAGAGAGAGAGAAGAGACTAGATGAGATGAGGCACACACTCATCCTCCCCAAAATTATTTTCTCCACTTCTAAAGATCACACAACTTCTCAAAGTAAGGTCACATGGAGAGAGCCAAGGATTTAAACACATGAGCGTTGGAGGTGGGAGGGGCAGTTTCACATGGACCATAATGACAGCTATGGAGTAAGAAAGCTGGGAGATCATCAAGAGGAGATCAGTCACACGAACAAGTGAAGTCCCATGGTCCTCAGGCTTCTTGCTTGGACAACTAGCACATGCAATTTTGGAAGAACACATTTAGATAGCGACATGTGGTGGCTGTCGCCCTTAATCTCAGCGTTTGGGAAGTTGAGGCAGGAAGATTGGCATGAGTTAAGTCCAGGTCTACTCTGGCTACATTCAAAACAAAACAAAAGAACTATCTAGAAAATCAATTATCATAGTGTAGGATAAGGTGCTCAGGGCTGGTTTGGGCTTTGAAATTAGTATAGAAATCAAAGAATAAATCAGATTTTAAAAGAAGACACTGGCAGGTGTGGTGTGCACACCTTTACTTTTAACACTGAGGTGGCAGAGGCAGGGGGATATCTGAGTGTGAGGCTGTATAGCAAGTTCCAGGCTAGCCAGGGCAACATAGGGAGATCCTGTCTCAGAAAACAAAATGGCACAAAGAAGAAGAAACCGTAGGCTTTGTTCAAACTGGTTTTATGACTTGAGAGACTATGAGTCTGTGCTTTGTAATCCGGAAGCTTTGAAAAGGGTGGAGCCCTGACAAAGCAGCAGGTTGAGTTAGGGAAAGGCCTGCTTCAGTCCCGAGGGTGTGTGTGGCTCCTGAGGTTAAAGTATGGTTGTCCTCATGTCATCAGCCTCTCTATGGCAAAAACATTGAGGAAGAATACATGATTAGAAATCAGGAAATTTAGTCCTCAAGCCAACACTGATTAGCTTGTGGCCCTGGGAAAAATGTACATCTCTGGTATTCTGTGTGGTTACCTAATAAGTGAGGCTAATGCACATCTGCCTTGGCAGCCTTCCGGAGTTGTTTTGCACATCAAATAAGGATGCATATCAGGTGAGGAGATGGCTGAGAGGTGAGAGCACTGACTGCTCTTGTGGAGAACCCGTCTTGGACAGCTCACAGCACCTGCAGTTTCAGCTCCATGATACCTCTATGGGCACTTGAATCACATGTATACACACATGGTACATGCACACACACAGGAGTACTAGCTAGGAGTGTAGCTCAGGAGTAGAGAGTGTTTGGCGTGCACTGGCCGTGGGTGTAATTCCCTTACTCTCTGCGTACACAGATACTCCTGTCACTGCAATTGAATGAAAACTTGGTAGACTGATCCGAGAGACCCGTTTGGAAGTTTGTATCATGACAGTGATCACAGCTAAAAAGGCAGGTTGCATTTGATTGGATGGTACTAGTGAACGTGCCTTTAGGTGGAAGTATCCATGAAGAGTTTTTATTTTTATCTGTGGGGTAACAGAATTAGAAGTCACCCTTTTATAGATTGCTTTTTTGTTACTGTGATGACTAAAAGCAACTTGGCATGGGAGGGGAGGGCTTGTTTGAGCCACAGGGACCACGGAGGGATGCTGCTTATTGGCTTGCTCCTCATTTCTGCTTAGCTAGCTTTCTTAAATAGCACAGGGCCAGCATAGGGTAGTACTCCCCAGTGTGGGCTGGGCCAATCAAGAAAAGGCCCCCAGGCCAGTCTGACTGAGCAGTCCCCAGTGAGACTCCAGAACTCTGGGGTGTGTCCAGGTTCACAACTGTGACGAGCTAGGAGAATCCTCTTCTGTCTGTTGCTGTGAGCTGTATGTTTTTGTCAAGGATCAATTTCAGGAATGTTTCTGTCTGCTCTGTATCCTAAGACATTTTTTGTAAAGCTTCTCAGCACTGTCAGTGACTGGCGTAAGCTAGCTGGGAACTGAGTTGAAGCTTAACTGTCAGTTGACAGAGTTGTGTTTACTTGTCTTAGTTCTCACTGCCTCTACTTCTCCAGATGGGATTAGAAGGGATAATATGTGGGGAAAGGCTAGCGAGAGAATTTCGTGTTGACCTCTGTATAAACAGTGTTTAAACATTGGAGTTAGTCATTAGGGTAGCTGCTAATTTGACAGTTGTCTAGGAATAGAGCACTTGAACAAAAGAAGGAATCCTCTAGAAACTGATAGCTTTGGGGAGGAGATGGGCTTTAGAGGCACATGAACCTGCATTTAGTCCAGAGCTGCCTGCCCTTTGCTTTGTGGTTTGGGCGGGCCACTTAGCCCCTCACTCAGACTATCACGGCCTTTTATAGGAGTCACAGTGCCTAACTACCTACCCACCAGGTTGTTATGAGGAGTAGATGGAGTGATGTACAAACACCTGGCCCAGAGGAGCTGCTAGAGTGAGGCTGCTGCTTACCCTCCCCCTTACATCGATGGAGAGCAGCTGGGAACTAGATTTTGGTGTCCTACATGGGTTTTGCTTTTGTTTTTTAATTTTAATTTTTAGATGTTCTTTCATAGCTCTGGTTAGCCTGGAACTCACTGTGCAGATCAAGCTGGTCTTGAACTCAGAGAGATCTGCCTTCCCTTGCTTCCCCAAGTGCTGAGGTTAAAGATGTGTGCCTCCGTAGCTTTTAACATTTGCCGTCTTATCAATTTGTTAGCAATGTTAAAAGGTCTCGGGCTATTTGTTCGCTCACAGTGAACGAACAACAGCTGTGAGTGGAGGACTGGCTACGGCTCAGAGAGTGAATTGTTAGGTTTTGTTTTCCTCTCTGATTTGCAGTTCTGAGTTTGGTAAGTACTAGATACTCCTTAAACCAAGATGGTAAACACTGTTAATCGCAGAATTGAACTAGTCTGTATGCTTCAAAAGTCTTCACACTATTCCAAACATCTAAAATCAGTTCATTAGAGTTAATTAGTAATAAAACCTGTTCCTTCTATAGATGAAAATGTAAAAATAGTATATGAACTATTCATCAATATTTTATCTTGGATGTGAACTTGTCCGAGTTCTGACAAGACAGTGTGGTCTTACTGCAGATGTGTGTCTATGTTAAACTTGTTACCTAGTGTGGGGAGGTTCAAGTACTTTGTAGTACACTGCATAATTGTGTAATAAATACAGTGATGAACTTCAGTGATCTAGCGAAGGACTTGCATCAAAATTAGCTGGGATGTGGTCTTAAAATACTCATGCTTTAACCTTCCCCACACAGACTTTATTAAGCTGGAATCTTCAAGAGTAAAGTGCATTTAAAAATGATTCTGCTGGGGTTGGGGATTTAGCTCAGTGGTAGAGCGCTTGCCTAGCAAGCGCAAGGCCCTGGGTTTGGTCCCCAGCTCCGAAAAAAAAGAAAAAAGAAAAAAAAGAAGAAGAAGAAGAAGAAGAAGAAGAAGAAGAAGAAGAAGAAGAAGAAGAAGAAGAAGAAGAAGAAGAAGAAGAAGAAGGAGGGGGCTGGGGATTTAGCTCAGTGGTAGAGCGCTTGCCTAGGAAGCGCAAGGCCCTGGGTTTGGTCCCCAGCTCCGAAAAAAAGAACAAAAAAAAAAAAAAAAAAAAAAGAAGAAGAAGAAAAGAAAAAATGATTCTTCTGCTATATATGCCACTTTAAAGACAACTAGATAGTGGCCAGGAGTATAGATAATTAGCTTTACACATTAGTGATGTGATTATATAAATTGATTTAGTACGGCCAGTAGAACAGTTTTGCAGCTAGATAAAAAGTTGTAAAGTCTGCCCTATATAAATACATATATTCACAGATTTATAGTTTGATTTTTTTTTTTCTCTCTTTGAGACAGGGTCTCCTTATATATTACTCAGTTTGTCCTCCACCTCAAGATTCTTCTGTCTCCACTGCCTCAGTCCTGTGTTGGCAGGCATCTGATAGTGTACCCTACTGAAGGGACATTCTTCAAGAGCTGCATATGCATAGTGCATGCCTATGATCCCAATACTCAGGGGGGGGGGGGTGTAGGAGAATCCTGAATGTGAGGGCAGTTTGTCTCACAGTGGGTTTTCTGTGGACATGTTTGTATACTAAAAACTTGTAAGCAGCTAGTTGATTTATAGTACACACATGGTTGAATCTGTAAAGGAATGCTATGTTTATTATATAACCATTCAAAGAATATAGTATAACACCACAGTGGGGGGCGCACACCTTTAATCCCAGTGCTAAGGAGGCAGAGATAGGCAGATCTCTGAGTTCAAGGCCAGCATGATCCTCAGAATGAGTTTCAGGACAGCCATGGCTACACAGAGAAACCCTGTCTTTAAAAAAAAAGAGAGGAATAAAGTAAACATGTATGAAAATTACTTACACATGCTAAAGATGTTATGGAAGTAAGCAAGGCTTTTGCTGGGTATGATGGTATGTTCCTGTAATCTCAGGACCTGGGAGGATGAGTCAGGAGGCTCTCCAGTTTAAGGACAGCCTGGGCTCCATAACTGACTCTATTTGCTTTATGTCGGAATTGTGAAGGTTTAATGCCTGCATCTGAATGTGAAATTAGGTATAAGGTACTTGTGTGGTCATTGGTTGGCTTCTTACCTACTAGAAGTCTAATACTTTTTAATTCTCTTTTCAATTTTAGGCTCGATGAGAGAAAGGGAAAGTTAAGGATGCTGGAGCAGAACAATGGATTTCTCTTTCTCTTTCATGCAAGGGATCATGGGAAACACAATTCAGCAACCACCTCAACTCATTGACTCGGCCAATATCCGCCAGGAGGATGCCTTTGATAACAACAGTGACATTGTTGAAGATGGTGGCCCGACACCCTTCGAAGCTACTTTGCAACAAGGTTTCCAATGTCCACCTGCAACAGAAGACCTTCCTCCACTCACAAACGGCTACCCACCGTCCATCAGCTTGTATGAGACTCAAACCAAATACCCGCCATATAGCCAGTATCCCAATGGGTCAGCCAACGGTTTTGGTGCAGTTAGAAACTTTAGTCCTACTGACTATTACCATTCAGAAATTCCAAACACAAGACCACATGAAATTCTGGAAAAACCGTCTCCCCCACAGCCTCCTCCTCCTCCTCTTCTTCCTCCTCCTCCTCCTCCGGTACCACAAACTGTGATTCCAAAGAAGACAGGCTCACCCGAGATTAAACTAAAAATAACCAAAACTATCCAGAATGGCAGGGAATTGTTTGAGTCCTCCCTCTGTGGAGACCTTTTAAACGAAGTACAGGCCAGTGAGCACTTAAAGTCAAAGCACGAAAGCAGAAAGGAAAAGAGGAAAAAAAGCAGCAGACACGAGTCATCGAGATCCGAAGAGCGAAAGTCACACAAGGTCCCCAAGTTAGAGCCAGAGGGGCAGAATGTAAGTTGAAATGTTCTGTGTAGTTTTGTAGTCTTCCATGGCTACTGGAAGTTGGGAATCTTTTTTATGTTTTTCTTTTCAAATATGAATGTTTCTAGTGAGTTCTTTCTTGCCATTGGTAAGGCGCCTAGAAATATCATAAATAAATACTTGATGAGTAGATGATATTTTTAAAGTCTTTGACACCAAGAATCTTGTTTCCTTTTCTCTCCTCCCACCTCCTTTGGGGGACTTTCCAAGACAGGGTTTCTCTGTTTAGCCCTGGCTATCCTAGAACTCGTTCTATACACCAGGCTGTCCTGAGATCCGCCTACCTCTGCCTCTTGAGAGATTCAATTATTCTTACTTGTTTACGTCAAAACTCTTGGTTTTAGAAGATGGAGACAAAAAGCAAAGGAAAGAGATTTTATATCAGGCCAGATTTGCTGGTAGAGCTTAGATCTAAGATGGTTCCCAAGTGTTTGGTACTAACAGGCAGAGGGAGGGCCTCCATACAGCCAGAGCATCCCCGGGGCTGGGGCTTGCATCTTTAGTTCTAGCCCTCAGGGAGTGGAGGCAGATGTAGGCAGCTGGCGGGAGCTCAGTAAGTTCCAGGCTAGCTTTGTCTATGTAGCCCGTTCTAGGCTAGCCAGGGCTACACAGTGAGACCCTGCCTCAAAAATAAAATACAGTAGTATTTAAATATGTTGACTAGGTCTTCAGATGGCGTTTTTATAAAAGCCCAGGTATACTGGTGGGTTTTTTTTGTTTTTTGTTTTTTGTTTTTTTGGTTATTAATTTGTTTTTTAGTTTTTTAATCTAAAGGCATGAGCCACTTTATGCCCAGCTCTGGTGGATTATTTTAATATCTGAGATTTGGTTGTGAATTTCATGGCACTAAGATCACAATGCTAAGTATGTAGTAGATCAGTTCTAACGTGAAGGAAAAGTGTGTGATGTAAACTACAGGTGTTTCCTAGACATGCATTTAGGGAGAAACAAACAAATGCTTATTTTGTGACAGTTATGTGCCCTTTTATTTCATATATCTGAATAAGTTAATTTATTGTCTTTGCTTTAAAAAAAGATTACTTATTAATTGAACATTTCTTGGATAGCTGGACTCTACTGTTTAGTATGACTCAAATGTGATTGACCCTCCCCCATAAAGATCACAGTAAGTCTGTTATCATGAGTCCCATGTGTGTTATTTCATGTATTTTCCTATTTGTTCTGTCATTTTCTCACTCATTTAACACATATTAATTGAATATCACATATTGGGCACTGTTCTAAGAATTGAAGGCATGACTGTGAATGAAAAGTAAAAGATGTCTGCTCTCAGGTGCTTATATTCTAGTTCATCGTGTGTGTGTGTGTGTGTGTGTGTGTGTGTGTGTGTGTGTGTGTGTGTAAGTTGGGGAGTACAGCAGAGACTTTGTTCTTTGGTTAAGTCTGATAAAGAGCATTTTGAACAAGCATAGCAAGCTTAGAAAGGAAAAATATATAAGATAGAGTTTGAGTATTAAAGGGGCACCAGGAAGTGAAATAGAACTGAATCCTGTGTTCAAGGGTATTAAATTGAATTAACGGAGTGGTGACCTTGGGGCAAGATCCTACCCAGCTAAATTTAGATCCAGGCATGGTGCTACATACTTTTAATCCCAGGAGATAAAGCCAAGCAGATCTCTAAGTTCAAGGCCCATCTGAGACAGACGGAGTTATAGGTGAAGAAAAGCTTAAATTCAGGCACAGTGGTACACACTTTGATCCCAGTAGCCAAGCATGCAGATCTCTGAGTTCACGGTCAGTCTACAGAGCAAGATCCAGGACAGCCAAACTTAGGCAGTGAAAGAGTTGGAAAAAAAGAGGAAGCTAGTGACTGAACAAGGGGGCCATGTTCCAGCTCCAGCAAGCAGCAGAACACAGCAGTTTCAGCCATGTGGCTCTGGCTTTAGAGCCAAGAATAGAAGGGACTACAGGGACAATTAATGCTGGTTAACTGGAGCTAAGAAATTAGTGGTGATTAAGAAGAGAGCAGCATCACTGTGATGAAATTTTCTGGGAAGTTATTTTCTGAGAACACAAAGAAGCTGTGTTCCAGAGATAGCCAAGGTTGTACCTCGTGCTGCAGCTGTACTTGGTAATGTGTAAGAATCACCCAGGTGGTACTGGGTTTGAAGGCATGAAGGGGTCATGAAGAGCAGAAGGCTTGGTACTGAGAGGCCATGAAAGGCCGTCGGTGAAAGAAAGTGCAGCCTCAGTTGTAGTTGATGGCCCAGGACTGAAGGGGTCATGCAAAGGAGTTGAGGCTTGACACCAGGAAGAGAGCCTGAGAGAGGCTTTTGGTGAAGTAAGTCGAGTGTATTATAGATGCCAGTACCGTGGGATGATCACCAAGAGCAGCAGTGGTAGTGGATTGGATCAACCTGAGCTTAGAGGACAGGGCTGCAGAGGTGACTCAGCTCTTTGGAGCCCTTTGGAGCCGCCCAGACCATGTATAGATCCCCGACATTGAAACAAGAAGCTTTAATATTGAAGTTGCCTTGGAGAGCCCAAGATGCTAAAGATGCCCAAGTCGTAAGATACCTGCAGAGGAGAGCTGCTGACAGGGAGTGGAACCAGCCCAGGGCAGAGAAGTTTGTTGCAGTCAACAAAGATGAGAAAGGAGCTGGAGATCTGAAGACCGCTGTGACGTCAGACGTGGAGACGCAGGGTTTGGAGTTTGCCCAGCTGGATTCCTGTCTTGCTTTGGGGATTGCAGTTAAATGATTGGATGGATCTCAGAAGAGATCTTAAACTTTGGACTTTTAACATTGTTGAGAGTGCTATAGACTATGGAAGTTGGACTAAATGTATTTTGTATTAGACTGTGTTTAGGTATGGCCCCCATAGATTCATGTATTTGAACAAGTCTATAGAGGCCAGGGAGTAGAATATGATGGTTTGTATATGCTTGGCCCAGGGTGTGACACTATTAGGAGATGTGGCCTTGTTGGAATAGGTGTGTCATTGTGGGTGTGAGCTTTAATAAGCCTTGTCCTAGCTGCCTGGAAGCCGGTATCTGCTAGCAGCCTTCAGATGAAGATGTAGACCTCTCAGCTCCTCTTGCACCATGCCTGCCTGGATGCTGCCATGCTCCTGCCTTGATGATAGCGGACTGAACCTCTGAACCTGTAAGGCAGCCTCAATTAAATGCTGTCCTTATAAAAAAAATAAAATAAAATAACTTGGGGGGTAGGTTCTCGTTCACCCTGTTGACCCAGGAATTGAACTCGGGTTGTCAAGCTTGTCAGCAAGTACCTTTATCTTCAAGCTGTTTCACTAGTCCCCTCTTTTGAGCTCATGTATGTTCATGCATGTGCATGCAGGTGTCCGTGGAGGCCAGGAGAGGGTCTTGAATCCCCTGGGGTTAGGGCTATATAGTCTGTTGTAGTCACTTGCTGTGGGTGTTGAGAACTGAACTGGGTTCTCTAGGAGAGCAGCAAAAGCTCTTAACCACTGAGCCATGTCTCCAACCTCGTCATGAGCTCTTAATGTCATCTAACAAACACCCGACACAGAACTCGCTTCCATGGTGTCTTGTATGGACTTTGTGTTGGGCGAATGAATAAAGGAAGATAGAAGTTAGCTGTGCACCGCAGACACTCACTCACTGAACTCCCGCCACCTGCCACCCGCCTATAATCTACCTCCACTTCCTGAGCCTCTAAATCCTTATTTTTCTTGATTCTGAGCATTTGACTGCATTGTATTCTTGAGAAGAGGCTCTCCCTGGTTGTTCTTTAACTCATTCTGTATATCAGGTTAGTCTACATAAAGCTGCGTGCCACCATATCCAGTTTTGACTTAAAAATTTATTTATTTTTATTTATATGTGAATATTTTGCCTGCATCTATGTCTGTACCTTGTACACACCACAACACCCAAGAAGTCTAGAAGAGGCTGTTGGGTTGTTTGGAACTAGAGTTAAGGTTCATCCTGTGGTTGCTAGGAACTAAACCCAGGTCCTCTGCAAGAGCAAAAGTGACTTTAACTGCAGAGTCATCTCTCTCACCCTGCATTTAACTATTATTGGCCATTTCTCCATGGAAGCCTGTCACTCTTCCCCTTACCTCCTCCTAAGATATCATCTGTCTGTGTATCCCAGGCTGCTCTGCTCTTGAATGGTTGCAGCTCTCCTTCCTCTTGGCTTTGAATGCTGGTATTGAGGCTCACTCGCCCCATCTCAGCTGGTGTAGGCTCGCCCCGTCACAGCTGGTGGACAGCTTTTCTTACTTAAGTCTATGATGCTGTTTTTCATGCTGACTGGATTCACCTTATGATCCCAGAGATCACTAAATGCCTGCTGTCTTGCTTTGTGTTTTGTTTCCAGGTTAGCATATATGTAACAAATGGAATTTTTTTCATAAAATAAAGTAATTTAGAGTAAATCTTGGGCTTTTTTTTTCTTGCCACCTCTTTCCTTTGAAAGTGACTGACATTTTCAAATCTTTATAAGTAATTTTGACTCTTATCTAAATGGCCTGAAAGAACTACCAACAATTGAGTCCAGTGGTGGTGGTGGTGGTGGTGGTGGTGGCGGCAGCGGCGGCGGCGGCGGCGGTGGTGGTGGCGGCGGTGGCAGCACACACCTGTAACCTATTACTTGTCTTCCAAGCCTCTTCCCTGGCTTTTCATTGCACTTAATACGAAATACAAATACTTTGTTATGGTTTACAAGGCCCTTGCAATCTAACCTGCCCTTCCATCCTCACGGGCCTCTCTGCCTTTGGCATGGGTCACTAGGTGTGACCTTTTATAAAAAAATTAACTAACTAGTCAATTATGTTAACGTGCATAGGTGTCTACCCTGTGCATATAGCTGGTGCCTGCAGAGATCAAGGGCACTGGAGCCCCTAGAATTGGAACTGCAGACACTTGTCAACTGCCATATGAGTGCTGTGCATCAAACACTGCAGAAGCGCCCAGTGCTTTGAACCACTCCATCTCTCCCAGCCAATGGACATGACCTACAATCTGTCTTTTGACCTTGGGAACCTCACACATGCTCTCTTAGTTACTGTTCTGTTTCTGTGGAGAGACAACCATGACCAAAGCAATTCTTATAAAACAAAGCGTTTAACTGGGGCTGGCTTACACTTTTAGAAGGTTAGTTCATGATCATCATGGCAGAAAGCAGACAAGACGGGCTCTGGGGAAGTAGCTGAGAGCTCTACATCCTGATCAGCAGGCAGTAGGCAGAGAGAGAGACAGAGACAGAGGGAGGGACAGACAGACAGAGACAGACTAGGCTTGGCATGAGCTTTTGAAAACCTCAAAGCCCACCCCAGTAACACACTTCTTCCAACAAGGCCACACCTCCTTAATCCTTCTGAAGAGATTCACCAATTGGAGAGCAGGCATTCAAACAGATGCACCTACAGGAGCTGACTGTGTTCACGTCACTGCACCTGCCTGTTATTGCTTCTTGCTGTTGTACTCTTTCTCTACTTTTTACTAAGCCAGCTCCTCCTCCTTCTATTCTCAGATTATGAGTTCCTTCTTAGAGAGCCCTCTAGGTCAGAGCCATATCTATTTATAGGTTTATGGCCTTATTTAATCCATCTGAATTTTATTCTCGAAAAGAAATTAAAACAACAAACAAAACTTTAACAGGTGTGGTAGTAGACACCTTTAATCTCAGCACTTGGGAGGCAGAGGCAGGGGGATCTCTGTGAGTTTGAGGCCAGCCTGGTCTACAGAGTGAGTTCTAGGACAGCCAGGGTTACATAGAGAGACCAAAATAAATAAGTGAATAAAAACCTTTATAGAAATTATTTACATTTTTTTTCTTCTTTAAGACAGAGTCTCATTAGCCTGGGGTAGCCTGTTCTGTCTCCCAAGAAAATTTGCTTTTTACAGAAAATGCAAATAATAGAAAAGTATAATTTTTCTTTTAGCATTTCCTTAATCTCATTGTCAAAACAGATAATTACTATTATGTGTTTGTCTTGTTGTATCAAGTCTTTTCAAGGCACACCTGTTTTGTTTGTTTCCTTTAATAAAAAGTTTGAAGATGTTGATAGATGTGTGGATTACTGCTCTGAAATAATGGTATAATTACTCTGGTTAAATTTTTATTTTTATATTTTTTATGTTACTGTAGGATTAGCTCCTGAAATGCAATTGTTGAATTAAGAGTAAACCTATTTCTACTTTAGACTTTGAGTAGCTAGTTCCAGATCTCCTTACAGAGACTCTTTGTTTTCTTTGAGTTTGTAGGAAGTGAACCCAGCGTGTCACACATGCTGTGCAAGCACTGTGCTCTAGCTGTGTCTCCAACCTGCCTGTAAAATGTCTTATTTATCGATATCTGTGTGTGTGTGTGTGTGTGTGTGTGTGTGTGTGTGTGTGTGTAGGAGTGTGGGGTTACAGCTTTTGGTAGTCAGTTCTATACTACTTTCCCACCCCCATGTTTTTCTTTTAAGAGAAAAATTCTGTTACTCTGGCCAGCCTCAGCTCAACTATCCTCTCACCTTAGCGCTCAAGTGTCAGGTGTTACACATGCATGGCACTGGACTCAACTTAGACACTTCCTTATGAAATTGTCAGTTTGCTTGTGCTGTGGCATGTACACACACGCACGCACGCACACACGCACGTGCTGCCAGGGTGCACAAGTGGGAGTTAAGGAACAGTTTGAAGAGTCAAGTCTGCCCTCCACCATGTAGCTCCAGGGATGGGCTCAGGCTGTCAGTTTTGGCGGGTACCTTCACCATCCTGCTAGCCACACAGTCACTATTTCAAAAATTATCTATTGATTTTACTTTTTATATGTATTAGTGTTTTGCCTTCATGTATGTCTGTGTATTATGTGCATGCCTTGTGCTTCTGGAAGTCAGAAAAAGGCATCACATCCCCTGAAACTGGAGTTGTGGATGCCTGTGAGTCTCTATGTAGGCGCTGGGAACCGAGCCTAGGTCCTCTGCAAGAGCACCAGTGTTCTTAACCACTGAGCCATCTCTCCAGTCTTCCAAAGTTCACTTTAAAAAGAATGTATTTCTGGGGCTCATGGTTTAAAAAGTAATATAATAGTTTATACTTTAAAATTTTAGATGTCTCTATTTTAAATTAATATTTTAATTAATGTCAAAGTAATAGATTGCATTGTGGCATTTTCTTTTTTTTTTTAAACAAATCTATTTGTCTCTTTTTTTTTTTTAAGATTTATTCATTTATTATATATAAGTACACTGTAGCTGTCTTCAGATACACCAGAAGAGGGCATTGATCTCTTTACAGATGGTTGTGAGCTACCATGTGGTTGCTGGGGATTGAACTCAGGACCTCTGGAAGAGCAGTCGGGTGCTCTTAACCACTGAGCCATCTCTCCAGCCCTGTCTCTTTCTTTTTTAAAGATTGATTTATTTTATGTATATAAGTACACTGTAGCTGTCTCAGACATACCAAAAGGACATCAGATCCCATTACAGATGGTTGTGAGCCACCATGTGGTTGCTGGGAATTGAACTTAGGACCTCTGGAAGAGCAGTCGGTGCCCTTAACCACTGAGCCATCTCTAGCCCGCATTATGGCATTTTCATATGTCATTCTTCACTTACAGTTGCACAAGCACCCCTCTTTTCTGACAGCCCATCCCTGTCTTGCTGGTCCCCTTCAGACAAAGATCCATCTTCTGCTTTCATTTCACATGCATATATATGCATACATATACATATATACATACATATGTACATATTGCCTTTATATTTAATCAATTTTATTTTTATATAGCTATATCTTAGAGAAGATTTATTAATTTGTTTAATCATGCTGATGTGTGTTTGTGTCTATATGGGTATGTGCACGGGAGCGCCATTAGAGGTCAGAGGCCTTGGAGGTGGAGCCAGCAGCGATTGCAAGCCTCCAGGAGTAGGTGCTGGGAAACAAACTCCAGGAGAGCAGTGCTCCTAAGTGCTGACCACCGCCAGCCCCACTGCGCTGTCTTCTGGTGTGGTGTTTAGAAGCAGGACTGGTTTGAATATCTTCCCACTTAACATTTTTTTCTTATCAGTGCCTTTTCAGAAACAATTTTAGAAAATTTCTTGGACAAAAATCTGAAAATGTAAGGCTCTCCATACATATTACCCAAGTACTATCCAGAAAAATTCCAGGCTATAGCTTATGAGCTGTTTCAACTTCCTATTTTTCCTTTAATCTGATAAAAAAGAAAGTGGCTGAGAAGATCTCATTGAGTAAAGGTGCTTTCTGAGGAAGCCTGGTGACCTGTGTCCAATGCCTAGAACCTACATAAAGGTGGGAGGAGAGAAACGACTCCCATGTTGTCCTCTGACCTCTGCACACACATCAGGCAGAGTAACAGGGCGGAGAGGTGGGAGAAGAAATAACATTTTAAGAAAAGAGAAAGCCAGTCGGCTTAGAACAGTGCTGTTCAGGTGATGGAGTAAGCGGTGGGTTCTCACTGGTGTGGAGTGGACTGGTGTCATGCACTTGGTAAAGCATCTCCCTGTCGGTGTATGTCCTTCACGTACACTTCGATGCTTAGCTTCCTGTCTTAGGTTGACTGCCTCTTTATTCTGTCCCCTACATTTTTCCTAGAGACCAAATGAGAGGGTGGACCCTGCACCAGAAAAGCCAAGAGAAGAGCCAGTGCTCAAAGAGGCCGTCCCGGTGAGTGGCTTGTTGAATACTGTGACCAGGTACGGTGTCAGAAGGTGACTGTCAGAGGGGCTGGAGAGATGGCTTAGTGATTATGAGCACTGGTTGCTCTTCCAGAGGACCCAGGTTCAGTTCCCAGCACTTGAATGCTGGCTCAAGTTCCAGGGGATCCAACACTCTCTTCTGACCTCCGGAGGCACTGAGCACACATAGCATATGTTACTCAGATGCAGGCAAAATATCCATATACTTAGAGTAAATGAATAAGTCTTCAGAGAACAAAAGAGGTGACAACACAGCGACTGTAAGTAGTCCGCCATTACCACCCCATGCCATCTGAGGGTCAGAGTGCACTGAAAAACCCGGGCGCTTTTTCTATGAATGATTGTCCTTTTAAAACCACGCACGATCGCTTGTTCTCACTGAACTCCCAAGATGCTTTATTGGCAGTGGAAACCAGTGGTCCTGTTCTCAGTATTGAGGATGGGCGTACTGTTTTCCCTCACTCTTTTTGCTAGTTATAGATAGCCAATAGACAAGGTAATAATTGAAGATAATTTTTACATTGTAAGCACTCTGCATGTGTTCATGTGCGTGAGCATGGGTGTGTGTATGCCTCACCTCACAGCCTAGAAGTCAGAGGACAGACAACCCTGTGTGTCCTTCCACCTTGTTGTGGAAATGGTTTCTTTGTTGTTTGCCCCCATGTTTGCCAGGCGGACTGGGCCAGGAGCTTCTGGAGAATGTTTTCTCCACCTCTCGTCTCCATAGGAACATTGGGATTACAGTGTGTGGTAGCTCACCTGCTTTACGTGGGCTCTCGGGGCTCTAACCCAACACCCCGTGCTGGAGCGACAAGCACTCTGCCCTCTGAGCCATCTCCCCAGCCCTCGAGCACTTTGAAAGTCCTTCATACTTCGTTCTCTCCCTTCCCACCTCCCTTCCTCTTTTCTCCTTCTCTTTATCCCCCTCTCGCTTTATCTTCCCTCCTCCCCCACTTTCTCTTCTGATGGAGTTTTGTGACCTTTTCCTGTAGGTTCAGCCAATACTGTCTTCTGTTCCAACAACAGAAACGTCCACTGGTGTTAAGTTCCAGGTTGGTGATCTTGTTTGGTCCAAGGTGGGAACCTATCCTTGGTGGCCTTGTATGGTTTCAAGTGATCCCCAGCTTGAGGTCCATACCAAAATTAACACAAGAGGTAAGAAAAGTGATAAACAGATACTAAGTAACAAGTTTGCAATAAAGCTATGTGAGTGTTCAATGTTGTGTATGAATGTAAGGATATACATGTATATTATCTGGCATAGAAATATGAATCTTTATCAGATTTTTCTTCTTGTGATGTGTTCTTGATACAGAGTCTATACTGTAGTCACAGCTGACCTTGACCATTCGACAATCCTCCTGCCTCTGCTCCTCAGGGTTTTCTCAGTGTTTAATGACAAATGAAAGAATCATGGTCATTTTAAACTCGCAGAGAACTTCTATAACAAGTGTCTTTGTTATCTGACTGTGTACTCCTAGCTAGTCTGGAGCTGGCTTCACAGTTCAGGCTGACCTGGAACACAGAGATGCCCACCTCACCTTCTGAGTGCTGAGCGCTGCACGTGTCATCACGCCCAGCCCTTAGAGTAACTTCTTAAAAAACATTAGCGCGCGCGCGCGCGCGCGTGCGTGTGTGTGTGCGTGTGTATTGACATTTGTATGTGCTGGTGCCACAGAGGCCAGAGGAGGATTCTCTGTAGTTGAATTACAGGTGACTTTGAGCTGCTTCACATGGGTGCTGGGATCACACTTGTGTCCTCTTGAGGAGTAGTAACAGGTGTGCTTAGCCACTGTCTCTCCAACCCTCAGTAACTGCTGCCCCCAAAGCTAGGGAGTGAAACTCGGGCTTTGTACACAGCAGGTGAGCGCTCTGCTATTAAGTTTTAGGAACTCCCTGTTGTGTTTGTTTTTCAAAGATTTTTCTTTTCATTTTAAATTGTGTGCTGGGATATGTGCACTCTGCACGCACAGAGGCCAGAAGGGTAGGAATATTGACCCCTTGAAGCCGGAGTTCCAGGCAGTTGAGAGCCGCATGATGTGGGTGAAGAGAAGCACACTTGGGTCCTCTGTGAGAGCAGTATGACCTCTAACTACGGAGGCCTCCCCAGACCCTTCACACAGACCTTTCAACTGATCTATTAAAGGGGAAGTTTTTGGTCACCTGGGAGATGAACCTCTGAGAGTACCAGAGGGGTTCTCTTAATTGTATTAGTAGATGTGGGAAAAGATGTGTGTAGTGTGGGTCTCTGGATGTTGTATCCACGCCGTGTGAAAGAATGGAGAAGGCCAGCCAGTGATGTGGTTCAGTGGGTACTAGCAACCCCTCAGTTAGAACTCTGGAACCCGTATGGTGGACAGACAGAACCCACTCTCTGGAAAAGATGGCCTCTGTCCTCTGTGCTGCCCATTACCCAGTGAATGAATGGTTTTTGGTTTTTTGTTTGTTTCTTTCTTTAAAAAAAAAAAAAAGTCTAAGGGTTTGCTGAGTTCATGCTTTTAAGCCCAGCACTATGGAAGCAGATGTAAGCAGGTATCTGTAGTAATTTTTAGGCCTGCCAGAGCTGTCTCATAGCAAGACCCTGTCTCAAAAAATAAATTAAGTAAATAAACAAATAAATAAATAAATGGAACAAACAAAACTAAAACAACAACAGAGACTGGACTGGACACAGCTAACTCACCGCTCTCCGCCCGTGCTTGTGGTTGTAATGGGAGCAGTTCTGCTGCTGCTCTGACATCCTAGCTGTGACGCAAGCATGAGCTCGAGTTGGCCTTGAACTTGCAATGTTCTTACCTCAGTCTTCTAAGGAGCTAGGATTACAAGTATGAGCCACCATACCTGTCTCCTAGATTTGTTTATAATTTCTCTCATGCTTCCTTATCTTAAAGATACTAATCTTACTGGCTTTCCTACTTCATTTAAAAACGAAAGTATATTAGTAAGTGACTAGACATTTTATATGAGTTTGATATATAGATGAAGCCTTTTTTGAGCTGTGCTTTGTTTGTTTTATTTGTTTTGATACAGGGTCTCATTCTATAGTTCAGGCTGTTCCCAAGATCATTACCATTACCCTTCTGCTTCATGATTCTGAGCTCAGGGATTACAGATGTATTTCACCATGCCTAACTCGGGGAACATAAGTTCACTATGGATTCCTATAGAATCATTTTCACCCAAACAAGTACTTTTCATCATATAAAGTTTCACACAGTGATCGTATTAAGTTCCACACAGTACTTCTATTCTCTTCCGATTCATTCACGGCTCTGTAAATACACTTAGAATCTTTATGTATTTGGTAGGCCAGAGAAGCACACCTTGGATGAGTTATGATAGATAATCTCACCTTAGCAGTGTTACAAGAGCAGAGAGGTCCTCTTCTGGTGTACTTTGTCCAAGCGTGATGTTTAGCAGATTCCTGAGATTCTCCCACCTGGAAGTGGTTTACTAAGGTCAAAGTCATTTTGGCTTATAATTTATTGCTGGGTACTTGCTTTGTGAACACATCTTTTTCTTTTTGATATTAAACTTCCTTCTTGATATCTGTTCATGATCAATGAGAAGGAAAAAGTATCTAGAAGTCAGAATTGGGAGTTTCACCCTATTGACGACACTGGTATAGCCAAGAGTCTGCCGAAGGATAGCAGTTAGTGTTGTTTGCTGTCTTTCTTCTTGGCACCATGTGCTGTCAAAGGCTGGGAGAGTCGATGTGGGGTAGGAATGAAGAATCTCATGCTGTCATTTGTTTATTTTTTTGCAAGGTACTATATTAGATGGTTGTATTATGTATTTTCTTGAGTTTTTTTTTTTAAAAGCAGTCTCATGTAGCCCAGGCTGCCCCCAAAGTTGCTGTGTAGCGGAGGATGATGTAAAACTTGTGATTCTCCTGCCTCCACCCTCTGCTGGAATTACAGTCATACACACCTGCTTTATGGATGTGGGAATGGATCCAGGCCTCTCTGCACGTAAGGCAAGCCAATGTGCTGTCCCCGAAGCCTGCCTATTGAGTATTTTCTCCGTGAGGAGACCCTGTGTCTGAGAAGAGTGCTCTGCTCTGAGAGCCATGTTCCAACCCTTGCTCTACGGCTTTTACCAGCGGAACCCTGTGGCCATAACTAGAGAAGCACGAACAGAGAATGGTGTTAGGTCAGCTTGTGCAGTTCCTTGGAACTTCCACCAGTCTGTTCCTGGGCATCGGGCAGGCCTTGTCAAAGAAGACTAAGTCAACTCCTGAAATAAAACAATTCCTGTGCATATCTAGGGCTCAAGAGCTTTCAGATGATGCCACACAAGAGTCATGGCTCTCCCGTTCTCTTCTCACAAGAGAGCAGTGTTTGAGATTAAGGACTTTTTACGTTTTTCTCTTTAAACTTTATTTCTTAATTTTAAATTGTTATATGTGTGCGTGGGGAGAGGGAGTACGCACATGCC
Source organism: Rattus norvegicus (assembly GCF_021556685.1). Taxonomy (NCBI): domain Eukaryota; kingdom Metazoa; phylum Chordata; class Mammalia; order Rodentia; family Muridae; genus Rattus; species Rattus norvegicus. The sequence goes on along the minus strand of NC_141549.1, from coordinate 74,469,163 downwards.
TGCGGGTGCCCTTGGAGGCTTGTATGCCCTGGAGCTGAAGTTACAGGCAAGTCTCGACCTTGCTGAGGAGCGTTGGGAACTGGACTTGTCCTTTGTAAAGGCATCTGCAGTCTTCACTACTGAGTCACCCTGCAGCCCTAGGAGCTCTCACATTTGAGTCATTATTTCATCCACTAGTCAGATGACTTCAGCTAGGCCAGTGTTTTTACTTTAGTGCTAGAAAACTTGTTTATATTACTCTTAGTAATTTGAGAATCTAGAGTTTAAAAATCATTCATGTTTTGACTAAAAGCATAAATATTATTTTGTTATAAACCTTTTAAAATCTAATAACTTTTTTGAAGTATTCATTCATCTAGTAATATTTAATAATTTATTTGTTTGTTATTTATTTGAGGCAGGATCTCACTATGGAATTCTTTCTGACCTGGAACTCCTTGTTATAGACCAGGCTGTCCTAGAACTAGAACTGCCTGCCTCTTTCTCCCCTGAGCTGGAATTAAAGGTGTGCATTCTAAACCTGACTCAGATTTACCCTTTTATTTAAATGCCAGAACTTCGTGATTCTGTTTTTGTTTTTGTTTTTAAGATTTATTTATTTTATTTATATCAGTACACTGTCACTGTCTTTAGACATCAGAAGAGGGCATCAGATCCCATTACAGATGGTTGTGAGCCACCATGTGGTTGCTGGGAATTGACCTCAGGACCTCTGGAAGAGCAGTCAGTGCTCTTAACCTTTGAAGCCTCTCTCCAGCCCAACTTAGTGACTTTTTAAAAATCCATTCAAAGTTATGCTACTGTCACCACAACCTAGGAATTCTGTCAACTCCCCCCACCCCCCAAAGACATCTGACACCCAGTAGACATCACTTGGGATTCCCATACACCCTGAGGCTAGCTGTCAGTCAGTGCCTTCTCCTTAGGATCTTTGCCATTCTCCTGGCTTCTTTCACTCAGTATGATTTAGAGGTCTGTCCATGTTCTAGCATGTATCAGTACATTATCACTCTTTATTGCCAGATAGTATCCTGTTAGAGCATCTGGTATAGTTATAAAGTAGCTTCCTCTGTTCTTTTGAAAGCAAGACTCAGATTTTATTCTGCACATGATGCCTGTGAAGCACTCTGCTGCTTTGTGTCCAAGCCGTTTTGTACAGTTTATCTTGAGCATACATAGTAGTCATTGTTTTCTATATTGTTATCAGTCAGACTGGTAGCATTGGACAATATATTTATATTTTGTCCAACAATTTTTATACTATTAATAATAGTAACTCTTTGTGGGCGTGTATTGAAAGATATTTCTACCATATTTCTATTTTAAGTTGTATTTTATTGTTTAGTTCTCATTTTATTTTTTTATTTTATTTTATTTTATTTTTTGGAGCTGGGGACCGAACCCAGGGCCTTGCGCTTGCTAGGCAAGCGCTCTACCACTGAGCTAAATCCCCAACCCCTAGTTCTCATTTTAAGTTGAAATTAAATGCCTCTTCTATTTTAAAAATATTATGTATTAATTGGGGAAGGGCAAAACTCTGAGTGTAACTGACAGAACCTAAAAGATGTCCATAGTCTCAACTTCTATCTATGAAAGTATCTATCTATACTATTAAAGTTTGAGGTGGGCTTGGAGAGATGGCTCAGCGGTTACTAGAGAACCGGGGTTCGATTCCCAGCACCTACACACACTCTCACTCCAGTTTCAGGGAATCTGCTGTTCTCTTCAGGCCTCCTCGAGCACCAGGCACTGGAGCATAGACATACATACTTGCAGACAAACCACCTACATACCATAGTTATAAAATAACATTTTATAATTCCTTTTCTCTGTGCATATTTGTAATTAATAGACTTGTAAATGAAGGTTATCTTTTTCCTGGGGAAGGCATTGTTTTAGTTTGTGAAGTATCTCACTGTGTTAACCAGGCTGGCCTGGGCCTTTGATATAACATGTACTTTTACTCTGTCTGTCTGTCCGTAGGTGTGCTACCTGTGCACACACACACCGAGCTGGAAGAGGACGTTGAGTGTCCTATTGTCTATCACTGTCAACCTGATTCCCTTTGAATCAGGATTTCTTTCTTTTCTTTTCTTTTTTTTTTTTTTTTGGAGCTGGGGACTGAACTCAGGGCCTTGCGCTTCTTGCGCTTGCTAGGCAAACGCTCTACCACTGAGCTAAATCCCCAACCCCTGAATCAGGATTTCTTATTGAGTCTGCAGTTTATCTGATGGCCAGAAAACCTAGCCTTCGTCCTGTCCCCATTTCACAGCACTGGCTTACAGGCACGTGAGGTCATGCCTGGATTCTCACCCTGGTGCTGAGGAAATGACTCATGTCCTCATGCCTGTGCAGCCAGTGTGCTTATCTGCTGAGCCATCTTCTCTTTTCTCAGCCCCATGCCTCGTGCTTGCTTTTCTCCCCTCCTCCCTTCCCTCTCCCCTTCCTCTCTTCCCTCTCCCCCTCCTCCCTTCCCTCTCGCCCCCCCTCCCTCCTTCCCGTCCCTCCCCTTCTTCTCTTCTTTGTGACAGGGTCTCATTATGTAGTGTTGACTGGCCTGGAACTCGCAGAGATCTGCCTGCCTCTGCTTCCTGAGTGTCGATCAAACAGGTGCCACCTACAGCCTTCCCATGTTTACTTTTAACACCAACAATATTGTGAACATAGTTTTATTTAAAGACTGCTTGTGAGGGTGGGTGTTTTGCCTGCAGGTGTGTATGTGCACCCATTTGCGTGCCTGGTTCCTGGGGTGCAGGAAAGTATCCTATCCTTGGAGTGGGGTTGGTTGTAAGCCTCCATGTGGGTGCTGAAAAGTGGGTGCTCTTCCAGTCCTCTGCAAGAGCAGTGAGCCCTTACCCACTTTGCCTTCTTTGTAGCCCGACTTAAAAGACTTTCTTTTTGACTCTGGAGTTTTACTCAATGAGTCTTTGGGTGTAAAAGAAGGTTTGGGGCATCTTGGTAGTGAGGCGTGGCTTGTGCTGGTGCCATAACACATACTGGGTCAATGGAAACTTGATTTTGGAGTCGTGGACCTGCTTGACACCCGGCCATCGGCACCTGACCGCTGCAGTCTCCTCCACTTCAGCTCTGATGGAGCGAGCACAGACATGGTGCTGGGTACCTGAGCCTTGGTAGCACTGTGAAGGCACGAGCGATGGTCAGATCCAATGCTCTCTCTGTGCATCTTGTCTGTGCCACTGCAGGCGTAGCACAGCCAGATGCCTAAGTTCTTCATATGCTATGGTGACTTCTCAAACACCTGCCCACAGAGCACTGTCTTCCCCTGTGACTTCTTCATCTTCTTTCACTGCCACACCAGTACCATAAGCGGGACTTGGGTCGCTACATGGCTGGGTATGAAGATGCACATTCGGAACTGTGGTGCATGTGGCAGGCACTTTGGGGTGGGCAAGCAGCACCCCACCACCTTGTATTCCCGAAGTATGCCGGAAGCCTTCATGGCAGTCGGTCCTCATACTCCACCAGCCACACATGGGTTCAAAAAGGCCTGTTAAACATGCTTTTGTTTTTAATTCTGGGTGTGGGTGTGTGCATCTGAGTGCAGTGGCCACCCAGGCTAGAGGTCTGAGAGCCCCTGAGTAGCTGGAGTTAGGGGTGGTTATGAACTGCTGACATGGGTGCTGGGACACTCTAGCCCACTGAAGAGCCCTAAGTGCTCTCCACCTGCATTACTGCTCAATTTAAAAACATTTCTTCTAAAATACACCTTTGATGGAAAGCTTAGAAGGCTTAGTCAGCTGTTGAGAGACACGCGTGTTTGCTCCTTTAGTTTTCGTGTCTTCAGGATTTATTTTGTTTTGTTTTTACTTTTTGCTTTTTCTGACTGTGGATAAGATTGAACCCAGGGCCCCTGGGCTCTGACAGGGGCTACACCCCTAGTCTTTTTAAATTGTTTGTTGTAATGATTCATGTATGTTTATGTGTGTGAGTATGTGCTTCATACATTAATATGTATGCACCATGTGTGTGCCAAGTGCCTGAGAAGTTGTCAGAGCCCCTGGAACTGGAGTTAGAGTTGTGAGCTGGTGTGGACTGAGTCCAGGTTCTCTGCAAGCACAGCAAATGCTGTAACCACGAGTCATTTCTCTGGCCCCTTGGTTTTATTTTGGGACCGATTCTCACTTAACTTCCAAAGCTGGCCTCAAATTCTTAATAGAGCCAGGACTATAGGTGTACCTGTAATCTTTACACACACACACACACACACACACACACACACACACACACACACACAGAGCTACTTTTTTCATGAAGAATTACTTATTTCATATATATGAGTACACTGTAGCTGTCCTCAGACACACACCAGAAGAGGGCATCAGATCTCATTACAGATGGTTGTGAGCCACCATGTGGTTGCTGGGATTTGAACTCAGGACCTCTGGAAGAGCAGTCAGTGCTCTTAACCGCTGAGCCATCTCTCCAGCCCCAAAGCTGCTTCCTTTTTATTATAGTTTTTTAATTAAAAACTTTTTTTGAGAGTTTATATGTAGTCATGTTTTGCCTGCATGTATGTATGTACACCACATGCATGACTGGTTCCTGCAGGGATCGGAGAATATTGGATCCCCTGGCATTAGAGATTGGATAGTCTTAAGCCATCATTTGGATATTGGAAATGGAAACCAAGCCCTCTGCAAGACCAACAAGTGCTCTTAACCTCTGAGCCACCTCTCTTGGCCCTTTATAATAATTTAAATTTTATTTTAGATTTGTTTTATGCATACGAGTGTTTGCCCTGCATGTATATATGTGCATGTATGTGCAGTGCCCACAAGGCCAGATGAAGGCATTGGATACCCTGGAACTGGAGTTACAGGTAGTTCTCAATGTGTTGGTGCTGGGAATCAAACCTAGGTCCTGTGGAAGAACAGTCACTGCTCTTAACCATTGAGCCATCGCTCCAGCTTAGTCCCTACTTTTTGTATTGATCTGATACTTATGAGAGACTATTTTTTAAAATTACCTTTGATAAAGACCCAACTTTTGTTTTAAAAAAGTGAAAGCTCTTTTTGTCTGTCCAGATGTCCTAACAGTGTCAAGTTGTTATACACATTTTTTTAAATCCTCACTTGAGCTCTATGGTTTAGAAAGATTTATTTTTCACCTTTGTTGTGTATATGTGTGTATGCATGTGAGTACCGGCAGAGGGCGTCAGATCCTCTGGAGGTGGGATTACAGGTGCGTGCCAGGAGTCTACTGAGAGAGCAGCAGGAGCTCCTGATCTCTGAGCTCTTTCCCGCCTCCTTCTGCTGACTTAGAGTAGTGTAGCTTGTTCTGCTGACCATGGCTTCAGAGCACTCGATAGGATACAGTGGGACATTAAGTTTGAGGTCAGCCTAGGCTAAATACTGAATAGCTAGACCCTGCCATCTCAAACAAAGAGCCTTAATAGTTTTGTAGGTTTTATCTAATAGTATTTAATTTAGAAATTAACTTTTAGTCACAAACTGTTTCATGTAATCATTAATTATGTTTTTTGGAAAACCATTTTCTTAAGGTTAATGGGTGTTGGAGATGCGGTTCAGCGGTTAGGAGTCCGTGCTGCTCTTTCGGAGCCCTGAGTTGCCAGTGCTCACAAGGCAGCTCACTGCTGTCTAACCCCAGCTCCAGGATGACCTGTGTCCTCTGACCTCCGAGGGGACCTTCACTCATAGGCACATAACCCCACCACACACACAAGTGTACATACTTAAAAGTACAACTGTAAAGGCTAGAGAGCCCGTGAGATGGCTCAGCACCCACTGCCAACCCGAAAACCTGTGTTCAGTACACAGAGCACACGTGGTGGGAAGAGAGACCCAGCTCCTAAAAGCTGTTTACACAATGTAATATGATTTTCTTCTTAAAGTTAATGGAGGAGTGAATACGTGTATCTCCTGGTTCAACTAGGCACGGTGCCAACAACACACATTTAGTCCCTGCACTTGGGAAGTTGAGACAGTCAGATCTCTGTCCGTTTAAGTCCAGGCTGGTCCACAATGAGTTCTAAGCCAGCCAGGAGTATACAGTGAGACTCTTGTCTCAAAATAAAATAAAATAAAATAAAATAAAATAAAATAAAATAAAATAAAATAAAATAAAATAAAACAACCTTTGCTAGTTGTTTTGTATACTCAAAGTACTATACTGTGCTTTGATGGGTCTTTTACTATTCATGGTTTTGTGTGCATGCACTGGCTATTTAAAAATTCTTGTTTTAGTAAGAATTTTCATATGTTGATGTCCTTTGTAACTATACCCTCCCTCCCTCCTCTGACAGTCTTTCCGTGTAGACTTGGCTGTCCCAAAACTTTCTACATAGTTGAGGCTGGCCTTAAAGTAAGAGAGATCTGCTTCCGTCTGCTCTCCTAGAGCCCAGACTGAAAGCACATGCCACCATGCCTGGCTAGGTGTTCTTTTAAATCACTACTTCTCAGAATGTTTTTGATTATTGAGGAGTAGGAAGACTCAAAGAGGCAAAGATGGGTTTTCCAGAATTCTAGTATTACTTGAAAGATTAAACTGTATCATCAATAACAAATAATGTTGTTTTCCTTGAAGCAGGAGTTCGTTCTTGAGAGATACCACCTTTTTCCATCTGAGTAACTGCAGAAAGGCACGTTTTCTAGTGATGACCACGCTTAGTGCTCCCCCAAGGCAGCCCTCACTGTCCAGTCTGCAGGAGTGTTTCAGTCAAGAGACAGATTCGAGGCTGAAGCTTAGGAAAGTTAGTAATGTGTGCCGATTTGTCCAGGCCGTTGCACAGAACTACCCTTTCAGAAGGTGCCAGTGTGTGGTAGTGAAGCGCCCCGTGGCTGGAGGTGGCTCCATGCAGTGTTTGTGTTGAGATGACGGGAATTTTATCTGCCATTGTTTTCTGCTCTAGATGTAAAGAGAAATCACCGTGGTATTATTAGGATATTACTGTAGGACCCCTAAAACAAAAAGTGATCTGATCAGTATTTGCCTCTTGAAAGTCCAAAGAAACATGTTCACTTTTGGAGGGAAATGTGTGCTTATATTCCAATTTGCAAAAATATTGGAGACAAATAAAAAGTAAATTATGCAATCAAAGTAATTAATGGGGCAGTTAGCAGAGTTCCACGTTTCTGTCTCTTAAAACTTGCTGCCCTGATTTTAATCATCTGGAATGATTTTATAGTTTTATAGTTATTAGGTTGGTGAGTGTTGTCATACATCTTTGGGCAGTTTAAAATGTCCCAAGTTTTAATGGAAAAATGCAAGGTCTCTTTGGCAAAGTCTATGTGGAATTTTATGTCCTAACATAATTAATATGAGTTTTTACTTGCAGGTGCCCGGGAGTATCATGTCCAGTTTTTTAGCAACCAGCCAGAGAGGGCATGGGTTCATGAGAAGCGGGTACGGGAGTATAAAGGTCACGAACAGTATGAAGAGTTACTAGCAGAGGCAGCCAAACAAGCCAGCAACCATTCTGAAAAGCAAAAGGTAACTGCAGCCGCTAAGCTTGATGGGCGAGGGAACCCAGGGCTTTCCTGTGGCAGGCAAGCAATCTGCTGCTAAACTGTACCCCACTGTCCACCGATGCATGCTATAGCTAGTCCTAGTGCTATGTGCCCATAATCCAAGCGCATGTTCGTGAAGCACAAGTGTCACTTTAAAGTTTGAGGCCCGCCTGGTGTATATATCAAATTCCAAGCCATTCAGAGCTACATAGTGAAGCCCTTTCTCAAAAACCATAATAAAGAAATAAATAGGTGTATGTGTCATGGAACAGTATAGTAGTGCTAAAACCGAGGCCGGAGTTCCCATGGCAGGGTGTTTCCCGTGTACATAAAGCCCTGCCTTGGGTTGTTGCTTCCACATAAACTGGACGTGGCTGCATACCCAGTAGAGGCAGGAGGATTAGAGCTGTAATTTCTGCTACATAGAGTTATAGGGCTAGCTTGGGACACACGGGATCCTATCTCAAAAAACAAAACCAGTTTTATGATCTCTTGTGAATTGATGTGCACACATCCAGAAGCTATTAATGACACTTATTTTGATAAGGATTGTAAATATTTTTCTGTATTACTATCTTCCTGTAATTCTAATTTATTCTATTAATGAACTTATTTTTATCAAAGATTTAAAAGTACTCAATAAGAGCCAGATGTGTGGTATGTGTAACGCCAGCATTTGGGAGGCTAACTAGGAGGGTTCAAAGTGTGAAGTGAGCTTAGTCACACAATGTGGTTATCTCAAAACCAAACCAAACCATGTCACAAAGTTTATCTACTACCTCCTGTGAAATAAGGATTGTTTAAATTATTGATATACTTACTTAATCTTTGTAATATTTAAAGAAGGTATTTTTCTTTTCTACAGATCAAGAAGCTAAGGTACAGAAGGCTTAAGTCACTGGTTCATCTCACAGCATGAGTTATAGAACCAGGAAGGGGGTCTCGGTCTCTCTCTCTCTCTCTCTCTCTCTCTCTCTCTCTCTCTCTCTCTCTCTGCACACACACACACACACACACACACACACACACATACTTTAATTTTTTTTATTGTTTTATCTTGGTTATCTTATGTTACTGGCATATTCATTATACATACCCAGTTCTAGGTTTTATAAGGGTAATTTTTTTCAAATATATCATGCAATAAATGTAGGTCTCTTATAATTCAGAATTTCTAATTTTTTATACTTGCTTTATATAGTGCTTTAATCCCAGTAGATAGGAGGCAGGAGCAGGTAAGTTTGGGGAGTTCAAGTCCAGCCTGGTCTACATAACATGTTTGTTGACCACCACAAAACACCAACTCAGATTTATTACAGGATGGAAAAAAGAATAATAATTATTATTTATTGTTTATTTGTTTTAATAAAAACATAAAGCAGAATCCAGAAGTGTTAGATTCTTTGGAGCTGGAGTGACAGGCCGCTCTGAGCTGCCTGTTCTGGGTACTGAGGCTCTCACTGGTCTTCTGGAAGAGCAGTACCTGCTTTGTGTATGTGTGGGGATGGGGGGTGTGGGGTGGGTGTGGGGTTCAGGTCTCCCTTTGGTGTCCTTGGCTGTCCTGAAACTCACTAGATCCTGAAAGTCCCAGGCTGGCCTCAAAATCACAGAAGTCTGCCTTCCTCTGCCTCCTAAGTGCTGGCAACAAAGGCATTTGCCACCATGCCTGCCTTCAGTACATAATCTTAATATCGAGCCATCGCTCCATCTGTGTGGGGACACGGGCTTTCAATTCATTTTATCAGACTTTATTTTAAAGGCTTAGTCATCAACATTTAGCATATACTATGCCATCTCAAAATCTACCTCTTTAAAAAAATTATCACTTTTTGTTTTTTTGAGATAGGGTCTCACTGTGTAATCTTACCTGTCCTAGAACTTACTTTGTAGATCAGGCTAGCCTTGAACTTCTACAGATGTGCCTTTCTCTGTCTCCTCAGTCTTGGCATTAAAGGTGTGTGCCATTCTGCCTGGCACTATTATTATATTTTGTCTATACATATATAGCTTACCTGCCACAATGCATATGTGGAGGTCAGAGGACAAATTGGAGGAGTCGTTCACTCCTCTGCCATGCGGGTCCCAGGGACGGTTAGTGAGGCTTGAAGGCAGGACCTGTGCTGAGCATCTCCCTGGTCCCGTCTAAACAGCTCGGACTCGGCTCACCACTTTTATTTAGCTTCTTTCACTTTTATTCAGAGCTTTCTTACCCTCCTGCCAATGCAGACTCTCTGCTCAGCCTCTATGGAAAGGCATCCAGGGTTTGCTCACCAGCACCCTATAACACTGCCCACACCCCTCACGAGTACTCTTACACCCCCTACACATACATCTTATACCCCTTACACACACACTCTTACACCTCATGCACACATACTCTTACACCCCTCCCAACACTCTCATACCCCCCACACTCTTACACCCCCCCCACACTCTTACACCCCACACACACACTCTTACACCCCTCACACTCTTTTTTTTTTTTTTTGGTTCTTTTTTTCGGAGCTGGGGACCGAACCCAGGGCCTTGCGCTTCCTAGGTAAGCGCTCTACCACTGAGCTAAATCCCCAGCCCCTACAACCCCCACACTCTTACACCCCCACTCTTACACCCCCCACACTCTTACACCCCCCATACACACTCTTACACCCCACACACACATTCTTAAACCCCCACACACTCTCACACCCCTACCCCCACACACTCTCACACCCCCACTCTTACACCCTCACCCCACACACTCTCACACCCCCACACACACTCACACCCCCCCACTCTCACACTCCCCCCACTCTCACACCCCCCCACTCTTACACCCACCACACACTCTTATACCCCCCACACACTCTTACACCCCCACACACACTCTTACACCCCCACACACACTCTCACACCCCACACACACTCTCACACCCCCCCACTCTTACACCCACCATACACTCTTACATCCCCCACACACTCTTACACCCCCACACACACTCTTACACACACCCCCCACTCTTACACACCCCCCCCCCACACACACACACACTGGCTTTCCTGTTTTGTTGCTCCCTTGGATTTCTCCTTTCTCTTCACTCTATCCTTATTGGCCTTATATCCTGACTGGCCATGTCTCAAATGTTGGCAGCAGACGTTGCTGAGATCTCTCTCCACAGCACCCGACTTACTTGCTACACATGGAGGAAAGCAGTGACTTTGCAGGAGCATGTTTAATGTTGATGTTTATTGGCCCTGAGATTCTGTCATTTCTGTAGTCTTTCTTCTTTTGTTATTGCTGTTCAACAGAATAGTCAACGAAAGATAAGTAAAAGAACAGACCTTCGTGCCATTTAATAGAATAATACTAGTTTATTAATGACACGGGATCAGCACGTTTATCTGTCTGGATAATCTAAAAATATTTATGCGTATTTGAAAAAAATTGCAGAGTGATTGGAAAATATGCGTTAATTCAATGTACCTATTGGACTAAACATTTCACACAAAGACTCTTATCTTTTTCCTAAAGATTCGGAAACCCCGACCTCAGAGAGAACGCGCCCAGTGGGATATTGGCATTGCTCACGCAGAGAAAGCATTGCAGATGACACGAGAGGAAAGGGTAGAACAGTACACGTTCATCTATATCGATAAGCAGCCAGAAGAGTCTCCGTCCCAAGCAAAGAAGAGTGTTACCTCTAAGGCGGAAGTCAAGAAACCCCGAAGGCCCAGATCTGTGGGGAACAGTCAGCCAGAACAGACCAGTGCTGGGGAGGTGGCTTCCCCACAGTCGAGTACTGACCCTCGCAGGCAGAGCCAGAGGCGGCACACCAGTGTGGAAGAGGACGGGCCGCCTCCCGTTAAAATAGCCTGGAGAACAGCCGCCGCCAGGAAGTCCTTACCAGCCTCCATCACAATGCACAAGGGGAGCCTAGATCTGCACAAGTGTAATATGTCTCCAGTTGTGAAAATTGAACAAGTGTTTGCTCTCCAGAATGCAACAGGAGATGGGAAGTTTATTGATCAGTTTGTTTATTCAACGAAGGTACCTCTTGTTCTCTAGGGGTTTGGGGAATGCCACTGAGACCCACTTAAGAATGTGATTTAAATCCCCCCTGGATCCACTGCATTCGAAGCATACATTCCCGTTTACTCTGGGCAAAAAGCTCTGTCCTTCCCGTTTGCCTCTTGGAACATCCCCATCTGTAGTAGATTAATCTTGAGCAATACAGCTAAAATTGAGCTTAGCTCCTGGAAATCATGAAAAAAACTGGGCAGCTTGCCTGTTTCTAATTTGTAGAGTTAGTTTTCCTTTGTTGTAAAGTATGATTTTTATTAAAAGTTTTCTTTTATCTGAATTAGCCATTGCTATAGGGAAAAAAACCTACTGGAATAATTGTGGCTGCTGCTCTCTTTGGTTGCAGTAGATTTTTGTTTTGTTTTGTTTTAATTTTATCTACACAGTTCATTTATCTCAATGTACCTAAGTGTTATTTCAATCTGTAGTCAGTACAAAGTGATTGGTGAGCTGTTTCCTACCTTTCTCTGTCATCTAACTTTGGAATTCAGTGTATATCCTCCTCCATCCACGTCTCTAGGGAGTTATGTAGCCCAGGCTAGCCTTAAACTGTGTAGTTGAGTATGACCCTGAGCTTCTGATTCTCTTGCCTGTACCCCCCAAGGGATTATAGATGTGCACGACACACCTGGAGCTAGGGAAGCAGCCCAGCCCTTCACAGACGAGCTTTGTACAAACTGAGCGCGTGTCCGACTTCTTAATGGAGGCAGCCACATTTCAGGTCCACCACATGTGGCTACTGTGTCGGACCGTGCAGATTCAATGAGAATTTCTTGCATATCTTTAAATCGCACATGGTGAGGCCTATTAAATGATGTGCTCACTGGGCTTGGTAGCACATGGCTATCATCCCAGCACTCAGAGGCAGAAGGACAAGGAATTAGGCCAGCCTGAGCTAAGTAGCAAGACCTTGCCTCAAAAAATAGGAATATGGCTGGTCCTGCCTCCTGCTCAGGACGCCTCCCAAAGCTGTACTCACCTTGCTCGGGCCTTCTCTCCATCCAGCTAGAAGCTCTTTGAGAAAAGGCCACATGTCTAGCTTGGCATCGCTGTGTCGGCAGTAGATTCCTGTTAGCTTGCATATCTTGTTGAGTTTTAGAGAAATTCCATTACTTTGTTAGTCCAGGAGTGACTGAAGGTGAGGGAAGGGTATTAATGCTGTAGGCCGGCCACTAAACCTCCATCAGTCTACCCCGAGTTTCTCTTTCAGGCAGTTAGTTTTTGGCTTTGAAGGTGTCAGAATTCTTCATAACATTGAAGTATGTACAGACCTTCTAGCCCACTTCATAATTTGGGGTTTGTGGTTTTGATTTAATCACATCACATGCATGTGTATATTAAGGAATTACGTTCTTTTTTCTCCATTAGCATAGACATAGGTAGACATTAAAATAATTGATTAGATACAGTGATGCTTCATTCTTAGAATTGGTTTTAGAAATACCAAGAGTCCTGTATCCATTCTTTCTGCTGTGGGTTTAATTGGTCTCCACAGAGCGACATTTTAGCTCCATTGTAATGTAAGAAAAGCTTATGTCACAGTTTCCACCTGACTTCTTTTCTTGTTTTCTCCTTTCCCACTCTTCTCTCATCCCTGCTTCCCTCTTTCTCACTTCCCTTCCTTGCAGGAAAAGAATGCCAGATCCCTCAGGCTGGAGCCCCAGGCAGCTGTGAGCACCAGCACATTGGTGTTAGGACAGCTCAGCCCCTAGATCAGCAGATGCTCTTAGCCAGTGAACCGTCTCTAGCCCCAGCCCGAGCCTTTTGATAGCCGTTTGCGTATCGTTTGAACACAGATTGCCTTTATTCTGAGAGCTAGTTTTATTTGCTTCTGTATGAGAAACTATCCTCAACACCCTAAGACTATTGGAGAAAATTCGAGGTAAAACGTTATCTTTGGGGGCTTGAGAGACGGCTCAGCCCTGAAGAACGCATACTGCACTTGCCCAGACCCGCAGGCGGCTCACAACCCCTGTGTGACAGACTCGCGCCTGAGGCTGCGCTCTGTCTGCAGGCACTGGGCATGTGTGGCTCACGTGTGTGCAGACACTCACACCTCCAAAACGAAAGCAAATACGTCTTTAAGAACAGCCGGTCTTTTGAAAAATAAATATAACAATTGATTACTCTTATTTCATTACCTTAAAAAATACCTAAATTAAGATCTAAATTAACTGCACTTATTGTCTGTCTGCTCCATGTCACCTATTTGATCCCATTTTGTAATATAAACGGCATATCTAAATATCTAATATCTAAAGGTGTTCTCATCTCAAGACACAGTGACCTTTCTACCTTTGTAACAGACGACTTCACCAAATGACAGTGGTGTAAAGAAAAGCTGTTCAGAGTAGGAGTTACTTTTTTTTTTTTTTTTTTTGACAGAAAACAGGGTCCTGCAGGTTTATTTATTAAGAATGTTTATCACCTGGACTTAAGGCAGATTTTCCTTTTTCTTTCAAGGGATCTCATGGAAATACATCCTGATGACTTACTAAGATCTTTCTGATAATAACAGTCGTAACTGACAGTACAAGTCTGAGTTGAGCCAGCTTTATAAGCTCAGGATGCTATGCGCCTGCTAATCACTTGTTCTTTATTCTGCCTCGTTTTAAAGGGAATTGGTAACAAAACAGAAATAAGTGTCAGGGGGCAAGACAGGCTTATAATCTCTTCACCAAGTCAGAGAAACGAGAAGTCGACTCCGAGCGCGTCACCTCCGGAGGCCACATCTGGTTCTGCAGGTGGGTACAACCAAGGGCACCCGCATCATCCTGACAGGTCCCTCAGACATCTTCGTTATCAAAGGTACACGAAGGTGAAGGAAAGCAGGCCACGACACACGCGCACGCACGTTTCATAGTGAGCGTCCTTGCTCTGTGTGCTGGCTAACGCTGTAACTCCAGTCCCAGGGACCTGATGCCCTCCCTGGCCTCCACGGGCACCAGGTCCACAGGTGCACATGGTGCACACTTACATGTAGGCAGCCATTCTTTCAGAAGGAAGTAATGAATCAGAGCTAGAGAGTCGTATTCATAGTTCTTTCCCCGAAATACTAGCACAGCTCCATAATTAAGAATGCAGCTGTAAATTCTATGCCGAGCACAGTGGCATTCGTGTAACCCCAGGGAAAAGAAACCAGCAACATCCCAGCTCAAAAAAAAGAAAGGAAGGCAAAAGGGGGCGTTATAGCTATGAATGGTAAACATGTGAAGTCCTTTACATTTCATAGCATAGAACAGCGGCTCCCTCTCCAGCAGCAGGAGACATGTTCACCCTCACCATTGGCTCCTTTCTCCTCAGCTGGAAACACAGTTGTTGTTTGGGTGTGTGCAGGGTTAGTGGCTGGGGACCCAGGACCTAGCTACTCTGCTGTAACCTGTTCTCTGATTAGCAGGCACCCTGAAATGAAAATGGCACTATTATCATCCTTAAAAAGAGGAACACCTGAGGCAGGGAGGTAACAGAGGCAGGTAGATCTCTGTGAGTTTGATGCCTATCTTGCCTGCATAGCAAGTTCCAGGCCTGCCGGGGTTGTATAAAACAAAACGACAGGAAACTGCAACAACAAAAACAGAGAAAGAAAAATAGCTGTGTTTAGTAAGGCTGTACCTTTGGAAGGTTTAAGGCTATGTCTTTATTTAAAGATTTAATTACTTTTACTTACTTATGTGTGCATGTGTGCACTTGGCACACATGCCATGGCATGCATGTAGATCTCAGGGGATGGACTGCTTGTGGGAGTTGGTCTCTTGATATGGGCCCTGAGGATCAAACAGGTCAGACATGGCAGCCAGCGAGCTCCTATTCCCTGAGCCACCTTAGCAGACTGAAGCTGTTTTTCAAAAGGGCTTTAAAATGTATCTTAGTTTTAACAGATTGTGTGGAATATTTGTGCCATAATGACAGTACTATATGGATGGTATAATGAGTATTATTCTAATATGTATTATTAGAAATAGTATTACATATTATTTTGCTTCATATAGTCAGTAAAAATAGAGCTGTGATCAGTTGAAGAGCCTTTCACGAGCATCCCAGTTTCAAGGCCAGCGTAGGCAACTTAGTGAGATCTTGTGCCAAAATCAAATGGTATTGTGGGATGGGAGCCAAGTGGTGGTCTCCTACCTGTTATCCAGCAGTTGGAGGGCTAGGCAAGAAGATCACTGTCAGCCAAAGTTAGCTTGGGCTATTCCAGGATAGCCTGGGCTGAGGAGTGAGAACCTGTCTCAACCACTCCCCCACCCCCATAGACTGTTACATAGGTTAGTGGTAGAATGGTTGTCTGGGATGGACACTGGCCGAAGTTCAACGCTTAGCTGAAAAAAAGCTTTAATTAGCGTGATCATTTAGAATCTTATCTTAGAAATAAGAATTTATTTTACTTTGTGCTTTAATGTTTGTTTGTAATATAGGAAGAAAAAAACTAAACCATTTCTGTTCTGCCAATCATTGGCCACAGTCCTGTGACCTAGATTAGTGGATTATTTTTCCCCCATACTGACTGGGTCTTAGTATCTGCTAAGCAACTGTTTTGGGTTTGTTCTGTTTTGTTTTGTTTGAGACAGGGTCTCTCTACACTTGGTGGTTGCTTTGCTTTGGTGTTTTTCTGGTTGGTTTTGGTTTTTTGTTTTGTTTGTTTTGTTTTAGATAGGATTCTTCCAACGTAGCCTAGGCTAGCTTTAGATTCCAGATCCTCTGGCCTCACCTACCATCTCTAACCCTGTCTCCAGAGTTTCTGGTTGACAGTCTACCTGTTGGGATCGCTACTACTTCCTCCTCTGATTGAGTCCCTTGGTCCCAGGACTCAGGTGAGCACTTCATTGAAGCTTACCAGATTGTCATTACGGATACCACAGATGTGCAAACAGACAAGGGCTATATACTTTCTGTATCCTTCTTAGGTCTCTCTGCCTTCCCAGGCCCCTCCTGTGTCCTCATCTGGAAGTTTTCTACTGCCATGGTTCAGAGGGTTTTAGGAGGCTTTGGCACACGCAGACGATCTATTGGTAATTTAGATTCCAGCCCATCTTCCCTGGGAGTTTGTCCTTCTAGTGACCAGCCACTGCCTAGCAGCCCATCGGGAGTTATCTCACCAGAGTAAAAGACAGATCTGCTGTCATCCACTTACGGCTCTGTGCCAGGAACAAATTATGCATTTATACCATGTAAAGAATTAGGGATTTAGGAATGAAGGGCAGACACTGTGTGTGTGTTGTGTGTTGTGTGTGTGTGTGTGTGTGTGTGTGTGTGTATGTATGTATGTATGTATGTATATATATGCTTCCTTTTCCAAAAAATGACATGTATTTATTTGTATGTGCGGTGCATGTGTGCCACTGCACAGATCTCAGGAAAACCTACAGAAATGGGTTCTGTCCTTCCACAGTGCAGGTCTCTGGTGGCAAGTGCCTTTACCCACTGAGGTATGTCACTGGCTCAGTATACGTCTTACAATATTTTTTTTAAGACTTATTTATTTATTATAAGTACACTGTAGCTGTCTTCAGACACACCAGAAGAGGGCATCAGATCTCATTACAGATGGTTGTGAGCCACCATGTGGTTGCTGGGAATTGAACTCAGGACCTCTGGAAGAGCAGTCGGTGCTCTTAACCGCTGAGCCATCTCTCCAGCCCACAATATTTTAATAGTATACTGATGAGATAATCTTCTGGAAGAGTCAGAGTCTGGAAAGTAGAATAGAAAGCGAGATCTTGAGTCAGTATTAATGTAGGCAAGCGTGTGATGGAGGGAACTGAGGGCTATTTTCATGAGTTGAATCTAAGTCAAATCTGAATTATTACAAAAACTATAAAACACGCACCATTCCACTTGGGTCAGGCAGGGCTAGTGTGTTTCTCTGGAGGCAGAGGCAGGCACATCTCTGAAGCCAGCCTGGTCTACAGAGCAAGTTTCAGGACAGAATAGCCAGGGCTAGTCAGAAAAATCCTGTCTTGGAGGGGAAAAAAAGGGAAGAAAGAGAAGGCCTTGGTCTGGCTATCTAAAACTAGGGTGAAGGCAGCAGGACAGGGTGCGGCCATTCACATGGGCTTGGGCACAAGTTGAATGAGACACAGTGAACAGCATCTTTATCCAGGAACAAGTGGGAAGGGAAGCTGAACTGAAAGAGGGGGTGAATGACAGCAGACACCATCTAATTCAGGGAAGGTGAAGGTGAGCTAGTGTCTTAGGCTTTGCACTGGCTGGCCGTGCTGTATTGTCCGCCTCCTTTAGCTATAACAACAACAACAAAAACAAAAACATTTGGCCTCAGCTATTTAGATACGCATGCGGGTTTTTATAGCAGCTTTGTTAATTTGTCTATGTTAAGTGGGATATCCAGATCTTTATTTACACATCCGTAGTCTCTCAAGAGGGGTGAAAACAGATTCTTCTTTACTACTGGACACTTCTTAAGTGCCACAGCTTTTGTTAATGGGCCTTTTTTCTTCCCTTCCCCTCAGCTACCAAACGTCTTTTCTGTTCATTTTAAGTTTCAAGTTCTGTTGTGAACTTCTTTGTTTTCTTTAAGTTGAATGTTGTACTTTGAACTTAGGAAAAGGCTGTCTGATTTCTTAGACACACAGAGCTTAGGCTCTAAGGTTTGACTTGAACCCGCTTTCCAGGATGGGTTAGGGCTCTGTGTCTGCCTTTCGTCTGTTGCCTTTGTGTCTGATAAACATGCTTTTGTCTTTTAAGCAATCACCTCTCTTTTTCTGTAGAGATTGCTAGTAGTCCAAGGATGAGAATTGAGACCAGTTTCCCTTAGAAGCCACCGTGCCATTGTCTCAACTGCAAGCCGAGAGTCCTTGAGCTTTTTTTAAAACTTAAATACATAAACTGTGTACCACTGACATTTATGTGACTTTGAAGAATATTTATATTCATACTAGGTTACTACATTATTTTCCAAATACACACACACACACACACACACACACACACACACACACACACACACACACACATAACACCCTTGAGAAAATAAATGTAAAAGTTGTTAGTGGTTTTAAATTGTGTTTGTTCTTTAGGTACCTTTCAGAATAATTTGTCGTTTTTGTTTATCAAGACAGGGTTTCTCTTTATAGTCCTGGCTGTCCTGTAGCTTGCTCCTTAGATGAGGTTGGCCCCAAACTCAGAGATCCACCTGCCTCCCTCTTTCTCCTTAATGCTGGGTGTAAAGGCATGCACTACCAGTACCACCACCGCCATCTGGCCAGAAAAATCTTAAGAAGTCATGTTGCTTACCCCTCTGTAAGATATAGGTCAGGGTTGGGGATGTGGTCCATTGGTAGAGTGTCTGCCTAGCATGCACAAAGCCCTGGTTCAACCCCCAGCACCATCTAAACTGTTGGCCTGTACCTCTGAGGCCCAGCACTTGAGAGGTGGAGGCAGGGACGTCAGGACTTCCTGATCACCCTTGACTGTGTGGTGTGTTCAAGGCTAGTCTGTTCTACATGAGAACCCATCTCAAAAAACCAAAGCAGCAAACAAACAAACAAAACAAAAACAGATCTGGTCAACAATGAGAAAGTACAGTGACTTCTGTGACTAGATTGATTACACTTTGCTCCACTCGTGTCCCCTACAAACAATCGAGTTTTGTTTGTTTGTTTGCTTGTTATTTTTCTTTCCTTCTTCTAGGTAGTCCTGGAGTAGTGATTAAAACATGGGCTCTGTGAGATCCTCAGCAGGTTTCATGAGGGATGGCTACCTCTTGCTTTAGTAAACATTTTTATCAGTTTAAGGAGAAAGGTTGAGAGTAGAAGATGACATCTGTGACTAGGTTCTGCCATCACTCTAGTAGCAGGTTAATTATAGCTCTGAAGTACACTGTTGCCACACTGCCAGATGAGTGAGGTGGCCCCCCTGCACTCCAGCCTTGGAAGGTGGCTCTGGAAACTAGCCGTTAGCCCTGGTGGATTTGATTCCAGTGCCTTCACTGGTGTGTGTACTAACATGTGCACACATCCATGCACATGTATGTGACCGTGCATGTACACAGGTGTACCCATACATATAAGAAAAATAGCCAGGGAGATACTCAGTGGGTAGAGGCACCTGATGACCGGAGGTTGATTGCCAGGATCCCAGGGCAGAAGGAGAGAGCCTACCCCACAAGTCTGGTCACCACACTGGCACGGTGGCATGTGAACCATATACACGCACACGCACAGGTACATAAAATGTGTATCACCAAACTACCAATTCTTCTAAAGCCAAAGTAGTGGAATTACTCCTTTTTGTGGCTTTGAGCCAAGGTGAGGGGAAACATTTCTGTGTAACACAGAGCTGCCAGATGAAGAGAGGTGAAGGTGACCTGCAGTGCTGCGTGGGAGACTTGTCTCTGACCTCAGAGGCACATGGCCGAGGTCAGAGGACATCACGAGGCTGCTTCCCTCCTTCCACCATATGGGTTCTGGGGACAGAAGTCAGGTCGTCAGGCTTGGTGTCTTGTACCTTTACCTGCTGAGCTATTCACTGGCTCAGGAAGTGAGTTCTGTGTAGGAAGGGCATTTCGATCGGTTGTACGAGAGACCTGACATGGGTGCAGTAAAGGTACTGCTGTTCGCAGTGTCTCCGGGAGATTCACCCCTGACTCAGCATTCCTCCCAGTTGCCAGGTCAGCTTTAGTTTTCGCATGAGGTCCATGTAAGTTTTTATCAGTTTATTTTTTAAACAACCGTACTGTTTAAAGAGCTTAGCCCCGGAATCTCATCCTTTAATCCCAGCACTTAGGAGGTAGAGTCTGTTGGATGTCTTTGAGTTCCAGGTCAGCCAAGACTACATAGTGAGACCCTGTCTCAATACACACACACACACACACATACACACACACACACACACACACACACACACACACACACACTCAGAGCCTCAAGCTTATTTTAGTATTTAGCATGAAAAATATTAAAAATTGGTTGTAATTAGTTTTCCCATGATTCCTTTTTTGTTTGTTTTTGCTCATTCTTTCTGAGCTTAGCCCCATGTAGCTTCCTATCCCCGGCATTACTCTTCGTTAAGCACGTTTTTCCTCCTTCAGTGTAAACTGTGCCTCTGCTGTTTTGGCCTGACTTTAAACTAAACTAGAACCCCCTTTATTTGTAGAAGTAGAATCTTTTATAGAGCTCATTCTGAGCTTATTTGAGCCATTAAATAATTTTGCATTCCCAAGTATATAAAAGTTTTTAATGACTTTTAATTAGAATTCTGTAAATAATGGATTTTAAAAGTCAAGAATCTGGTCAGATCTTAACCAAATGAGTCAAACAGTCCTTAAATACGGTTTTGTTTATGTGTGTGCTTAAATCATCTCTTAGGCCCAGTAGAAAAGAAGCAGCAGAGAAGATCAATCAGGACTCGATCTGAGTCAGAGAAATCCACCGAGGTTGTGTCAAAGAAGAAGATCAAAAAGGAGCAGGTTGGCTTCTCACACGTAGAGAGTTAAAGCGTGTCTGTAATGTGGGGGCTCATTCCTACACGTAGAGAGTTAAAGCGTGTCTGTAATGTGGGGGCTCATTCCTACACGCAGAGAGTTAAAGCGTCTCTGTAATGCTCATTTCCTGTCACCAGAGAAAGACCCTCCCCATCTGGGCCTCCTTCCTGAACTATCTTTCCATCTGTCCTGACGGGGCTGCAGTGGTGACTACTCAAACCGCTGTCCTGTGATGGTGCTTCAGGCATTTTCACAGACAGCAGGTTTGGGAGATGGGAAGCCAGCGGTGCGAGACCCTGACATTCATTTTGAAATTTCTGTTATAAGCACAATAAGTTCATGTTTTCATGAGTTTTCCTTGGAACCGTCATTGAGTTCCCTTTTTAAAAACTTTGATTTTTTGGTTTAAGCTGCTGGTATATATTGTTTTTATTTTTTAAACAAATCAAATTAATTTAATTTATATTCTTATACTTAAGAATCAGGTAATTCTAGGCTTTTCTGTCGGTATCATGGATCTTTTGAAATGTTATTTTCCAGTGAAATGGCACTCATCAGGATCCAACTGTCAGATCAATAATAGTGAAGTCTAAAGTGTGGGATTGAATGTGTTCAGCTGGTGTAATCAATGTAGTAATATACATGTGAAATTACCTTTTCAAAGAATTCTGAGAAGTGGTTCTATCAATTATAAACTCATGGAATTTTTTTGATTTTTATAAAATGAATGAATACCATTTTTAGGTAAGCACTTTGCCACTGAGCTGGTCCCCATTCTTTTCTTTCCTTTCTTCACTTTTTGAGACAGGGTCTCACTAAGTAGCCCTGGTTGGCCTGGAACAAAATATATAGACCAGGCTGGCCAGACATTCACAGAGATCCACCTGCCTCAGCCTCCCCATTGCTGGGATTAAAGGTGTCTGACACCATAACCAGCTTTAGAATATTTATTTTTTATAGCCCAATCATCTAGTATTAAAACTTCAGAATTAGTTCTAGTAACTTTAATATTTTAAAGCAATTTACCTTGGAAGAGTATGTACTTTTTTATTTAAAAATCTTCATAATTTTAAATTTCCAAATTTAAAAGCTAACTTTGTGGGTGCTCTATGGTATCATAAGCATATAAAACATTTTTGAGAATATTTAGCTAAAATTTAAGTAATATTTGTCATTTATCATATGATTTCCATATAGAGGAAATTGCAAAAAAAAAAAAAAAAATCCAAGTCTGACAAATCTATAGTATTTGTTACCAAAATGAAATTGTAACTTTGCCACCTGGTTCCCAAATTCAGTCTGTGACCAGTCAGTTTAAAATAAATAAACAGAATGAGTAAAACTAATGGGACAAATTGTTACTGCCACTGTGTTATATATAGTTAGTAGTAGCCTAATACCAGTGATTGTCTAGAAGATTTTATATTTGTACAACTAATTGTATCGTACAAAAGCATTCCTGTTGTATGTTTTTTTACCTGTTGTAAAAAAAAAATAAAAAAATTTTTAAAAAGCTTAGAACAATCCTTAAATATTTACAAAATGTGTTTCAACATGCATATTTCACATCTTAAAGAAACATAAGATTCCCTCCTAGCCCAAACAGAAACTTCTGCAAACAGCATCTCCCTATTCCAACGGTTCAGCCTTCCAGTACCACGTGTTTTACGTAGACATTGGCAGAATAACTTCTGATCTCGCTCTCCTAATGTAGGATCAAGACACTGTTCATAAGACACTCAAGGAAGTGCTAATGCAGTAGCACAGACTTACTCAGTCTGTTCTAGCAGCACAAGTATTGAGCTTCCAGCTGTATGGAACCATGTAGCACTCTCTACAGAGAGGGTCCCGATTCCCAGCAACTTAGCTGGGAGTGCAGGCGCGGAAGGAAGGGTCTTAAAGTGGCGTGAGTTACATTAACCTGAGTATCATAGTAAGTAAAAATTTATCCTAATGTCTTTGGGGCGGGAGGGGTTCATAGCAACAGTGGGGCTGGTCACAGAAACAGCCCCTCGCCTGCCTCCCAGACACTGAGGAAAAGACTCTGGTTCTCCTCAAGCACCAGGGGAGTGGTGGGAAGTCTTTGCTAAAGAGCATGAGGCTATGCTGTCACTTGGTACTCAGCACAGGCAGCTAGGGCTTAAGCCTCCCTGACCCCAAGACAGACTACTTGACCCAGAGGATGGGATTGACTTCAGGCTCTCAATGACATGGATCGCTCATCACTATCTAGATTGATGAAAATGTAATTTTTTCCCTCTATTTTCTACAAGTGGAAAAAGAAAATCTCCTGTTAACCTTGTATTTTTCTGTCCAAGCAGGTTGAAACATCTCCTCAGGCTTCCCTGAAGACCGGATTACAGAAAGGTGAGTTCCTCTGCTGGTGCTGCCTTGCATTGCCTTGATTAAACCAAGTTTTAAGAATAATTGATTTGTGCTTCATGTATTTTTGTCTGTCTCTGTAAATCTCTGTTGCTGTTCAGTGTGGAATTTCACCGTGTGTGTGTGCGTGTGTGTGTGTGTGCGTGTGTGTGTGTGTGTGTGTGAGAGAGAGAGAGAGAGAGAGAGAGAGAGAGAGTTGATTCTACTCTGTACGTCCATGTGAGAAGTCTTTCTTGTTTTGATAAATTAGCGAACACCATGTAGACTTGGTATTGTTTCCAACTTTTCTCTGTAAGATTTTGGGATTTCACTGGCTTATAAACTAGGGATGTGACGAATCCACTTTTTTGGTATTCGACTGAATACCGAATAGTAGCTATTAATGTTTGTCAAAAATGGACTATGGCAAATCAGACAGGACAGCTTGACTGGGAGAAAATGATAACCACACTTTTTCAGTGCTGTACAATCAATTCTGTTGTAAATTGACCCGTTAGCATAACTATGGCCACCATTAGATGACCATATGTCAATCTCCTTGAGATATGCACAAAGTTTAACAAGCCTTAAACTTATATATGTGTTTTCCGTGTGCAATCTGAGTATAGTTACGAACTCCATAGCATGACTCTTGAGATTCTGGTGAGCTCAAACTGTACTTAGTACCTGTAGTTTACTCTGGGCAAACTGCAGTATTTAAAATAAATAAAGCACCACCCTGTCCGCACTCTCGGGGAGAAGTCTGCAGCGATGGTCTCCGTGGAGATCCTCAGCAGAACTGAACGCCTCTCGGAGGGAACACTGCTTGGCGGAGCTCCAAGAAAAGACATCGCGATCGATCGCTGCGAGATTAGGAGGCCTGATTGCGTTGTGTTTCCACCATTCCACAGGGTCGGCGGACCGAGGAGCGCAGGGCTCTGTCCGATTCAGTGACCTCTCCGTCTCCGCAGCGAAAGAGGAAACTGTGGACTGAGACTCCTGTACAATTTCATCCCAGAAACTCCAGACTTGGAGTCTCCGAGCAAGAATTCTTTGTCGGCGGCTCGATAAAGTTCCTTTTGTTTTGATTTTGATTTTGCCAATCATCATTATTGGCGCTCTCTGGCCTGGTTTCTTCTTCAAGACTGAACAATTGCTTTAACATTCAGATGATTTCTCTCTATCTTTTTTTTTTTTTTTTTTTTTTGTCCGAGCTGGATGGGTACAGCTTAAATCATGGGTCCAGCCTAAAAAACCACCATTTAACTTACCCTGATCGATTCCAACATGGACTGTTTTGGTTTTTGTTTTTAAATAAAGCATCATTAATACACATCTGCAGGGTTTTGCCAAATGGCCCAAACTGTATACATTGCAATCATTAAAAGCTCTTATTGTTTTTTTAACATTAGTGCCGTTATCATGGAGAACAACAGGACAGCCGCCTTCAGCGGTCTGTCATTTTTCTAGCATTTTCAGAAACTCATCGGAATTGGCGGGACCCGTGTTTCCCTTCGCAAGCCTCTCAGTACAGCACTCCTGTTCTTCTGTTAAAGCTCCTTGTTAATTCAGTGATCTCTTAGGCCAAGGAAGTACTTTGTGGTGGTGTTCTGGTCCCACACACCAGCAGTGAAAGAGTAGATGTGTGTACTTGTGTTTTCTAATCAGCACTAACATGGGCAGGCACCCTCATTCGTAGCTGTCAGGCAGCTCTCAGTGCAAACTTGTAGGAAGGGGTGTGCTAAGAAGGTTCCAGTAACCAGAGCAGTCTCGAGAGGCCCACATCCTCCTCCACAGAACGTGGCCGCTAAACACCAAGCGCTCCCATTCAGCCTGTTGCGGATCTACATGGCCTTAGGAGACTTGTTTCTCCACGGTCTCTTCTGGACTGCACACTTCCGCCATAGCTTGCTGGGCTGAGCTAGATGTCTGTTCGGAAAGTTTGGGGGAAGTCTAAAACAGACCGTGGGTGGAGATCTTACCGTCTCCTTGGTTCCTTGGTATTCACCGTGCCTGATCTGCACAGTTCATCGTGGCTGTCTCTGTATAGCCTACCGCATTAGCCCAAGAGATTGTTGCTTTGTAACTTTTTGCACTATTGTTTTGGCTGGATTTGTATTACACGCAGTTTTAAAAGAAAATTTCCACACTCTTCTCTGGCTTCTTTTTCCATATATATATATATATTTCTTCTTTCCCTCACAAAGTCCAGAGGCCTCTCATCTAGTCCTTGGTGATTTATTGCACTTGGACCCTGATTGTCCATCACAGCCCTCAGTGATGTGCCTCCCACATGGCATGACATGTGTAGATGTGCCGCAGCACTTGTTAACGGTCACAATAAATGCCACTTTACCAAGAAAGAACAATTATGAAAATCCAAAATTTTATTGGGGGGATAATCAACCGAATTGCAAAATTGGGGGGTTGAAATGGCACTATCCGTGTACGAATCGAATACAAATCAAAGATTTGTCACATCCCTAATAAAGCAAGATGGAGATGTCTCTGCAAGCGTGTCTGTGAGCTACACTGTGTGGGTTTCATGTCCCCGACAAAACCGAATGGTTCTCTGAGTTGTTCCAAGTCAGTCGGCTGTCTCAGTTTGGATAGAGTGCATGTCTAGAGTGGAACTCGGGCTCTGTGGGTGACATGGTGACAAGCAGAACTGAACTTACTGTTTCTGTAGAGCAGTTGTGAATGGGACCTCTTACTGCCGGAAGCCAGAGACTTACAAAGCCCTGACTCGCGGCTTCTGTGCTACAGAGAGCTGTGGATCCCCCCAGTGTACTTAAGACGAGCTTGGGGAAAGAAAATACCAACAAAAAAGTGGAAAACAGTAACCCTAAGTGCTATTTTAGGATTAATTTCAGTGTGTTGTGTTAAGGTGCCAGCGAGATTTCAGATTCCTGTAAACCTCTAAAGAAAAGGAGTCGCGCCTCGACTGATGTGGAAACGGCCAGTTGCACGTACAGAGACACATCTGACTCCGATTCCAGAGGACCGAGTGATGGGCAGGTGAGTGCGTGCTAGGGGCTGGGCAGACGCCTCTCGTCTGCCAGCCACAGCAGCATGCTCTCCTGGGCGAAGCTGGGGAACGAGAACATACTCCTGATAGGATAGGCGGTAAGGGGGAACCGATTGCTAACTCTCGGCCACTGTGAGAGTTCCGCTTACGTGTCCACTTTTCCTTCCTCCATTGCTGTGTATACAACTCTCCAAAACCTTCCCCCAGTAGAGAGGCTTGTTCCAGGGCACAGATATAAAAATATAAATATATATATACAAGCAGCTACTCTCTCCCTCTGGAAAGTCCAGTCAAGATTTCAGGGCCATTGCAGGAGAGTGTAGGGCAGTCAGGCGTCTAGAACTGTAGGTCCATCCAAAGGAGGTGCTTCATGGTGGTCAGCCCTTGTTTAAACAAATTACGGGGCCAGGCATGGTGTCATATGACTTTAATCCCATGCTAAGAAGGGACAGATCTCTTGAGTACATACCTGCAGTACATACGGTACATAGGAAGTTCCAGGGTAGCAGAGCTGCATTATCAGACTCTGACCTATTTAATAATAACCAAATCAATACTCTTAGGGAGAAACTTTTTGAGACATGGCCTCACTATGTAACGCTGGATGACCGTAGACCAGGCTGGCCTGTGCACCATAGACATCTGCCTACCTCAGGCTCACCAGTGCTGAGGTTAAAGGTGTAGCTTGGCTAGGGAAAACAATCCCTTTGGTTATGTGAAACTTATCTTGTAGGTTTCTTGCATAACAGAGGAATTTTGTCATTGTTGCTTTTTAAATATTAGCTTTAGTTTCTCCGAAATGACAGACACACAGACAAGATCCCTGGGTTAAAGGAAGGACAGAAGATAAGGTGGGCGGGCTGTGATGGGATGAACTCCCATTGCTTTCACTGGGTTTCAGGCTGTGTCAAAGGGAACTGTCTCTTCTTTATCCTGTGCTGTTTGTTTCCCACATAGGTAGGCTTTGGAAAACAAGTAGATAGCCCGTCAGCAGCTGCTGATGCAGATGCTTCTGATGCACAGTCGGTGGACTCGAGCCTGTCACGGAGAGGCGTCGGCCTGAGTAAGAAGGACACTGTGTGTCAGGTAGGCAGGTGGCGGTAAACGTGATCCAGTTCTACCAGCCGTATCTTCGTCTCCTGTACTTTTTATTATGTTATTACATTGCTTTAAACCTACATACAGGTCTAAGGGTTGTTTGTGCTTCTCCCCATCCTGAGCTGGAATGTTTGTCAGCCAGATGCAAGTTTCAGTCTTCACTAGGTTTTTGTTGTTTCGCTTTTGAGACAGGATCACCTTGGTTGCCTGGTCTGAGACTTGCTGTAGAGACCAGGCTAGCTTTGGACTCAACTGTGAGCCACCACCATGCCCAACAACTGTTCTTTCTTAATTTTTATGAGTTATTTAATTAATATTTTGCCTACATGAGGGTGTGTACACCACATGCATGGCTGGGCCTGAAGTCAGAAGAGGAACTGGGATTACAGATGGGTGTCTGAGCTCCCTGTAAGGTCTGGGAACCAAACACAGGGCTTTGTAGAGAAACCATGTCTCAAAAAAAGGAAAAGAAAAAAAAAGGAACTGAAATTCTCAGGCTCCTTTTTCAGACCTTTTAACTCAGAATATTAGGAGAAAACTCCAAGGGCCTCTACTTCAGCAAGCACTGAGGTCAATTCTGAAGCGCTAAGCTGCTTCCTTGCTCTTGCAGGTCTGTGAGAACACTGGAGACTCTCTCGTTGCTTGTGAGGGGGAATGCTGCAGACACTTTCATCCGGAGTGCTTGGGGCTGGCTGCGGTCCCTGAGGGACGCTTCACCTGTGAGGAGTGTGAGACAGGTGAGCAGGGGAAGGCTGGGCAGGCAGAGCGCTCCCGGGTGACGTGAAGGCTCACCCTCGTACTCATTCTCTCCTCCCACAGGGATTTCAGCAAACCAAGAACCATCCAGGGTTAAGCTTTCCAAGGTCAAAAAACAGTCCAAACCACCTATGTCCAAAAACAAAAATGTTTGTTTTGTTTGTTGAGTATGTAAATAAGTTTAAGATTGGTGTTTGTGTTTAATAAACATTTTAAGTCTAGTAGACTCAACAAGTATTGATTGAAACTAATTATGGTTAAAGCAAATATTTAAATATAATATGTAAATATTTATAGTAACATATGGTTATAGTAGAACTTAAATATGATTACATATTTTGTGGGAAAAATAATGCTATTAATTTTTTTTTTAAGAGACAGGGTCTTACTATGTAGACCTGACTGTCCTACAACTCACTGTGTAAACCAGACTGGCCTCAAACTCCCAGAAATCTACCTGCCTCTGCCTCCCCAGTACAGGGAGGGATTAAGGGTCTGCACCACCAGGCCAGACCTGCTGTTAAATTTCTTTTTTTTTTTTTTTTTTTTTTTTTTTTTTGTTTCTTTTTTTTTTCGGAGCTGGGGACCGAACCCAGGGCCTTGCGCTTCCTAGGTAAGCGCTCTACCACTGAGCTAAATCCCCAGCCCCTGCTGTTAAATTTCTTAAAGCTTAGTATTTATCATTGATTTCTTCTCCCACCATTTATGTTCCAAGGCTTTCTTGTAGCATACAAAGAAATATGCTAGCTTATATTTTCTTCTTTACTATAGCCATGTTTTGTTTAAGCTCATTAGAAAACAGTTGTTCAGTCTGAAAGAACATAGCTAGTTGTTTTAGTCACTTCTCTTTTGCTGTAAAGAGACACCATGACCTTATATAAGGTAACTTATAGAAGAAAGAGTTATTGGGGACTTAGGTTTCAGGGGGTGAGTCTATGACCATGGCAAGGAGCATAGATCAGGCAGGCAGGCCGGGCAGACATGGTACTAGAGCAGTAGCTGAGAGCTTACTTCAGCAGTAGCTGAAGGCCATGCTTGGGTGTTTGAAACCTCAAGGCCCATCCCCCAGTGACACACCTCCCACAAGGCCACACCTCCTAATCCCTCCCAAATGCTTTTACCTACTAGGGACTCAGTCAAACATTTTCTACTTATTTTTGTTGCAGTATTGGTAAGTTCTTTTTTTCTAGGAATTTTTCCATTGATACGAATTTTCAAATTAGCACATATACAGTAATGTCTTTATAATCTTTTTTAAAATAGGAATTTACTTATACATTGTAATAACTTATTTATTTGTATTCCATGTACATTGGCATTTTGCCTGTATATATGTCTATGTGAGGGAGTCAGTTCTGGAATTATGGACAGTTGTGTGTTGCCTTGAGGGTGCTGAGAACTAAACACAGGTTTGGAAAAGTAGGCAGTGGTCGTGACTACTGAGCCACCTCTCCAACCCCAGGTTTCTTTCTGTATGCTAAATTCTGAAATGTGATAGCTCTTTCTTTCTGTGTGCTAAATTCTGAAATGTGATAGCTCTTTCTTTCTGTGTGCTAAATTCTGAAATGTGATAGCTCTTTCAAGACCAGCTCTTTGGTGTTTGTAGCCGCTTCTATGTAAAAGGAATATTTAGCTAATGTGGAGGCACACATTTGTAACTGAGCACTAAGGACACTGAAGCAGGAGGATGGCATGTTTGAGCCTGGTCTAGGGTACTTCTTTCAAAAAAGCCCTTATCTCCGAAACCAAGTGCTGGGGTGTAGCCCAGTGTCAGAGTCCTCACCTAGCATGCCCAAGGCCCAGGGCCTCAGCCCAACACTTTGAATGATTCAATAAATGAACTGGAATATGTTTTAATAGGATCTTTTTTTTTTTTTTTTTTGGTTCTTTTTTTGGAGCTGGGGACTCAACCCAGGGCCTTGTGCTTCCTAGGCAAGTGCTCTACCACTGAGCTAAATCCCCAACCCATTTTAATAGGATCTTACTTAACCTATTTTTTTTTAATCAATTTTCTAGGGCAGCACCCATGTTTTTCATGTAAAGTGTCTGGTAAGGATGTGAAACGTTGTTCTGTTAGTGTTTGTGGAAAGTTTTATCATGAAGCCTGTGTCCGCAAATTCCCCACTGCCATCTTTGAGTCAAAAGGATTCCGCTGTCCCCAGCACTGTTGTTCTTCCTGCTCCATGGAGAAGGACATCCACAAAGCGAGCAAAGGTAACCAGGGCCAGCGGAGGGGCAGTGTGTCAAGTTCAGTGCAGCACTTGGCATGCTCGGCACGACTCTGTCAACAACGGCAGGCATTCTCTGTTTATTTCCACGTTCAAAAGCTGAGCCTCCGTTGACTTATTGGGCAGAGGTGAAGGTGTCAATTCAGACATCCAGACTGCATGCACTAAACCTCCTTAGGTGTAGATACAGGATTTAAAGTAGACCCCGATTCCTGTGGAGGACTCCCTCTGAGCCTGGAATCTAGGGACTGAGGAATAGGATGACAGCGTCAGCCACAGCGTTGGCCTTGCCGTGGAGAGCATTCTGTACTAATGTAACCAGTCCCTCAGGCGGGGGAGCCTGCCCCGTGTCATAGCCAGCATGCTGTCTGTCCCGTGTCATAGGCAGCATGCTGTAGATGGATGCTGTAGTGGCTTTTTACCTGTCTTCACACAGGCCGGATGATGAAGTGCTTGAGATGCCCAATCGCCTACCACTTTGGAGATGCGTGTGTCGCTGCTGGAAGTGTATCTGTGTCCTCCCACATTCTCATCTGTAGTAACCATTCCAAGCGGAGTAGTCATTCTGCTGCTATAAACGTAGGCTTTTGTTTCGTTTGTGCCAGAGGTGAGTGTCAATCTGTTTTATTTCCTTGTCCTGATGTCATTGGCATATTCCTCCATTTAACTGTGTCTCTGCATTGGTAAGAACTCCAGCTGTCTGTCTCATGGCACTATGTCCCAGTGAGTGCTGACTCCATCCTGTTACGCATAGACTACTAAGAGAGAGGGTTCAGACAGACATCCACATTGTAAGAATACCAACTCTTCCACAAGCTAAACTAACATTTGCATTTTAAAAAGACCTTAAGCTGATATGGTGATATACACCTTTGATCCTAGCACTGGAGAGGCAGGGGCAGGTGGATCTCAGCAGGTTTAGGCTAGCCTGGTCTACACAGCAAGTTCCAGAGACAGCTAAGGCTTTGTAGAGAGACTCTGACTCAAAAAGGAAGCAAAACACAAGCTTAGGATTATAAGTAAGTTGTTGGTCGGTTTTTCTGTTTCACCAATCAGAAGATTATTCTCCTCAGTGTTTGACTTAAAGCAGAGCCTTCCTGCTTTGTCGGGTCGGCTGTTTGGGAGTGTCGTGTGCAGAGCGAGGGCAGCACTCTCTCAGTTGTATGTTTTGTTCATGTGAGCCAAGGCCACACATGTGCTAGTTTAGTTAAGAGCAGCCATGTAGGATTTTCTACATTCGTGAAACTGACAAACTGAAAACAGTATTGTGTCCTGTGGAGGACCAGAGGTGGTATTAACAGACTTAAGTTCATAGTCTGTCTTACTTTTCTATCGCTGTGACAAAACACCATGGCCAAAGTAATTTATAAAGAAAGCATTTACCTGAGAGCTTACTTACAGTTTCAGAGGGTTAGTCCATGACTGTCATGGTGGGAAGCAGAAGCTGAGGGCTCACATGTTGCTATAACCAAAAGGCCAAGAGAGAGCAAGCCAACTGCAGTGGCTTGGCTTTTGAAACTTCAAAACCCACCCGACAGTGCCACAGGGCCTCCAACAAGGCCACACCTCTTAATCTTTCACAATTGATTCTACCAATTAGAAAATCGGGCACTCAAACATAGGAGCCTTAGGCATGATTTACATTTTCAAACTACCACATTCCACTTACTGGCCCCCATAGGCGAGTGGCTGTTTCATTATGCAAAATGCATGTAGTCCAACTTCGAAGGCCCTGTAGTCTCTCAGTCTCAAGGCTTTGTAAAAGTTCAGTGCTCCTTCTGAGACTCAGGGCAATCTTTACATTGGAGTCCCTGTAAAATCAAAGGCAAGTTACATACTTCAACATACATGACACAGAATGTACACTACCATTCCAGGAGGGAAGGAGCATGGTGGAGGAATACTGGACCAAAGCCAGGCAAAAACACTGCAGGGCAAACTCCAAATTCTGCATCTCCATGTTTGATGTCAGAGGGCTCTTGAGATTTTCAGCTCCTTCCAACTTGACGTCTGCAGCATACTGCTCTCTCTCAGACCGCTTCCACACTGTTTGCAGTTCTCTTTGACAGATGTCGCAGGACTCTGGCCTCTCCAGCACTGTGGGCTCTCCAGTGCAATCCATGCTTCATTTTCTCAGCTTCATGCAGTGGCCTCTCTGGGACTGCATGCAGGTACTCCCCTGTCACACACCTGGCATCAACATCCTTCCTTAACGTTGGAGGAAGATGTTACTCCCTCTTTACTTGGGTATTCTTGCCTCTAAAGCCAGAACCACGTAGGAGACACTACCAAGTTCTGCTCCACTGCTTGGGATGGGGCCTGGGCCCTCTTTGAACTACATTTGCATAAACTTTGATTTGTTGGTGCTCTGTGTGTTGAGTAAGCTTTCCTTTCCGTAGGCACTTCCTTTATACCAGTCAGAAACTGAGCCGAGTGGGTCTTGCCTGAGGGCACTTATCCCAGTTCCAAAGGGCGTTTTTAATCATCTCTGAGCAGGGAAGACTTGGCTTCGACATTCAATTTCCTCTGCTCTTCTTTCCGTCTAACTGTACATTGTGTGTTCTCTTTTCCCTGCTTGCTCTTTTTCATTGTGGATGTGCACAGGAGTAATCACTAAGAACCACAGTACAGTCTTATGTACGAGGTCGCCTTGGCCTTTCTGCCCAGGACATTAATCCAAAACTCTTCAGTTTAGCCTCAGGCAGATTCTTAGGACACGGGCAAAACCCAACCACATACTTAACATCCTTCCTTCCCCTCTGCCACGTCATGAGCTGAAGCCTCCATAGTCCACATTGTTCTCACCACTCCTCATTTCCAGACTCCTGCTCGGATGATGGCCATTCAGTCCCGTGGACCGTTCAGCCTTGCTTTCCGAGGCCAGTCTGCCGCTTCTCCACAGCCCTGCGTTACCAAGGCTGCCCACAGAATACCACCCCTCTCTGTTGCTATGGTGGGACGTGGCCGAGGCAGCTTAGGAGGGCAGCACCCAGTTAGGGGCTCACTTGCAGTTTCAGATGCGCCCCATCATGTCAGGGCCATGGCAGCTGGAGCCATAGCTAAAAGCCTGAGTCAAACACCATGAAACCGAGAAAACAAAGTAGGCCTGACTTAGGCTCTGGAAACCTCAGTCCCCTCCCCGGCAGTGACACACCTCGAAGGCCACACCTCCTAATCGTTCTCAAACTGTTCCACCAAACACAGGATGAGTCTATGGGGGTCATTCTCATCCAAACCAGCACATGCTACATGTAAAATAAAACGTCATTGACTATGATACATACTCTGCATCTTTATCTTGGCTGTATTATAATAAAATTCTCCTCTTTAAAATCAGTAATCATTATAAATGTCTGTTTTGCTTAATACTGTCATTTTTGTTTTTAAAAAAATCCATTTTTTGCATTTCCCTCTGTGTAACATTTGAAAGAACTATTAGATTTATCAAGTCTGTTATGTTATATTTAGGCCTCACTGAAGATCAAAACTTTTTGTTGTCTGTTTTTGCTTTAGGACATAGTTAATTTGTTGGAAGTCATATTTTTTAAAAGAGGTTTTCTTTCTGTTTTCTGGTTTAAGATGAGATCTATCTAGAGGCTGGTATTAAACTTCTAAATCAAGTGATCCTCTGCCTTAGCTTCCCAAGTAGCTAGGACTGTATGTTGCAAGAAATATTAAAAAAGCATGGATATACTGTTGCCTGCAAGGCGCGGATGGGCCTGTTCTCATTTCATAGAGACTTTGACCTGAGGCTCTGAAATTTCTCCACCCCACTTGCTAAGTTCCCATTGTGGGTTGCTCCCACACATATGGCTGGCTGGGGTGCCCCACTACCATACCTGGAACTCTGGAGTTGCCATGTGAAAGAAAACACCACACAAACTTAGTTTAGAATCAACAGGTAACTCGATCGCTGGGCCCAGCAGCTAGCATCCTAATTAGTAAGCCATTCAAAATGAAATCCTCCAGGCCCCTGAAATCTTTATTCATTAGGGGAAGGTTCTGCCACATCTGTAGGTATTTTATTTACCACATTAACTTAGAAACATCTAATAGCATTTAAAAACAATAACAACAAAACAACTTAGAAGAGATAGGCAGTTAACGATTAAATAAACACTTCTGTGCTAGCAGCTTGTATACAGTCCCTTCCATAGCTGGATTCTTTACCCTGGGGCTTTCTGTCTTCCTCGGTTTCCCAAGCATAGATGCTATCTGCCATCAAGTAAGGAACACTGAGATTTTCATTTTGATGTGTTTGTTTGTTTGTGGTCTGGGGATTAAACCCAGACTCACACTAGACAAGTGCTCTACCATTCACCCTTATCCCACCCTGAAGTAGAAGTAGCTGCAGTTGCCCTGCTTTGAAGCCTGCAGGAGTTGAACCAAAGGTCTTCATCGAACACCTCAGTGGTGGCAGAAAAGATCAAATGCTAAATAAAAATTTATCCCAGTCTTTATCCCAGAATAGAGCAGTGATCAGAAAGGACCTGAATTGAGGTATGTGTACCTGTGTGTGTGTGTGTGTGTGTGTGTGTGTGTGTGTGTGTGTGTGTGTGTGTGTGTGTGTGTGTGTGCGTGCGTGCTGTATATGTGTACTGGGTCCTCTGAGAGAAAGCCAGTGCTCTTAACCTCAGCCACCTCTCCAACCCCGCACTGTGGACCTGTAGGTTTGCTGCATAGCGTTAGGACCTCCAGGCAGGTCCTCGAGGCCGGCAGCCCGGTCGCTGCCCTTTTCTGTCTGCTCTGGCCCTTCCGACCCTTTGTCATAGAGTGCCAAAAATGTCACTTTATAACTGGAACTTAGCTTATGTTGGTGTATATTCTAAGTCCAGTTCAGACAGTATTTTAACCAATATTTTTGTGCTATGTTTCATTTAATAATTGATCTCTGATTTGTTTGTTCTCCAAGACAGGATGTCACTCTGTAGAACTCACTGTGTAGACTGGCTGCCTCTGCTCCCAAGTGTGGCGTAAAGGCGTGCGCCATCACACTCTGCTATTTGTTCTTTTTAAATTGGCTGCTCTTTAAAACTGTTTTAAATTTAGGACAGGTAGAAAATGTATGTTTACAGCAACTTTTGCCACTTTGTGAAATTAAACTGATGCTCATTAACTAAGACCTTGAGAATAATGACCACGGGACAGAGCCCCGCCCACCACTCAGAACTAGAACTCTGCTGTCTGTACCTGATCTAAATACCCAAGCAGTGAACTGTATAGCAAATTAGCTTTGTATTAGAGGAAAACTTCATTTTCTCTCATAGCATTTTGCAAAATCAGTCTAAACATACCAGATATTTGGGATTTGAGAAGATTTAAATCCAAGTCTTTTAAGTACAAATGTAAGCCAGATGCGGTCCACCCATTTCAATCCCAGCATTTGGAAAGCAGAGGCAGGCAGATCTCTGATTTCTAAGCCAGCCTGGTCTACATAATGAGTCATGGGACAACCAGAACTACATGAAACCCTCTCTCAAAAAAGCCTAAAAGAAAAAAAAGTACAAACATGTAATCTTTTAAACATTAAGGACACCTATTTAAAAAAACACTTTAATAAATTATGTTTTAGAATTAGAAAATATTGCTTATTTTCTCTTTCTAACCCTATTAAGAATGTTTCTATTCCCACAAAGGATTCTTTCTTAGTTCTTAGTTCCTGGGTATTTAGGATCCTTAAGCCTGGACCATTGAGATGGCCTCATGGGTAGAGGTACGCTGCTAAGCTTAGCAGTCAGATTTGGGTGCCAGGGATGCACCGATGGAGGAGACAGCCCTCCCTGCTCGTTGTCCTCTGGCCTCTATTTGCCTGCATACACAAGTTTGAACATGCACGGTTAATTAATTAAAAATAAAGTCATAAGGCTAATGCTTATGGAATGGGGGCGTCTAGAAATACTTAGAGGTTTTAGGTATGTCTCCAGCCAACCTGAAACACCATAGAAGATACTGAGGTATCTTTCAGTGCAGTTTATGTTATTTACATTTTCATGATTTTTGAGTACTATATAAAATAAAAAACTTAACACCTAAACCTTTCTTTGTAGTGGAGCTGGTAGGTTAGGGTTTTCTTTTTATTTTAATAGTAGTAACAGCAGTTACTTCACATATGTATATCACACTCTGATGCAGAGGATTTGAAGTAATTGCCACAGGTGCTGTGGGAGAAGTGTTTCCTCTTTTATGTGAGGAAGAGCACTAAAGCCAAGCTTGAGTTATTTTCCTAAGGTCACAGACTGGTGAGCGGGGAGATTGTACTTGACCTTCCTTATTTTTCCTTTTTATAATCATGTGGTAGAATTTATAATAACTGTATAGTAGAGGGCTTTTAAAATACATTTTATTCTTTTTAAAGTATAGCCTTTCAGATAGTTTAAATAGCTAGCAAGCTACTCAAAGCCTTTTTTTATTCTCTTATACATTACATCCCAACCAGTTTCCCCTCCCTCTTCTCCTTCCAGGCCCCCTTCCTTCTGTCTCTCTCCTCAGATCCACTCCTCCATTTCCCTTCAGAAAATGGCAGGCCTCTCAGGGATATCTACCAAACATGACATATCAAGTTACAGTAAGACTAGACACCTCCCCTCATATTAAGGCTGAACGAGACAGCCCAGAAGACAAGGGTCCCAAAAGGAGGCAGAATAGTCAGAGACAGCCCCTGCTCCTACTGTGAGAGTCCTACAAGAAGACTAGATAACTGTTACATACATACATACATACATACATACATACATACATACAGCATACATACATACACACATAACATACATACAGCATACATACATATATGCATGCATGCATACATGCATACATACATACATATATTATATGCATGCTCTGTGGTTATCATTTTAGTGTCTCTGAGCCCTGGTTAGTGGATTCTGTGGATCATTTTCTTGTGGTGGTCTTCACACACACACACACACACACACACCCGCTCCTACAATCTGTCCTCCCCATCTTCTGTGGGGTTCCTTCCCGAGCTCCACCTAATGTCTGGCTATGGTCTCTGCATCTGCTCCCATCAGTTGCTGGACGAAGCCTCTCTGATAACAATTATGCTAGGACTTTCTTTTTCCTATCCTAGGTCTCCCGGGTTGTCCAGCCTCTGGTTCCTGGTCCTCCAGGCAGAGTCTATCATGGGCTCCCTCTCTTGGCATGGGTCTCAAGTTGGACCAGTCTGACAATTTCTGCACCAGACTTTTCTCATTTTAAAAATCCCCTTTCATTCATTTTTTTACACTTCTTTGTACTAAATAGATAAAAAAAAATTGACATTGCATAACTTTTCTTACAAGATTCCTGTGTTAGTAGCAGTGTCAAGTTCTATTCTGTCACCTAGTTCAGACTGACCACCCTTTCTTCCTTCCTCCCTCCCTTCCTCCCTTCCTTCCTTCCTTCCTTCCTTCCTTCCTTCCTTCCTTCCTTCCTGATTGTTTTTCAAGACAGGGTTTCTCTGTGTAACAGAGCCCTGCATGTCTTGGACTTGCTTGGATTCCCCTGCCTCTGCCTCCCAAGTACTGGGACTAAAGGCGTGTGCCACCATGCGCGGTCTGGTTCAGACATTTCTTGACCCCATCTCACTGGAGGGCAGCATCGAATAAAGATCACACCTACTGGAAAAAGTCAGTGGTGACTCTCCCAAACCACAACTCTTCCTTCTCAAAGCAGCCCCTGTGTGAGACTGCTGTGTCACACAGGCTAATAGCCAGCAGAGGAAGGGACACTAAAACAGCAGTGCCCTGGGCAGACAGTGGCATCCAGCTGCACTGTGGATGTACCTTCAAGTACTGGGGGCCAGTGTTCCAGTGGGTCTTGTGTTTTCTTCCAAATAGGACAGACAGGTAGGCAGGTCACAGCAGCTTTCTAGAACATTTAAGGTGGTAAGCACTTCCTGTGGCAGCGTAAAGGGACTCTTCAGGGAAGTCAGGGAAGCAGGGCCGCTTCATTCTCACACACTCCCATCCCCAACCATAAGGCTTGATCACGTAATAGGTGCTGATTTCCCTCATGGAATCATGGGTAGTTTCATGGCAGCTCATCTCTTTCTGTTTGTTTCATATAGGGCTGATAGTTCAGGACCATTCAGACCCCATGTTCAGTTCCTATGCCTATAAATCCCACTACCTACTGAGTGAATCAAACCGTGCTGAGTTGATGAAATTACCTATGATTCCTTCTTCGTCAGCTTCCAAAAAGAGATGTGAGAAAGGTAATAATGACTGAATAGTTTCTCTCATGTTTAATTTCTGCATTTTCCTTTTCTCTCTTCAAGTGGAGGGGGGATGTATGCCTGTCGAGCAATGCCTGCTGCTTTTTGTAGGTCCTGCCTGTGTGGTTATGACTGTCTTCATATGGCTACGGAGTTATCAAAGGGCTTAAAATAATCCTGTCATCACAGAGTTTTACTGTTCTCCCTGACTCAGTTTTCAGTGCTCAAAGATGTTTAAAATACAAAGACTAGAATTGTATATAACATAAAAGACTTCCTCATTTGCTTGACGTAGAATTATCATTCATGTTAGACTAGAATAGCCATGATAGGGTTGTCTCCCCCTTATAAGCTAAACAACCAGAAAGGCTATTTAGAAAAGAAAGGCGAGCAGCAGATGCTGGAGAAGAATGTTTCTGGACATATTCTATGATTTTCTTCCTAAATGTTCACTTACGATGAAAACAAGTCCCTTCTCGTAGGAGGGGAGCTGGGGTTGGGGCCACACCCCAGATACCGGATGGTGAAAGGCGGCCTAGCCCGACTACTGATGGATACCTCATTCATAAAAATGAGCTAAATTTATGTTCACACTCTCTCCAGCCATTCTTGAAAGCAAACTCTTAGCTGTGCTTACCTTGCCATAGCCTGTAAGGGGAAAGTGACCTTATGTTTGATTGGGGGAGTTTTTATCCCAGAGGATAATCAGTGAGCTTAGAAGGTATGGATAGGCCTTTGCTTAATATATTCTTATTATCATGTACGTTCAGAATTGATAAAGAAATAGCTCACCATTCATGCCTACTGTACCATGTACACATGTCACAAACTGGCTTTTATCAGTATTTGTTGTCTGCGCTGCCTCTCTGATCTGTGCTCGCTCTTGTTGGCTCAAATGGTGACTAAGAACTGAAGTCACGCTGTCTGGAGGTTAGAGCCACCAGGAGCGCTGAGAGGCTGCCTGCCTGCTTTGGGTTGTAAGCTCTCTGCTGAGGTCAGCCTGCAGCGCCCTGTTCGTGATGTCATAGGCCTCCAGAAGGTGGGAGGGGCCTGCAGTACTCCTCACAAGATAGAAGTAGTCTGTCAGTACATTTATAAAATTAGGTTAACTCAGTTGTTTTGTTTCTAGCATTCAGTATTAACATTGACATCAATTGAAATTATTTTGAGCCCTCTACTTAGCCTGAATGATATATTTCCTCTCTTGTATCTGGAAAACAGGTTTTTTTTTTTTCCTGGTTTGTTGGTTTTTGTTTTTTTGTTTTGCATAGCACCAAGGCAGACCATTCAAGTTTTCATTTTTTTTTCTTATCTTTCTATACTTTGAACATTTCTATCATGACAGATTCCACCAATTCTGGCTCTGTATTTCCTCTGAAATAAGACTGAACGTTTGGAACTATTTACACTAACACTACACATGAGCAGCCCAACTTCCACAGTGGCGCTAATAATAACATGTCCTCTAAGGCTGGCTTCAGGACAGGCCTCCCTCCGGTCAGTCCTTTCCAATGGACTTAAACACCTGTGCAGAGCCTGGCGGTGTCGCCACACACCTTTAATCCCAGCACTCCAGAGGCAAGAGGATCTCTGTAAGTTGGAGGCTAGCCTGGTCTATGCAAAGTTCCAGGATAGCCAGGGCTACACAAAGAAACACAGTGTTGAAGAAAACAGAAACAAAACAACCCCCCCCCCCAAACATCCAAGCAGCTGAAAACTGAACTAGTTAACCACACTGATAGCTGTGGCCAAAGGGGGCGGCCACTGTGAAGGCTGGCAGAGGAAATACAGTTCTCTGGTCATCAGGGTGTGTCTAGGTTTCCTTTTCTCATGTAACCATTGAGGTTTGAAGGTGCAAGAAGACAAGATTTCTGGAAATCTTCAAAAGGCTGGAGCATGTGATGGTCAAGTTCTGTAGAAGGCTCTGAATCTGTTGCCTGTGAGACTAACTCTGTTTTCTTGTTGGTTGTAGAACTGACTGGTCAGTGGGAATGTCCCTTGTCTTCAGTGGTGACCTTTCTTGTTCATATACACACTAGATATACCCAACCCCACCCCTCATGTTTATTCGTTTGCATTCAAAGTATTGCTCTGTTTCAAAGAGAGGGCTTAGCAGGAACCTGAAAGGAAGGACTTGCACGTAATCCTCCTCCGTTCTGCACTGACAGTTACGCAGTTTTGTGCCATCAAGCAGTGGTTCATAGGCTATATGAGTTTATATCTGGCTATGCCTTTAACTGTTCAACACGCTAATGCTTGCTTTGCTTTTGGATCATAGTCTCTAGCTGTCAGGTGTTTCTTCAGTCAATACAGGTAGAGAGCTGAGCATGGTGGTGCACGCCTCCAGTCCCAGCACTCGGGAGACAGGCAGGAGGGTCACCGATGGGAGGTGCGAGCTAGCTACCCATCTCTAAAAAAGGGGAGAAGTTCTTCATCTTGAAATGCAAGTTTGTTTGGTTGGTATGGTTTTGAAAACGTAGGTCATAATTAGGGAGCGGGCCGTGGTGATGAGATCGGTACAGACCACTGCTGGATAGCCGGCTTGACTGCCTGCTTGCACTGGGAAGTATGACGCGGGGCTACCAGTGAGAACTCGTGTTCCACCTTTGTGTTAGAAGAAAATAAGTACTGATCAACTATTAATTGTCTTCATTCCTGGCTGATTTTATTGCAAAGGGACTTAGTTAACAGTGGATTAAATTAAAACAATTGTTACTCCCTCTCTGGGCCCTAAAGAACAAAAGAAAAGCTACTTGTTTGAAAGCCTCTTTTCAAATCTACATGGGCTAGAGAGGCTCTGTGCCTCTTGTGACATTTTACCTAGCCAACACCGGATTCCCCGGTTGCTTCTGTTCAAAAGGAGCAGAGAGTTGGTTCCTCCCACTCAAAAACTCCATTCCTAGATGCCCATTTCTTAGAAACTAGCTCTTCCATTTGTTTCCTAGTTTGATCCATTACTCTGCACATGATTCAGTCTCTTTGCTTCCCATTTGAATAAAGTCTGATGTACTTAAGAGAACTCTCCTTGCTTGTCTCGATTACTAAGGCTGTCTGTTTGTTTCAAGGTGGAAGATTGCTCTGCTGTGAATCGTGCCCTGCTTCCTTCCACCCAGAATGCCTGAGCATAGACATGCCC
Organism: Rattus norvegicus; assembly: GCF_021556685.1. Taxonomy (NCBI): domain Eukaryota; kingdom Metazoa; phylum Chordata; class Mammalia; order Rodentia; family Muridae; genus Rattus; species Rattus norvegicus. Next base: position 74,427,358 of record NC_141549.1, on the reverse strand, counting down.
GAAGGCTGCTGGAATTGCAATGACTGTAAAGCTGGCAAGAAGCTGCATTACAAACAGATTGTTTGGGTCAAATTGGGAAATTACAGGCAAGTTTCCCAAGCAGATAGGAAGTACTACTATTGCAGTGGGGTTCACGAGCTGCAGGGACTGCGGTTAGCACAAAGGCGGCGAGACAGGCTTGGCTCCCCGAACAAAAGGAAAGACCATGGTGGTTGGTCTGGATTTTCAGGGAATTGCAAAGGTTATTTTGCTCATGAATTTTTGTTTGCCTTTTTCTTTAAGAGTGGGTTTTTTATTTTGCTTAGGTTCTGAGAATTATTTTATACTGATGAATTATGCACTACTAAATTTTGCAATGAAAGGATTTACAAAAAGAATATTTCGTTTTCTTAGTATCTTAGTTTTATATTGGTTTTTAGTTTGTTTTTCTAAACATTTATTTATTTATTCATTTATTTATTTAGTATGTATGAATGTTTTACCAGCCGGTATGTCTGTATCTCATATGTGTGCTTGCTGTGGGAGTTAGGCGTCAGGGCTCCTGAGACTGAGCTCCAGACAGCTCTGAGCTGCCTTATGGGTGCTAGAAATTCAGGCTTCAGGAAGAGCAGTAAGTACTTTATTTATGAGCACTCTCTCCATACCTTTGATTTCTAATTTCTAATGAGATCAAGAGTTTATAGCTTTATCAGAATAAATCCATTCAATCTTTTTGTTTGTTTTTGTTTGTTTATCTGTTTTCGAGACAGGGTTTCTCTATATAACAGCCCTGAAACTTGCTTTGTAGACCAGGCTGGCATGGAACTAACAGGTCCACCTGGCTCTGCCTCCATAGTGCTGGGATAAAGACGTCCCGCCACACGCTGCTAGGCCAGTTTGATTCTAAACCAGACCCCTGTGTTCAGGTAGCCCTAAGCTATGTGCAAAGAGTGCGTTTTTCCTTCATCTAAAGAGGGGATAATGTCAATTAAGAGCCATTTGTTCGTGTCTGTCTGTTTATTATGTGGGGCACGCAAGGGCCATAGTATAATTTTAGGGTCAGAGAATAGCTTTCAGGAACTGGGTCTCTCCTACCCAAGAGAACTCAGGAGGTCAGTCTCAATAGCTTTACCGTTGAGCCACCTCCCCAGCCCACGCCTTGGTTCTTAAAGGCATGAGAACAGGAGCTGCAGAGATGGTGACGGGCACTTGCTGCCCTGGAGATCTGTTTCTGTCCCTGGAACCCACGTCCGGTGCACGCAGCCTCCTGTGACCCCAGCTCAGGCAGTCAGACATTTTCTCCTGTCCTCACATAAAAAATAGAAACAGAGAATTTAAAGAGAGAGTGAGAGAGATGGATAATTAATATTATTTAAAAACATACTCCTTTATGATACACTATTTCTCTGCCAGGGAAATGAGACAATTCAAGCTGGATTGGAGTGTGTGGCAGGTTTATTGGGAAGCTGCTCTTGGGCAGGGAAGTTGTCCTGGGGAGGGGAGGGGAGGAGATGGGAGAGGAGGAGACACAAGCAGAGAGGGAGAAAATGCAGAGTGGGAGAGAGGGGAGAGGGGAGGAGAGACCAAAATGTCTGTATTATATAGCAGAGCCTCTGGGGGAGGGGAAGTTCAGGGCAGAGGGGTGGGGTATGCCAGCCATATCAGTGTAACAGGTAGGAACTGGAGAACCGGGGCCAGGTCCACCTTGGTATGTGAAATATACACCTTAGCCTCTTGTTCTGGGTTTGAAACCCAACATGTGAAGGCTTCAATATTTTTATTTATTTATTTTTATTATTTTATGTGTGTGGGTGTTTTACCTCTATGTATGTCTGTGTGCTGTGTACCCAGGGAGGCCAGAAGAGGGAGTTCGGTTCCCTAGAACTAGAGTTACAGACGGTTGTGAGCGGCCGTGTGGGTGCAGGGAATCTAAGGAGTTCTGTGGAAGAGCAACTTGTGCTGTTAGCTGCCAGGCTGTCTCCCCAGGCCTCCCTGAAGATAGATATGTTGTTTTGCTTGTTATTTTGAGGCAGGGTCTCACTGTCCAGCTCTCTCTGGCCTGGACCATCTGTAGGCGCCTCTCCCAACTGCCTCCAGAGTGCTGACAGTAAAGTCGCGTCTCACCACACCTGCCTTGGCTGTTCTTTAAAAATAGGGTCTCCCTATATAACTCTGGCTGCCCTCAAACTTGGTGTCCAGACAAGGCTGACCTAAACTAAAGAAATCCACCTGCCCCTGCCTCCTGGGTACACCACCATATCAAGAATTCTATTGGAATTCTGAAGAAAATATATTTCTAGATAATTGCAACTGTATTGTAAAGTTTTGCAAAAATAGTTGAGTTTCAAGAGGACATTAAACATACGCAGTATGCATCCATGTTTTACGTGTTTTTCCTTTTAGAGGATAGGACAGAATCTTCCTGGGCTAACCTTGGCTAGGTGATCCTCCTATCCCAGCCCTCAAGTGGGTGAGACCGCCATTGTCAGCACTGCTCCTTGCTTTAGGGATTTTTGTTTTGTTTTAGTATTTTTGTAAATGGGAGCGGGAGAAGTGGTTCAGTAGTAAGAGCACCGACTGCTTTTGCAGTGGCACTCGCGACTGTGTAACTTCAGTTCCTGGGATCTGAGGCCCTCACTGTCCTCCATACACCTAGCACACACAAAGGGCACATACATACTGCATACAAGTAAGCAGAACACTCAAACACATAAAAATAAATCTTAAAAAGTAGTGTGTATGTGTGTGTGGGGGTGCGTGCATGCATGCGTGTGCACATTTTATGTGTAGATCTGGATACATACAGCCTTCTCTTTTCCAGTTTGGTTTTATGGGGACAGACTGTCTCTACAGGTTAGCCTGTAACTTGTGATACTCATAACTCAGCTTTCAAAGGACTGAGACTAAAGGTGTGGAACCCTCTATCCTGCATACGGTGTGTTCTTAACATTTGGGGATACAGCTAATGTTTTTTAATTGCATTTTTTATTTACATTTTAAATGTTATCCCATTTCCTGGTTCCCCTCCAGAAACCTGCTTCTATGAGGGTGCTCCCTCACCCACCCACCCGCTCCCTCCTGCCTCCCCTCGCTGACATTCCCTACACTGGGACATTGAGCCTTGAGAGGACCAAGGGCCTCTCCTCTAATGTTAACAGTCTGTGACGAGAGCATGGGGAGGTGGTTTTTTCCTAATAGTTTTTTTCACTAATAGTTTTTTTTTCCCTAATAGTTTTTAAAGGAGAAGATTAATTACTGTGTGTTTTAGAATTTGAGTGAATCTTGCAAGCCATGAGCCCTTCTCTCCTTCCTGCCTGTGGAGAAGAGTGTGAGAGTCTCACTTCTCGGTTTTGTCCTCAGATGGTGGCCTGCAGAGACCTGCAGTCCCAGGTCTGTGCCGCTGAACATCCAGGGCCTTAAGCACGGCGTGGGCGACTTCCCTGTGCTCTTCTTTGGCTCTCATGACTACTACTGGGTCCACCAAGGCAGAGTGTTTCCCTATGTTGAAGGAGACACAAACTTTGCTGAGGGACAGACTAGCATTAACAAGACCTTCAAAAAAGGTAAGTCGGACCATGGTTACAGGGACTCAGAATCAACACTCAGATGTGCACTTCTGTGTGCACACAAAGCCTCTGCCACTCAAGAATGTCCACCAGGCACTGGGATTTTCCGTCCATAAACGTCCTGTGACATCAGGACCAGGGTCAAGATGCATAAAGCCTGGGTCCCTGAGCTGGGTTTGAAGTGTCTCTAATCAGGCCAAACGCCATTACCACAAACAAGCAGTGAGGGCTTCCCAGGAAATTCGGCTGAAGTCTACACTTCTGAGTAAAGGTAAAATTAATTTAAAGCTAGGACAGGATACACAAGTGCTCTTAATAGGGTCGCTCAGAGGTCTTTGTCATTGATGTCGGACTTGTGCTCTGACACATATACAAAGCATAGTATTTGGTTGGTCATGTGCTAATTTATTATTTCCTCTATAATGGTGGTGACTGGTGATCTCTAAAACATAATTTTAAAGAGTAAAGCTCAGGCGAGAGGCAGAACATTTCTTTCTAGGGTGGTAGAGTCAGCCTCCTGCCCTAGCCCTGTGTCCTCACACTTTGATAATGGCCTGCTTGCTTTTGTCAGCACTGGAAGAAGCTGCAAAACGTTTCCAGGAGTTGAAAGCGCAGCGAGAGAGTAAGGAGGCTTTGGAGATAGAGAAAACCTCAAGAAAACCCCCTCCCTACAAACACATCAAGGTGAGCGCTCCCCTTCCTGCCGGTCAAAGCCTCTTTATGTTGTTTCTACCAGACCACCCTGCAATCAAATGAGGACGTAGCACCTTAGCCTCTCTCTTCCTCAGACTTCATAAATAGCTTATTGTCTCTGGATTTCAGGTACTAAATTTCATCAACCTGTGGCAAGTGGGGAAAAACTGAGACTTGACATCAGCTCCAGGCTTTCTGTCCAGAATAGACAGTTAATACTCCTAGTTTATTCTGGAGACATCAGATAAAGAACTTTCCTCAGTCACATCACAGCACTCAGATGTTTAGTTCTTGGTGCTCACAGATCCATACCTTCTCTCCCGCTTCTCTTCCTCGGTTGTCCCAGGCCAACAAAGTCATAGGGAAGGTGCAGATCCAGGTGGCTGACCTGTCGGAGATCCCGCGCTGTAACTGCAAGCCTGGTGATGAAAACCCATGTGGCCTGGAGTCGGAGTGTCTAAACAGAATGTCACAGTACGAGTGTCACCCGCAGGTGTGCCCTGCTGGGGACCGCTGTCAGAACCAGTGCTTTACAAAGAGGCTGTACCCCGATGCAGAGATCATCAAAACTGAGCGGAGAGGATGGGGCCTCAGAACCAAAAGAAGTATTAAAAAGGTAATGCCACCCTTGTCTCTTCGGGCGCTTCCATAGCATTGTGACATGGCTATAAGACGCACAGCGCTTACGACAGAAAGCTGCGACTTATCTCAAGGTTTGGCATTTGTTGAGCAACAAGAGTTGGGAAAGGCAAACAGGATACATAGCCCATGGCTATTAATTGATGAGCTTTAAACAGAAGGGGCATCGTGCTTTTTGTATTTGTGGTTTTTTTTAAATTATTGAATGACATGATTCAAACATATTTTCTTGTTGCTGCTTTTCATGGTGGATAAACATGTCAGAGAAGCAACGTAGTAAAGTTGATTACCCACTAGGGCAGAAACTTGCGAACACAGAACTGTGCTGCAGGCTCAAGTCATTAGCCATAAGTGTGACCGAGTCCCAGATCACTAAGGTAGACTAGACCACTAGTCCATCGCATTAGTTAAGAAGTCAGAGCTCGTTAAAGGCCTCAGATTACAATTAGAGTGGTGAAGCAGCTGGGATAATAGAACTCTGGGACGTATTTTTATTTTCACACCTCGAGACAGTTTTTCACAAGAATCTCTAGCACAGGGAAGAGATACCAGTTGGAGACTATTTTAAAGCCAAAATGCTTAAAAGGAAAGTCTCTAGTAAACCCTACTATTCAAAGATGGGTCTTAGCTTTTAGAGTACCTGAGAATCTCCTGTGGCTCTTGTCAAGAAACCAACTGTGGGGAGGGCGGTGTGTGCCTTTAACCCTAGCACTCAGGAGGCAGAGGCAGGCAGATCTCTGAGTTCAAGGCTAGCCTGATCTACATAGTGAGTTCTAGGACAACAAAGGCTAGATAGGGAGACCCTGTTTCGAAGGAAGGAAGGAAGGAAGGGAGGGAGGGACCGACCAGGGAACCAGGGGCTGGAGACATAAAGCACTCGTGGCTCTTGCAAAGCACCTCCCAGTTCTAGGGCATCCGATGCCCCCTTCTGACCTGGGCACCAACAGGCACATGTGGTGCACATATATACACACATGCGGGCAAAGCACTCATATACAGAAAATAAGCAATGAATCTAAAAAGTGGGGAGGCCAGGAGATGAGTTGGTATAAAGCGTGCTTCCTGCTCTCACAGAGGACCCAAGCTACAGAAGCAAACTGAGTCTGGACACTAGTGATGGAGACAGTGGTAACAGGGCATGCACTGAGACAGCGAGCCAAGAGCAGGTCTAAAGCAGTCCTTGAGGCAAGAACTACTGGATGACTTTAGGAGGGTGACTTCCTGACATCGCACGCTGGTTCTCTGTGACCACAAAGCCAGGGACTTAAACCTGACTGTGGTACTCACACTCGTTTCTATTACTCGAGAGGCTGGAGCAGGAGGACCATCAAGAACTTGATGCTGGCCTGGTCTATATAAACTTGGGAATTCCGGCCTGACCTTAAAAGAAAGACCCTGTCTCAAAAGCAGAACACGTAGCACTTAAGGGGCTGGAGAGGTGGCTCGGTGGTATGAGCACCGCTGCTTTTACACAGGACCCAGGTTCAATTGCAGCACTGAGCATCCACACGGTGGCTCACAACCATCTGTAACTTCAGTCCCAGGGGATCTAACACCCTCTTCAGGCCTCCATGGGCACTAGACGTGCACATGCACGGTGTCAGGACATCAAGCACATACAGGAGTGAACAGTAGAACTGTGACACAGGTTGCATCATCATAGTTGGCGGGGGCCATGGGTCGGGCTGTGCTCATGCTCAGCTGCTTCCTCATTCAGGGTTGCGAGTCAGCCAGGCTTGCCTCCTTGGCTTACCTGGCGGCTGGAGAGCTCCATTCTTTGTTGCTGTGGTCTGAGTTCGTTGTGCTTTGAGATGTTTTTTCTTCTGTTCCTGGTCAATAATGAGTCTTAACTTTCAGTGGCTTCCCCAGTTCCTCACTACCTGAGGTTCCCAGCGTAGGCATAAGAGAGACTCCACTTAGCATGGCAGACCTTGAGATCTTAGACAGCAAGGCCTTGTTAGCCCATGCACGACATCACTGTTGCCACGTTCTTAGAAGAGGGGATCACACAATGAATGGCATGAATCAGAAACAGGATATGGGGCAGCCTTGAGGACCTGGCACACTTGGAGTTTAAGAGAACAACTTTGCCTGGAGAAAGGAGGGTTTATGAGAAAGGGAAAAGTGCTAGGTCGGGGCCTATTCCAGCACAAGGCCATAGGTCTTCAGTGCAGGAGAGCGACACGGACACAAGGCCATAGGTCTTCAGTGCAGGAGAGCGACACGGACACAAGGCCATAGGTCTTCAGTGCAGGAGAGCGACACGGACATTACTGATATTTACTCGCAGCAGTCCTACAATGAGAACTGAGGAGAATTTGTATATGAAGTGAATATCCATTAAAATACTTGTTCCTCTGAGTTTGAAATGCTGTCGAGTTTTAGCTAATACAGCTGCCCGAGGCTGAGTGAGTGTGACTTCCAAGGTGACGAGGTCAGGGACAACATAACCCCAAGGAGCTGACTAGCATCACTTAGAGCAGCCAGGACAATGCCAAAGTCTTTCAAGGATACAGGAGTCCTGGACTCTTCCGTATCGGTGGTGGGAGCTTAAATGGAGCAGCCACTGTAGGTTGCCAGATTCTTTACACACACACATACTGCACTGTACAACAGATCTTCCCACTGCCTATTTAAACCAGGAAAATGAAAAGCTATAATCAAATGGAAACTCTTCCCAAATGTGTACAGCAGCTATAGGTATCATAGCAAAAATCTAGAAAGACTGACCAGTCTTCTGCAGGGGGTGAAGAGTCAAACAAATGGTGGCACAGCCACACTGCGGGGTCTACTGAGCCTTAAAGCACTGAAGCACACGTGGGTGACCGAGAATTAGCTGCTTTTTTTTTTAAGCTTCATTTTATTTGTTGCTAGCCTCATAGCTGTAGAGACAGCTGAGTCATTAGGGGCACTTGCTACTCTCACAGAGGATCCAGGTTTGAGTCCCAGCATCTACACAGAACTATCTGAACTCCAGTTCTTGGGCATCTGAACCCCTCTTCCAGCCTCTCTGGACACTGTATGTGCATGCTTGTGTGCACACACACTCAGGCAAAACATTCATACACGTAAAGTAAAAAAATCCTTAATTATTTTATGCGTTAGTGTTTTCTATACGTATGTATTTGCTCTGTGTGCCTGCTTGGTGCCTGCAGAGGTCAGAAGCCATCCTGCAGTAAATCACGTCTTTAGGAGCTGGAGAGATGGCTTAGCAGCCAAGACCACGGACTGATCTTCTAGAGAACCATGCTCGATTCCCAGCAACCACATGACAGCTCACAGCCATCTGTAACTCTAGTTCCAAGGGACCCAGTGCCCTCTCTGGCCTCAGAGGACACCAGGCATGCAAGTGGTGCACAGATATATACATGCAGGCAAAATATCCATACACTTAAATAATTTTTAAAAAGCAAATCTTTAAAAAAAACAGTGTCAAAAGATTACATATTAGATAAATCTGTTTATAGAACATCCTTGAATGGCATAATTATACTGATGGAGGGTGGGTGTGGCCGTCAAAGAAAAATTGGAGATATCCCGTGCTGTTCATACATCTGGAGCATGGTTTTGTGGCAGCAGGACTCCGTGTCTGAGTGGGTGGGTGCCAACACCAGCTTCCTAGTATTAGTACTATTGTAGATCTGTGAGATGTTATCACTGGAGAACCCCGAGAGAACAGCAGAACCACTGCATGTTCTTTAGCTGTAAATATAATCGTTTAGAGAGCAGACGTACCCTGTCTGTTCAGATCCACACCGTTCCCATTTCTCATCCCTAAATGCCACCAGTCCCTCGGTTACAAACAAGTAGAAGTTTGTGACTATAGTGATGACGAGTCAGGTTAGCTTTACTCCAAGTGTAGTGACATGCCACAGGTGCCACTTGGGAATGTGGAGATAATATCAGAGAGAAGGCAAGTGCATCACCGCCTTTGAAGTACTTACACAGCGCTGTTCCCGCCACCCAAGTACCAGTGAATCAGTAGTAACCCGCAGTTCCTAGGGTTGAGGGGGTCAGGATCTTTTTCTCTTTGTTTTTTGTAGGCGTGAGGGCATGTGTGTCACACCTGTAGATGTCAGGTGACAGTCCGGGTGCTGTTTCTAAGGTGCTTTCATGACTAATGTGTCTTCGTTAGCAAACTGGAGAGGAAAAGTTTCACTTTACCTTACAGTTGTAGTCCACCATGAAAGGAGTTCAGGGCAAGAACTCAAGGCCTGAAGTGAAGCAGAACCCAAGGCTCAGTCGCTTGCTTTGTTTGTTTTAAAGCTCTGGTTGTCTTGCGATTCAGTACGCAGACTCTCCCACCCGAGTGCTGGAAATAAAGGTGTGTGCCGCCATGCCTGGCCAGCCTGCTTCCTAGACCATCAGGACCACTGCCGGAAGAGCGCTCACAGTGAGCTGGGTCTTCCACACCAGTCACTAACCAGATGTTTTCTCAGTCGAGGTTCCTCCTCCCAGACGGTTCAAGCTCCTGGGTAGTTGACAACAGGCCAAACAAGGACAAACAGGGTTTCTCACGGCCTGGACCTTCTCCATGCTGGCCAGTGAGCTTCACTGTCTCTAGATTTCCCAACAACACGGCATGTGCTACCAGGCTTGGCCTCTTACTTAGTTTCTGGGGACCTGAGCTTAGGTCATCACATTTGTGAGGCGAGTGTTTGACCGACTGAGTCATCTCACAGCTCTGTCTGAGCATAGGCATAGGCAGACCCACACATGCACGCTGTGGTGCCCGGTGAAAGTTAGGACATTGCTCATTTCCCTCATGTGGTTCACAGCATCACACTCAGGTCACACACCAAGCCATTACTGTCCCCCAGTCCTGGGCTTTAAGATTTTATGTGTCTAGGCTGGCCCTGAAATCCACAGAGGGGGACTGAACTGATGATGCACCTGCCCACGCTTTCCCAGGGCTGGGGTTATAGGCGTGCACCCCCATGCCCAGTTTATATGCTGTTAGGGATTGAACCCATGGCTTTGCACAAGCTAGGCAAGAATTCTGCTAATTGAATTACAGTCCTGGCCCTCAGAAATGTTTTTAGTTGATGTTCTTGTTCATACTTGTGGTATTAGGATGTGCGTTACAGTAGAGCTGATATTACAGTTCTGTGTTGAATGTTGCTTTGCAGGGGGAATTTGTAAACGAATATGTCGGTGAACTAATCGACGAGGAAGAGTGCAGACTTCGAATCAAGCGAGCCCACGAGAACAGTGTAACTAATTTTTATATGTTAACTGTTACCAAGGTAAAATTGCTTTTATTTTTTGGTAAGACAAAAGGACGTTTTATGTTTTGTTCATAATTTTCTGTTGACCTAGGTTTCTGTTCATTTCACTTTCTCTAAGTAGACTATGACGATGGTCAGTAGTCAGTGCTGTAATTATCTCCGGAGTGCAAGACTCCAACTACAGGGAAATGCTAAGCAGAAACAAAGTGACCACGTCTGGACTCAGTTGCTGGGTCCTAGTCCTAGATCTGAGGCAGCAAGAACCCTGGGTTCTTTATCACTGCTGGAAAAATCAAGTATGATTCTGAGTTATAAAATAATCTTGAAACTTCTGATTAGCCAAAACCTCAAAACTTTTCTCTGTTTATTAAGTTTTAAAAAAAATAACAGGAGGGTCAGAGAAATAACTCCATGGTTGGGAACATTCGTTGCTCTTGCAGAAAACTGGGGTTCAGTTCTAAACTCCCACATGCTGGCACACAATCTGGAACTTCATTCCCAGGGGATCTGATATCTTATCTCTAAGGGCACCAGGGACTCTGTGATTCACACACATACATGCAGGCAACACTATACACGTAGAACAAGCGACAGGAAAACAATGAATGTTGGCATAAGAACAATGGAAGTTTAAATACAATTTTAGCCAGGCATTGTGGCACATCCCAGCGTTTGGGAGGTTAAGGCAGGAGGGTCATCAGCTTTAGTTAGAGGCCAGCCTGGGCTACATAATTATGATCCTGTCTAAATAAAAGAGAAACAGACTCAGAAAAGGAAACAACCTTGAAGACTGTATGTGACCGTTAGATTGATCTGTACTTGCCTGTCTTCTCACAGCTAGGACCTCACTTCTTACAGTTGTCCTTACAGAGGACAGGAAGCCCAGGCCTAGGCACAATTCAGTCGTTGTTTAGTATACTATCACACTTTAACGACCAAGACTAGTACCCGTGTTCCCTGTGTTCCATGATGTTTCTAAAAGAGTCAGAATACCTTCCGGGCTGGGGTCGTGGCTCAGTGCTAAAGCATGTGCTGGATATATGCGAGGCTGTGGGTTTGAGCCTCATCACAGGCAAAAACATGGCAGAAAGCCAACGAAAAGCAGTAAAAGAGATCGTAAAAGAGATCGTGGACATGGTGGCGCACACCTTTAATTCTGGCACGTTTGAGGCAGAGGCAAAGGCAGGCAGATCTCCGAGTTCAAGGACAGCCTGGTCTGTAGAGCGAGTTCCACACGAGCCAGAGTCATATTGTGAGACACTATCTCAAAAAAGAAAGAAGGAAGATATAACATATGTAGTTATGTCAGTGTGTGAAGAGTTTAAGCTTCCACGTGTTTCCCAGGGTGAATTCCGCTGCCACTGTTATGCTGGAGTCTGTCTGTGAGTCCTAGGATTCCTGAGCTCAGCTCAGTGACAGTGTCCTGTGGGCTCAGGCCGTGGAGCTACCCACATTGATAGAGCCATCCTCAGGCCTAATTGTGTGGTAGTGTCTGTGTAGGTAACCCTGTGAGAGTACAGAGATGAAGGACTGTCACCTCCCACTCAGGGACAGTCTCATCTGGCTTCTCCGTCATGGTGTAATCTCATCTCTCCTGAGTGGGAGAGAAGCCGAGACAAAATGCCTGGCTGAGATGGGTTATCTGAACCATGTAGCTCTGTGGTCAAAAACGCCTAAACCTATGACCTGCTGATCTTCACCTGTTAGACGACCATTAAAAGCCCTCAAGTAGAGAGCGAGGTGACTCCATAGAGGGTGTCCGGAGTGTTTTCAGAGCTGACAGTTGGCACACACCAGCTGATGATGATACTGACTTGTGTTCCCTAACTGAATGTTTCTAAACGAGTTTGTATTTAGTTTATGTCACAGTCCCCCCACTTTGTTTCTTTCTGAAGGACCGTATAATTGATGCTGGACCAAAGGGAAATTATTCTCGTTTCATGAACCACAGTTGTAATCCAAACTGTGAGACACAGAAGTGGACCGTGAATGGAGATGTCCGAGTCGGGCTGTTCGCTCTTTGTGACATCCCTGCAGGTACTGCCGGGGTCCCTCTGTGGGGAGCTTGTCTTGTCAGGAAGAACATTATCCGTAAGTCTGAGGCCCTGAGTGTTCATTCAGCTCAGACAACCGGGTGTTGTTTGCCAATGAGGTAAAACTACATCTGAAGAGAAAACCTGTCCAGCCTCTCTGCAGAAGAAGGACAGTGCAGTGTCTCAGTACAGACGCATCACTTCCCAAAACAGTGCTGTCTGCATAATGGAACCAGATGGCCTCGCTCTTGTGTGCTTTTAAAAACATATTAAAGGTAATTAGCTTACAGAGGCTGGAGAGGTGGCTCAGCAGTTAAGAGTCTGTACCTCTTGTGTAGAGGCCCTGAGATCAATGCCCAGCATCCATATGGGACAGCTCACAACCACTTCTACTCCAGCTACAGGAGGTCAGACCCCCCCCAGCTCCCATAGGCGCGCGCGTGTGCGCGCACACACACACACACACACACACACACACACAGTCACAGGCACCCACACCTACTCACACACACACACAGTCACAGGCACCCACACCTACACACACACACACACACACACACACACACAGTCACAGGCACCCACACCTACTCATACACACACACACACACACACACACACACACACAGTCACAGGCACCCACACCTACTCATACACACACACACACACACACACACACACAGTCACAGGCACCCACACCTACTCACACACACATACACACAGTCACAGGCACCCACACCTACTCACACACACACACACACACACACACACACAGTCATAGGCACCCACACCTACTCACACATACACACACACACACAGTCACAGGCACCCACACCTACTCATACACACACACACACACACAGTCACAGGCACCCACACCTACTCACACACACATACACACACACACAGTCACAGGCACCCACACACTCGCACACACACACACAGTCACAAACAATGCAATAAATCTTTTTTAAAAGCAATTTGCAGTATCCAGATCAACTGGTTCCTTTTTCTCTCTTTAGTTTTCAACTCTGAAGACCATTGTGCTTCAGATTAGACACTAGGAGCCTCAGAGCCACAGTGGCTCCTCTCCTTTTCCTACCCCAGTGAGCATGTCTGCAGGACCAGCTAGTGTTCGAATTTAGGGAATGGTAGAGCAGTTCTCCAGCTAGGGACCTGCTGAAAGGATTGTTCAGCCTGCCTTTCACGGGTGTGGTGAGCTACGGCGGTGAGCGTGTATGGTTCACAGTGGATGGCATTCCTAACGCTGTCATGATGTCACAGTCATGCCAGTTAGGAACTAGAGCTGAGCTGTAGAAAGAGGGTGAGGCTAGAAGCCCTTCTTGGCCATAGCTCACAAGTCCCCGGTTCTTATTTCACTGCTTGTCGCCCCTTTTTGTTGAAGGGTAGTCTCCTTTTGGAACAGCTAGCTTTGGTGTGCTTCAGTGGCAGGAATGTTGACCACACGGCCCGCTTCCATCGTTGCTTTCAGTGAGATGGCTGTGGAAGGAGGAGAAGTCTTTACATTGTATGTGCTGTGAGGACAGAGGCGGCCTTCGAGGACTGAGCTCCACTCCTCACCATGGGCTCTGCATTGGGCTCTCACTGTCAGGCTTGCATGACGAGCTTTCACCCCTGAGCCTGGGCAGCCTTGGTCGAAGACCCATGTGTCTACGTGAAAGCGGCTGGCCGTGTTTCTTCCTCATGACGTCACTGTGAATAATTTTCTTCTCTTGTGTTTTAGGGATGGAGTTAACATTTAATTACAACTTGGACTGTCTGGGCAATGGCAGGACAGTATGCCACTGCGGAGCAGACAACTGCAGTGGTTTCCTAGGAGTGCGGCCAAAGGTCAGTTGTGCAGGGCGCTCCACCCAAGGGCAGGAGAGGGCTGTGCTACAGGAGTTGGCTTCTAACTGCGTGGCTCTTACAGAGTTCCCGCCGCTCTGTCAGGTCTGTTTAGTGGGGGTGGTTGTTTTGAGATGAATCTCTTGGAGCACAGGCTGGCCTTGAACTCTCGTTCTTGGGGATGACCTTGAGTTCCTGACTCTTCTACCCTCGATCCCCAAATACTGGGCTTCCAGGCAGAGGCCACCATACCCAACTGGCTCTTCTCACTCTTAATTAAGCTTGTTTTAGTAAGGTCTGATAGGCTCTGAAGTGTAAGAAACCCCTTGAATTACATACTTTTTAAATGGTGAACGTTACCTGGGTGTGGTGACTCAAATTCTAGCACTTGGGAAGAGGAAGATTACTGTTAATTTCAGGATGGCCAAAAAACAAACAAACAAAAAACCCAAACAGGAAACCCTGCATAAATAAAAAGGTATAGTTGTAGTAGGCTCCTGGAGGAGCCAAGCTTAGTTCCCACGTCCACAGCAGGCAGCTGACCACCCTCTGTGACTCCAGCTCCAGGCGATTTGGTGCTTCCGGCCTCTCTGAGCAGCTGCGCTCATGTGCACGTCCCCACACACAGACACACAGAATAAAGAGCAAATCATTAAAGATCATTGAACTTTTGATGATTCTCCAGAATGCTTCGTTGTGGGAACAGACAACATAGGCTCCAAGCAGATCCGTCTGTCCTTCCGAGGGACAGCTGTTTGCTGATGGGCAAAAAACACCATGATGCACAAAGCTACTGGGAGTATCTGGGAAACAGCCCAGCTCTGGAGAAATGGTTGTGTTGTATCTGGGGCTGGGGAGAGGGATGGCTTTATGATCACCAAGGAGGATTTCATGGAGGTCAGGAACATGCTGCTGCCGCCTGTGCTGCTGCCGCCTGTGCTGCTGCCATGGCCCCATGTGAGGTCTCTGTGCAGCCCAGAATGCTGGTTCTAGAAGACAACTTTCTTTTAGGCCTCTAGAGTAATCTCAGCACTAAAATTCACCAGTGATGAGCAGGTGACAGAACCAGGCACAGTCAGCGTTAGCGGAGCCCACTGCTGAACATGCTGGCGGCCCTTCTCTGCTCGGCTGGTCGGCCAGCAGGTGTTCGACCCTGGCAAGCTCGTAGCCTCTGAACAGAAGTGCATGACATTACAGAGGAGACTCCGACTCGCCGTTGCCAGTGTCGGCTGCCCACTGACTACCTAGTTCCTGCTTCCGTACCACATTCTATCATCTGTGGCTACTTATGGGTCCTGACTTTGTCTGTGGGGACTGAGTTCACCTTCCCACTTGCTGAAATGTTGAGGCCTTGCTGCAGTGAAGGCCAGAATCACAGGATGAAAGCGAGACTTGTGTCTTGACTGAACGTTCCTCCAAGCACCCACCAGCTCAACCAGCTTAATTTGAGAAACGTGTAGATGAAGGCCTATGTCCCTCTCCCTCAATTTAAAACAGCCTGCTTTTTAAAAAAAAAAAAATCAAGGAAGGAGCTAGAGAGAAGGTTCAATGGTTAGGAGCACTGGCTGCTCTTTCAGAGGACCAGGGTTCAAATCCCAGCAACCACATGGCAGCTGACAGCTATCTGTAACTCTAGTTATCCAACTCCCTCATACAGACATATGCCAGTGAACATAAAATGAATTGAATTTAAAGAATGAAGGGAAGATAAAAGAGTTCCGTGGTCACTACAGTGATCTGGGGATCAGCTTTCAGGACACATTCAGAGCTGCACTTAAGGCCAAGCGGTGCACACTCCTTTCTGGGTAAAGCGTCATCGTTATTTGATGTTAAAACCACGGTTTGTCTGTCTTCCCAGTCTGCATGTACGTCAGCAGCTGACGAGAAGACAAAAAATGCCAAGTTAAAGAAGAGGCGGAGAGGCAAAGCAGAGGCCAAGCAAATCCATGAGGATTATTGTTTTCAGTGTGGGGATGGTGGAGAGTTGGTCATGTGTGACAAAAAAGACTGTCCCAAAGCGTACCACCTCCTATGCCTTAACCTGACTCAGCCACCCTACGGTAAGCCAGGCCGCAGGCCCTGCCTTCTCTGCTTCAGGTTTTGCCATTGATTTGGGATGCACTGCTCTATTTAATGCAACTGTGAAGTCAGAAACACTGAACAGAACAAAACTACTTGTCAGGAATGTTTCCACGCAGATGACACACCTCATGTGGGAGCAAGGGCCCATTTCTTATTTATGATCACCGTGGGTGGTAGCTGGCTTCCATGACATTGGGTTTGGGCCACTAACTCATATCTATATGAAAAAAACACTACAAAATGTACGTTTGTTTGGCTGAAGTTTGGAGTTGGGTTCAAAGAAGGTAGGGTATGAGGCAGGTGCAGTGGTGCCCATTTTAATCCCAGCACTTGGGAGGCACAAGCCAGTGGATCAATCATTGGGAGTTCAAGGACAGCCTACATTCTGTAGACAGACCTTGTTTCAGAACAGGGTTAATGACACAGGTCTTTAATCCTAGCACTTAGGAAACAGGTAGTAGGACAGCTAGGCTACACAGTGAGGCCCTGTCTCCAAAAAGGGGGCAGGGGGTCTCTTGGGCATTTTTCTGGGTATTCAAGAAACAGGCTAACAGATGTTTCCCTCTCTCCCAACCCTGCACTAGGAAAGTGGGAGTGCCCGTGGCATCAGTGTGACGAGTGTGGCAGTGCAGCCATTTCCTTCTGTGAATTCTGTCCACACTCCTTCTGTAAGGCTCATGAAAAGGGGGCTCTGGTACCCTCTGCACTAGAAGGTCGTCTCTGCTGCTCCAACCATGACCCTGCATCTCCTGTGTCACCGGAATACTGGAGCAAGATGAGATGTAAATGGGAATCCCAAGATGGTGGGGAAGAAGTAAAGGAGTGAGAGGTGGTGACTTCCTTCCCTGCAGCTCGCAGTCCCAGAGGCAACAGAGCACGCACTGTGCTTGCCACCATCCACACCGCCTTCTAACCGATGGGAGCTGGCTCACACAGGCTAAAGCACGGTGGTGTTTCCTATTGTGTTGTTTGGGGGATAATTTGTGGACAGCAGAATTCCCTTGGTCTTTTCTTGCCTATTATTGTGCTTCAGTGTCTTTGCAGTCAGCAAAAGAGGTGTCCTCGTTCTTAGAGTTGAAAGTTAAAAGAATGTTTTGTCGATAAGATCGGTGTAAAGCCTGAAATGTAAATCCTGGGTTGTGTAAAGCGAAAGCAGCCACTCCTGTATTTATTTCCTTTTTTTAGGAATTCTGAGAAGTATAGTTGAAACAGTCTAACCTCTGTGAGCGTGCATGGGTGCGTGCGTGCGTGACTACCTTTATATACCTCTTTACTGAGCCGTAGATTGGCTAACTTCTCTTTCCCTTTTCACATGCCTTTTCTTGTGTCAGAGAAGGCTCTCAGCAAGTATTCAGACTGGCCTCTTGGAAACAAACTGCTCGACAGCATTTACCTCTGTGGTGGGCTTCACAGTGCGCCAACTCTACCTAGAAGCATCCTGTAGGGAAAAGGAATGAGTGCACTCACTCATTGTGAAATGTCACCCGTTCACAGACTTTTCTGATACATTTGAGGGACGTGGATGCACAGGAAAATGCTCCTTTCTGCTCCTCACCACTGGGAAGGGGCTAAGAAAGATTAAGGCACAGACCAAAAGTTGGGTCATATATGCACCACTTTCTGACCAGTTTAATGTAGACTCCAGTCTAACCTGGAACTTAAGGGCATTTTATTTTCTGTCTTTCCCTCTGCCGACCCCGTTCCCTTGCAGGCTGGGTCACTCAGTCATGCTTTCTGGCAAAGCTATGTAATTGAATCTGAATTATATTTTAATAGACTTTCTCAGTTGATTTCCTAACTTAGGGATGGTGCAAGTGGACAGAAACATCCCCAAGTTATATGTGAACAATTTCTACTTAGTATTACGCAATACTTAAGATTGTCCCCATTGCCTAAGGGGAAGAAGTTGCTCTTTCACAGGGTATGTAGGAGCCACAGAGGCGTTCCTGTTAGAAAGCACTTGAAAATGCCCCCCAGAAAGTCAGTGTTTGCAAACATGGCTGTGACGTTTGAATCGTTTGAATAGTACAGACCCAGCATACCAAGGTGTCTGCCCACAGAATTCACTTGCATCTAGCACTTAGGAATATATCTATTCCAGTATTACTTGTCTGAAATCATGGTGGACATGGTGACATTAGACTAAATGGCAGTCTGGTGTTACCATGAAACATGAACTTTCTCAGTGAGTTCTAACTGCTTACTGGAGGTACCCAGTAGGACTTATTGTCCTTAAGAACCAAGTACTTTACTAGTGTAGGAGATGCTCTACGACACCCTGAGGTTGTGTTAGGTGTGTTCTGATCCTTTCTTAATTTTATACAAGTCAATTCAGACCTCTTCTCTGAACAAAAGAAAGAGCAATTTTTGTGCCTCTTTTTAAAATATATATAAATGTGCAATTTATAGGCAACAAACACTACAGTTCCTCTCTCTAAGCTCCTAAACTGCCATTTTCCTAGTTGTAGCAATTCTAGTAGTTCTGCTGGTTGGACAGACTCCGTGAGGAGGGAGGCGGGGTGGAACAGCATCTAGTGAGTGCGGTCACCACGACTGGAGTGAGGCACTGCCTACACAAACACTAAAGCAATTATGAAGTTTGATGTCCTTTAAAAAAATAATGTAAGAGTATCTGGGTTTTATCATATTAAATTTTATTTTATACAGACATGATAACATTTTTTAAACTCCTTAATAAGGGACTTTGATACTCCAAATGTAACCCTTATGAGAACAATATCCGATGTGAGATTGTATCTTCTTTCCTTTTTGACCTCATGCTTTTTAGTATCTGATAACTTTTATAGAGTAAGCCCCGGGGTGCATCGTGTATTTATAAATACCTTACCCCGACCTGTCTCTGTTCTGCTTCTCTGGGATGGCTTACTTGTGTTTATATCCATAAAAGGGGTTTGCACTTTCCAAGTCTGTTCTTGCTAAACGGCTCATAGGTTTGCTCCCAGAAGCACTCATGCTCCAAACTTGCCTTTGCTGTGCCAGTGCAAGGGTTTCTTCCTGTGCCATTGTGGCCTGGGTCTTAGAATGGAGTGTTAAGAAAACAGAAAGTGTACATACACTGTCCTTTCATGTCCTATGTCAGTGACATTCCAAAAGGCACTGTGCTTACAGAGTCTGAAGCTGGTAGTTGTTAGCTTTGAAATATGATTTTGGTATACAGTATTTGTGGTCGATTTTATTCAGCCCAGAAATCAAGGACCTAAAGCAGCATGGGATAATAGTGGTATTTCCTAACCTCAGGAGGAAGATGAGATTCTGATTATCAGTGTAAAGCTTTAGAAGGTTGGCCGGAAAGAGCTAGAAATGATAGTGCCAGGTCAGCATAGGCTGTGCCTTGGAGGCCTCACTGGGCTGCCAGTGTAGCTGCCTGTGCCTGGCTGCTTAGGACAGGGCCAAAGCTCTTCACTACCCGTGTGCCGCAGCCACCGCTGACTTGAGTCAAGCTGTCTTGAGTCAGGCTTGGAGAGCAGAGGGGGGTAGGGTTATCTTCACTTGCTCTGCGAGCCCTACTCTATTTTTAATTCTCAAAAATGACCTTTCCTAAGCTGTAGAATAGACTGAGTTTTCTGTGTGTTATATAATTGACATTATATATGTACATATATAATGTTTTATTTATATATATATGAGATGCACACACACACACACACACACACACACACACACACAAAGTAGGAAGTATTTGAAACTAAAGACCTAAGAAGGGCCCTGCAGCCCGCTGCTTTCTGTCAGTGTCTCTCGCTGCAGTGTTTGCAGAAGTGTGTGTAGGTGATGTGGATCTGAGATTCTGAGGCGCTCTCCGTCTGCTCATCTGAAGTACTCGGGGACTGGTAGGCAGCTTCTCTGCAGTAGTTCCTGTTCTGAGCACGTTCTTACAGGATGTGTTCTGTCAGGGTCAAAGCCAGACTAGTTTGAAATCCTAACGTTCTCTGTTCAGAACATAGTGCCTGGCTCTCCAGGAGCCACTGCTGACCTTGTCAAGACAACACTCATCTTGCCTTCGTCCGCACAGAGCTAAGATGCTGCCAGCCAGGTACCATGTCCTGATTGGAGAGGAAAACAAGTTGCCTTTGTCTCTAAGCTCTAACAACTTGCAGTGTCTCTGTTCCTCAGGAGATGACAAGGCTTTGCTTTATTTCTAGACTTGAGTTCCTTTTCACTGCATCCGACCACCCCATACTCTGCCAAGTTGCTAAGGGCAGCACCAGAAGTGATGGGATGGCGAGGTCCTTCAAAGGAGTGCCCACACTTGGTCTCTGCTTATATTCATAACAGAACGGTTACAAAAAGGGTTGGTCCATTTTCAGATGGACCAACAGGACGAATGTAGACTGCTCTGCAGTGGGTTAGCAAATACAGAAAGCTGGGCATTTGTATGAACTGAAATATCACAGCTTTGACCTCGGGGAGGTACTGGAAATCTTGGGAGAAAGGGAGGGAAAAGCACACTACAGTTCCCGTGACACTGAGACCCCTGCCCCATTGATTTCAGGCTCCTCAAGTACTTGGGACTTCAGATTCTCATTTTACATTTTATATTTTTAAAATTATGAAGTAGAAAGCATCATTCTGTATCCTGTCAAAAATGAAGTCTCCCGACGGGAGCATAGACCTCTGAGGAAGGGGCTCCTGCATGAGCTGTGAGCAGCAGTTTGAGAAGTGATTTCCCTAGTTTTTGTTTTGCTTTTTTCCCCCTTTGTTTGCCTCATCCCCGAGTACCTCTTCTTTCTGTTTAACATGTGCCTGTGTGGGGAGGAGGGGAGCATTTATGTTATTCCCCTGAAATGCTTTGTATAACCTGTTTCAAAACCCATTTCTTCTGGGCATGGTTGCACAGGCCTTTAACCCTAGCACTGCAGAAGCAGAGGCAGCCATACTCTGTGAGTTCAAGGCCTACGTAATGAGTTCCCAATCAGCCAGGGCTATGGAGAGAGACCTTGTCTCAAAAGAAGAAAAAGAAAAAAATTGTTTGGCTTTTATCAATCCATTGCACAAGTGGCAGATGTGAGCACTTGTACCTGTGTGGGGGAGGGGGAAAAAAGGATCACTTGTCCTTCAGTAGGCTCCCAAAGTCATTAACATGTACGTTAAAGGGAAAATAGAAGTTGCCAAAGTCAGTATTCGGTCCTGGGTTTTCTTGTGACTTCACTGCGTCTACTAAGAGATGAGAAGCTTCCTTACCTGCTGACTGATCCTGCCTGTGTGCAATGGCTTTCACCTGTCTGCCAGTTTGCTCAATTGGGTCTTCTCTGTCAGCTGAAAGCAGTGAGGGAAATTACACTTTTGTTGTTAGTTAACATCTCATATTTTGTACCCTATGGTAACTGTGTTGCTGCCAATAACCAAGATGCTAAATGATTACTGCTGGCTAAAAGACCTTTTTATATACAAAGACGTGTGTATTTTCAACTGATATGGCAAGTTCATGTGTGTCCATTTGAATATTACACAATAAACACATACTGTGGATTCCATCTTCACTTTGTGTTCTTTGAATAACGTCCTTGAGATTGTTTACGTCTGTGTTTACCTGTAATGAACTCTGTGGACCTGTGAAATATCCAAGTGTCAACATCCACTAGTCAGTCTCTTTAGCTTCTGTGACTTGGAGCTCCTAACACTAAGGGATTAGTGTTCGTTTTCCCCAGGGGTATTTGACTAGGGCATTACTGTTTAATGACTTCAAGACATATTTTAAGGACTTTGTTTATTGACCAATGTCTTATTGCAAAGTATGAGCCTACCAGTCGTGGTTACCCTGTACAGAGATAGCTGTTAACGAGTCGTAGTGTATGTGAGATCGCTTGTAACATTTAAGCTGCTTTCTGATGTGTGCTGGTGGGACAGTTTTTGTACACTGTATTTACTAGAACTTTGCCTTTTTAATCTTACAGATACTTTAGAATTCAAATATGTTTTCTGCTTCTGTAAGAATGTGGGAAAGCTTTTAATAATGGCATTCCAAATTGATTTCAGGTCTTGCTTGAGGTTGACTTTAATAAATTGTCCTGTATGGTCTACTTAAGAATATGGGCTTGTTCTTTACCTGTAATTTCATGGTACAGTTTGCTGGGAAATGAGACACAAAAATGCAGCCACTCACCCTCAGCCCAGTTTTTTCCCTTTGAAATGCTGCTAAGAAATAGTTTCTTTAAAGTGGGTTTCCTGGTTTGCTTTTGTAGAGGGAGCATCTGGAGAATGGTGTTTCTTTTCGTGTCCTATGAGCTGATCTGAGACCCAAAGGTGACCTGCTGGTTGGACAATAGTCAGGTCAACCAGAGAAGGAGTGCCTTTGTTACTTGCTAGGTGGTATTCAGAACAAAGCAAATGAGCTCTGAATTTCCTGCTTACCGGAGACCCCGCTGGCACAGTCCCCTCGGAGGTCGCTAGGTGGCGCTGGGCCCCAGGTGGGCGGAACCGCGGCGCGCCGGAGCCACGTCAGCGTCTGATCTGCCGGCCGCGCGTGTGGCGAGATGGGGAATGCGGCCCTGGGAGCGGAGCTGGGCGTGCGGGTCCTGCTCTTTGTGGCCTTCCTGTAAGGATCTGTCAACGTTCCCAGGCGCTCGCACTTCACAAGCTGCTGGGGGGTTGGGGGGAAGGTTCTTTCGCCGAAGTAGCCTGTCAATCTTCCCCCGTTTCCTCCTCAGGGCGACCGAGCTGCTCCCTCCCTTCCAGCGGCGGATTCAGCCC
This sequence comes from Rattus norvegicus, assembly GCF_021556685.1. Taxonomy (NCBI): domain Eukaryota; kingdom Metazoa; phylum Chordata; class Mammalia; order Rodentia; family Muridae; genus Rattus; species Rattus norvegicus. The sequence continues at coordinate 74,404,585 of NC_141549.1, read as the reverse complement.
GAGGAGCTGTGGCTTTACCGGAACCCGTACGTGGAGGCGGAATACTTCCCCACCGGCCCCATGTTTGTGCGTGAGCTGCCCTCCCGCCCTGGTGGACTCCTCCCTGCCTTATGCTGGGTGCTCAGGATTTGAGCCTTGGGCAAGGCTTCTGGTGGGCTCTCCGAGTTCGAGCTTAGTGAGCGGCAACAGGTGGTTTAGGCCAGGAGGGACTTGGTTTTACCTGTCCTGTGCTCTCCTTCAGGTCATTGCCTTTCTCACCCCACTGTCCCTGATCTTCTTCGCCAAGTTTCTGAGGAAAGCTGACGCCACCGACAGCAAGCAAGCCTGCCTCGGTAAGTCGCCCTTCCAGTTATTCTTCCCCGTTGGCTAGGCAGTGGGGTTCAGCCACTCTGTACCCCAAAGTTGTCCTCTTACCCGACGAGGCCACGGAGCAGCAGTACTGCTAAGAAAGTGCATTACACCGCACCACACAGGTGTACCTCAGGGCTCCGGCTTCTCTGCCCCTAGGCCATTTAGTTTTTCTGGAACAAGGGCCACAGTTGCTTTTATACTTGCTTCTGGTTGGGTTCTACCTCAGAGCACATCAGGCTCTATTAATGAGGTGGTGGCATACTCTTCCCCAAGCAGATGGCGCTAACGGGTTCTTTGCTTTCCAGCTGCCAGCCTTGCCCTAGCTCTGAATGGTGTCTTTACCAACATCATAAAACTGATAGTGGGCAGGTAAGTGAGAGACTCGGCCCTCAAACCTCCCTCAGTCACATGTTCTCAGATTAGTCTTTCTCACCAGAACTCACTCTGCTTGCCCTCTCTGCCTGCCCTAAATGTACCACCTGGTCTGTGCCCTGTCCTGACAGTATTTCCCACAGTGACAGTCTTTAGTGTACCTAAAGCTGCAGTCTGATTAGCTAGACACTTTCTTAAACGTTGGCCACGTGACTAAAGCCTTTTTCTCCGTATAAACACTATCCTAACCCCATTACACTATTTGCCTGCGACATTAATGCTTAACAGATTATTGACATCCACTACTACTGAGAAGTACTTCCTGAGACAGTAAATTATATGTGCTCAAACTATGCTTATGTCTTCCAGGCCACGCCCAGATTTCTTCTACCGATGCTTCCCCGATGGGATGGCCCATTCTGACCTGACTTGCACAGGGGACAAGGATGTGGTGAATGAGGGCCGAAAGAGCTTCCCCAGTGGACACTCTTCCTGTATGAGTCTCATGTGAACTACCTCAATGCTTACATGGATATGTGTTTGGCTTCTCTGTGTGGATGCATGCTGAGGAGGGTAGGGGGAGGCGTTAGGTCCCCTGAAGTGGAGTTAGAGACCAGCCTGAGTTGCCATGTGAGTGCTGGGAACTGAACCAAGGTCCTCTCAAAAGCCAACTGCTGCTGAGTCACTCTTAGCTCCTCCAGCCCCAGTGTGTACTTTAAATATGGTTACATTTAACCTTCAGAGCTTTGTAGGGACGAGCCATCTCTTCCTAGTCAAGAGCTACTTGTGAGGGGCCGCTGAGCCGTTTATGTTGTTCCTTTGTAGCTCCCCAGACCGCAGCAAGGCCTATTTTGTAACTTTTATGATTCCCACTTATAGATGAGGAGTCTACGGCACTGTGCAAAGTAGTAACTTCTATTCCAGAAACCATTGTTACTTAGTATTTTAACTCGGGGACAGAGAATGAAGCCTTCATTTCCCCGTTCCCTGTAATGACTTGGGGTAATCCTGCCCTTGCTGCCTGCCCTGTCTGGATGTGGGTGACAGGGCCCCACAGAAGGACGCCCAGCTCACAGGTCTTCCCTTTCTAGTTGCCTTTGCTGGCCTGGCCTTTGCTTCCTTCTACCTGGCAGGGAAGTTACACTGCTTCACACCCCAAGGCCGAGGGAAGTCCTGGAGGCTCTGTGCCTTTCTGTCACCTTTACTCTTTGCAGCTGTGATTGCACTGTCCCGCACGTGTGACTATAAGCACCACTGGCAAGGTAAGCAGGGTTTTAATTTGTCTTGTTTATGCCACAGGATTTCTGCTCTGCTTGTGTTAAGCACTGCGGAGTGGCTTACTGCGCTGCTGAGGCAACCCGAGTACTGTATTGTGTGTGCATTTACAGCCACAGGGACAAACGTGGTGGGCAGCGAGTGGCTCAGAGTTAAAGGCACTTGATGCACAAGCCTGGCATTGCTGTGTCTAATCCCCGGAACACACGTATAGGTAGAAGGAAAGACAGGATTCCAGCGTTGTCCTCTCACCTCCACACGGATCCCTGCCCAACACACATGTTCTTTTTAAAATTTGTATATAGTATATATGCACGTGAGTGCAGGTACATGATTCCTCCAATCATGCGGGAAGCTAGGCATGTGACAGTAACCCTCCCCAGCATAGCAGATACAAGGCCACTCTCAGCTTTTTATGTGGGTACTGGGGATTTGAACCCAGGTCTTCTTGTTGATGCAAGTAAGTGCTCGTACCTGCTCAGCCAGCTCCTCAGCTCTCAACTGTTAACCCAACATCACCCCCAACCCCAATGCCACCAGACAGGGTTTCATTAGTTAGCTCTGGATGGCCCTGGATCTTGCTATGTAGACCAAGCTGGCCTTGAACTTACAGAATTACAGCTGCCTCTGTTTGCTGGGTGCTGTATAAAAGGTGCGCACTACCGTACCTCAGCTCCCTCTATTTTTAAGACAGGACCCCGCCTCTAGCCCAAGCCTAGACAGAAGCAGGCTTCTGTGTCAGCCTCCCATATGTTGGGTTGACCGTGTGCCGCCAAGCCTCGGCAGAATTCTTCAAGTAGTGAAAGCTAATGAATGGCGAGTCACAAAAACACTTGTTATCCTTTGTTAAAACATTCTAACTCAGTCCATGCTGATTGAAGGGTGTGTTGTTTGATGTTAAGAGAACAATCTGACTAATAACCCCGAAACTGTATGATAAAATAAAGTCACTCTAAAGAAACTAATAGCACAGGTTCAGGGCTGTTTTTAGCCCCTACAAGCAGAGGGCCAGGTTGCCTGTGTAGCGTCTAGCATGGTTTTAAGGGGTGCTATTTTCTCTCTTCAGATGTGCTCGTTGGATCCATGATTGGAACAACATTTGCCTATGTCTGCTACAGGCAGTACTACCCCCCTCTCACTGACACAGAGTGCCATAAACCATTCCAGGACAAGCACAGACTTCCGTCTTCACAGAAGCCCAGTGTGCCTCACCGTTTGGACATTTAGTTGAGTCTACCTCAGTGGAGAGCAAGCAAATCAATCCTCCTAACTGGACACCATGCACAAGCCAAGGATTTCTGGCTTTTACCTCTTCCAAGGTCAAAGGGAGGACACAGCCACACTGTGCACCTTTGCCCCACTTCCAAGGCTAGACCCTGAGGTCTCACTGCCTGGCTTGACACGGGCTCTCTCAGTGCTTCTCTCACTAGGTTAATGAGTCCGGTCCCAGTATTCTCAGATCTAGTCAGTGTCTTTATGTCGATGTAAATGTCACTCCTGAAGAAAGCTTTTTATAAAGGAAGCTTCTCATGACCCCATTTTATCCTAGAAGGCTTAATTACCAGACATAATCTCTGTCCCTTATAAATTAGGGCAGTTCCAAACTTTGATTCTGTTTACTTTTTGTGGTAACATTCCATTAAGCCTTAAATAATAAAACATCCAATTTTTTACTTTTTACTACATTAGGAAAGAAAACTTATGGGTGTTATCTAGAAGATAAATGTATCTTTTTCTGCCTTTTGTTCACAAAGAAACATATGGAGCAGCTAAAGGCTCTCACTAGAACTTGATCCTGAGGACCACTTGATGGATAGCTACCTTTTCTTCATTGTTACTATACTTTAAATAAAATTCAGTCTTGTGTATTTCTTCCTATAACATACTCTTTTTTTCCCCCCTTGAACTTAAGAGATGCCCCTGCCTCAGCCTCCAGAGTGCTAGGATTAAACATATTGTCAAGGTACTTTATCCCCTCAGTAAATCTGACAGTGAAATAGAAGAGTGTGCTTGAGGTGTTGTACTTACAGAACCACTCGGGTCTCAGACATCACCAGTGGAGTCTCACTGGTGTATGTGATTAAGTGCTGGTATCTTATACAAGTGCACATCTATGGACACTAAAGGACAGGCTCGCCTGTGCTTTCTGGATTTACTCGCATACTTAAAACTGCCACACTTTAAATTCTGAGCTATAGCTGTCCATGACAATGGAAACATTAGTCAAGGGAAAATAGCTTACATATAGTTATTTGCCTAAAACTTTTGTTTTGAATTTAGTAATACATAAGATATAACGCCTACTATATTGATTGTTCTTGATGATAGTTAAGGCCACATGAATGTAGGTAAATGGTCAATAGTTTTATTTCAGCATTTACTAAAGTCTTAAATATAATCACATATAAAACAAAACATTTCAAAAGTGCAAAATATCAGGAAGGTAATCAGTGCTGTTCATCCCTTGCAAACAGTCTCTCACGAATTGTGTAGCCAGAATTACGTACAAAATGCTGTTACACTGGAGTTTAAAAACAGCCTTGGTCAAGAAACTGTACATGGTAACAAATGACGCAATGCACACCCGTACCCAGGCCCCTTGCCCTACTCACTTGTGTAATACTGAGCGTGATAACGCCACGAGTGGATGGTGAGGTGCAAGCTCTTTGAGTTACTGTACTGGACTGCCGGGAAGCAGCATTTCTTAGTGCAGTGGTTTATCTAGCTCTCCAGGGCCAAGCTGCCCATCTTTGGTCACAAGAACACACTCAGTTGTGCTTTGGTTTACTCTTAACGTAGTAATGACTGCTAACAAGAGTAAACAAATCTCAAGACAACAATTGACAAAATTACTCTAGTATTTAATGAATACTACTTCATTCTCAGATATTCTTACTCAAGACATACTGTAGAAAAAATAAAATATTCCATATACCTGGAACTCCTCAGTAGCTTGCTTATCCAGTATTACCCATAAGCAGAAAGGAAGGCCAGGCCTGACTGTCCTGTGCCTCTGACCTCCAGGGCACAGTGCTCGCCTCCCTCTCCCGGTGTGTCAAGGGCACCACCATCTGAGGGGCTTCAGGGCGTGTTATGTGCAGTGCCTCTGGATACCATGATCAGTTTACAAAAAAAGGTCAAAAATCAAACCACAGCTCACCTATAAAGAGACCTGTGGAAATCGGAGGAGCTAACTAAGGAGAATAAAGGACAATCATGAAGAGGACGGACGACAGCACATGCTGAGGAAGGGGAAGACAGTATACAGTCATTCTTCCTCAGGATAAACGTGCTTTGAATTCTGCAGATTCAGCTGCCACTGCACAGTGTATACAGCTGCTCCTCAGACCCTGTAGACAGGATTTTCTTTCAGAATGTGGTCTTCCCCCTTGCCTAACCTGCATGCTCAACTACACTGACTGCCAACTATAAGTAAACATTTTGATGATACCTCAGAAAGCAGTGACGTTTATGTCACAATACTTCCTTTTCTCAAGTGAAGAAGCAGGTGACAAGTCCGTGCTACTAAAAAACCACATTTTCTACATGAACAGCTGAGAAGGACCATGTAACTTCAGGGTGACCTTCAAGTAAGTATTACCACCTCACTCCCTGCACTTCACCCTGGTTTGGAGTATGGTGTAGAAGGGCAGGCACACAGCCCATACAGCCTCTGGGGTTACAGACGCTGAGGCAACTATAACAACCACAAACAGCCCCAGTGGTCCCTACAGTGCCATGTGAGTGCTCAGGGCAGCCTCTGGTTTTCACACACAGCAAAGAAATAAATGCTGGCTCAAAACCTAGCAGCTATCCCACATCCACACATGCTTAGCCCTCCAGTGCGACTGGACCCCTAAGTCCTCTCCATCTTCATAAGCTCCCCAACGGGCCCACTTTCTAAGGAGAGGACATAAAGCTCTCTAAGCCCCCTTAACAGACTATCCATTTCCATGTAATAACCAAGGAGGGGCTGCTGCTAAAGCATTAAATATGGAAGTCCCTAGCTACAAAAATGGCGAGAGTTCATATGAGGCAGTCTTCCCTCTGCTTTCACCTAGTTTCCAAAGAGGGTTATCTTGAAAGATCCCGTGGAGTAAGGCAGGCAACATGCAGGACACACGGTAGCTGAGAAGAAAGCTGCAGCAACAAGTGAGGGGGTTTTCAGGAAAGGCTCCCTCAATGTCCATCTACAGGAGAGAGTGGGAGAAGGTCAGGGTGGCCAGCCAGGGGAACCAGCCACCACAGAGAATGCCAGTCTCATACAGACTTTCCAGGTTCCTGACTGGAGGCCCAGTGTGGTGACTTGGGATCCTAAGCACAAGGTAAGATACGCACCGAACCTTTTCTGAGTGAACTACTGGACGCTTCCTATGAATTTTAACCAGTGCCCTACAGTGAGTGTTACCTAGATTGTGAGGATGTAGGCAGATCTACATCGAGAGCTTGAGGCTCCAATGTTCCTTATAACATGTTCACGTATACACACTTCATTGCATTAAAAACTCACATTAAGCAGCCACAGATGGGTCATTTTACTGTAAAGGCTGATCAAGGAAGATCCCCTGGGTTTGGTAGATCTCTTTGAGGACAAGCAGTACTGTATCTTCAGATTCCCTGTGGAGAGAAAAACTTACATTGAGAAAAGACAGAACAGTCTGGTGCCTCATACTTTTCATGTAATTTATATACCTTGGCTTTTTATTTATTTTTTAACTGCTGTAAAAGTATGTGCCTTAGAGGTGCATTGTTAGTGGTTTGGGAAGCGGTCTGCGAAGCATTGTGTCTGAAAACCCAAGAGTTAAGGGTCCTGGTATCTTCCCTCATAAAGGTAGTAAATGACAAGGGGTCCACAGAGCCGCGCTTGCTTGAGGCAGGTCTCACTCGACCCCACGCTGTGCCTGAACTTATTCTATAGCTTAGGCTGCTCTTGAATTCACAGAAATCCTCCGACCTCAGCCCCTTGACTCCAGGATTCCAAGCATAAACCACCATTCTTAGCTCTAGAAAAGTGGTCTTGAAACAACAGTGAGGAGCCATCCAGTTGATCGCCTTCATTTTCAAACTTTTATTTGCTTTTTGGAAAAGGCAATAAAATTGTATGACCCAGAATTCCAAATACATCAAATGGACGTTAACGATATGGCTCTGTGGCTAGACGGCTGGCTGAGCAAGAATGGAGATCTGAGTTTGGAACACCACACTGACGTGAATAGTCAGACTGCTTACCCTGCTTGTGCACAGTTAACAGCATAGTGAGGGCTGACACTGGAGGATTGCTGGGACTTCCTGGCCACTAACCTAACTCCAGATGCACTAAGAGATTCTGCCTCAAAGGAATAAAGTAGAGAATGACAGAGCAGGATAATCGGTGTCCTCTAGTCCCCTCATATGGGCATACAGGTATTCACATACACACATATAGCCCATACATTGAGAAAAAATAATGTAATATGCATATTTTATAACCACTTTCTGGGTTACAGAGTCCTTTTCCTTTCATCTTGTCTCTCCTGGACACCAGCCCCGGGCCCTGATGCTTGAGACTCTTGAGACTCTTTCTCACTGTCTTGATATCCGATCCCCGACATCCAGCAACCAGCAAACTCCCACTGTGAGCCTTGCTGTGTTCTTTACAATTTTCTCTTTTCAGACATTTTGCTATGTGACCCTGGCTTTGAACTTGCAGATACCTTTCTGCTCCAGACTCCTCAAGTGCTAAAATTATAGACATATACTATCATGATCCAGCTATCTTTCTTGCCTCAAACTGAGAAAACCTGATTCTCTTGTCTATTTCCCTCCTGAAGCAGCCTGCTTTGCTGGTTTCTTTCTTGAATGCCAATAAAACTGGCTTAATTCTCTTATCAAGAACCAACAAATGGGCTAAACTATCAAACTCAGTTGAGAAGGAATAATCTTAAGTGATTATTACATGTCCATTAAAGAAACTGTATTTGTAGCAGAAAAATCCCAGTCTAATCTTCATGGAAAATCCCAAATCCTTAAGAAGGGGCTGGAGAGGGCTGGAGAGATAGCTCAGCGGTTAAGAGCACTGACTGCTCTTCCAGAGGTCCTGAGTTCAAATCCCAGCAACCACATGGTGGCTCACAACCATCTGTAATGAGATCTGATGCCCTCTTCTGCTGTGTCTGAAGACAGCAACAGTGGACTCATATATAATAAATAAATTTTAAAAAAAGTCTTAAAGCAATTTTGGATGTCTACATAGAAATATCAGAATGTTTTTCCTTTATCAGAAAAAAAATCTTGAATGTATTCATTAAAAAAATAAAAAAGAGTCTGGACTGGTGAGATGGCTTTGCAGCTGAAAACACTGGCTGTTCAAGAGGACCCGAGCTCAATACCCAGCATCTACATGGCCGCTCACAACTGTCGATGGTTCCAGTTCTAGGTGATCTAATGCCCTTGTACATGCACACATGCAGGCAAAACATCAATGCGTACAAAATAAAAATAAATACTTTTTTTTGTTTTGGGGATTTTTTGTTTATATTTTGTTTTATTTTTAGACAGGATCACAAGTGGTAGCTCTGGCTGGCCTCAGGCTCAGATGTCCAAGTGCCTGTTCCTTCCAGCACTGGGATTGCTGGCAACAAAATGTTACTTACTTTTAAAGAAGTCTGATTATAAGTGGTAACATTCATAAATGACTGCCTTAAGGATATAACATGTTCCTTGAGATCTGTGGTTCTGCTTTTTAATCATAAATCCTCTTATCAAACAATCTAATGAGATCTGTGGATTTCTCTCAAGGAAAGACCACACGCGCGCGCGCACACACACACACACACACACACACACACACACACACACACATATATAATTATAAGTGGGATTATCTTAAAACCTCATGTCCCAAAATTCCACATGCGGGGGCTGGAGAGATGGCTCAGCGGTTAAGAGCACCGACTGCTCTTCCAGAGGTCATGAGTTCAATTCCCAGCAACCACACGGTGGCTCACAACCATCTGTAATGAGATCCAATGCCCTCTTCTGGCCTGCAGTCACATATGCAGGCAGAATGCTGTATATAAAATAAAATAAATAATTAAAAAAAAATTCCACATGCGGGTCTCTCAGCCTAATAAACCCTATAAAGGCCTGGAGATGGCTTGGTGGGTAAAATGCCTGCTGTGAAAGAAGGGCCCAGGGGTTGGGGATTTAGCTCAGTGGTAGAGTGCTTGCCTAGCAAGCACAAGGCCCTGGGTTCGGTCCCCAGCTCCGAAGAAAAAAAAAAAAAAAAAAAAGGGCCCAGAGTTTGATCCCCAAAGCCATATGTCTGCTGTGCGTCTGTGATCCCAGTACTCCTATGGTGAGGTGAGAAGAGCCAGGCTAATCTGCTAGACACTCTCAGGCCTGCCATTCTACAGTATGTGGAACACAGTGGCAGAATTAAGAGACCACATCTCAGCAAAGTAGAGAGCAGCAACCGACTCCCGAAAGTTGTCCTCTAGCGTCCATATGTATGCAAAACAGAGGTACTTACACTCCTGCACATACAATAAAGTAAAAACGTTAAAAAGAGAACTCCAGGGACTGCAGAGATGGTTCAGTAGTTAAAAGCACTGCCTGCTCTTCCATAGGCCCTGGGTTCAATTCCCAGGACCACATGGCAACTGTCTAACTCAAATTTCAGGGGATCTAACTCTTCTCACACAGACATATATGTAGGCAAAACAATGCACATGAAATAAAAATAAATATAAAGGGGTGTGGTGGCCTTCGCCTTTAAACCCAGCACTGGGAGGCAGAGGCAGACAAATCTCTGTAAGTCTGAGGCTAGATGTTCTACACAAGTTCCACAAAGGCCAGTGCTACAAAGTGAGACTGTGAAACAAAAAGGAATTTCAGAAAGGTAGAATGCCAAGTTCCAGTATTGCTGAGACAAATAAACACATGAAAAAAACATGACCTGGATCTTTCCCACGCAGTTGGCTGACGAGCTGTCACCTTGACACAAGCCATCAGGAGCAAGCCAGTGAGCAGTAAGCCTCTGCTTCACTTCCTGCCCTGACTTCTCTTGGTCAGTGACACAGGGCACCTTGAGAGCCAGAGCTGAGATAAGCCCTGACCTCTTCAAGCCACTTCTGGTCATGAGTTTTATCACAGCCACAGAAACTGTGACTAAGATATTCACATAAGACCAAAATTAGAAATGAATCCAAGTTTACATGAAAATATGAGACTATAAAAATGAGACTATAAAATATCAGAATGGACTATGTATCAGGGATAGGAAACAAGAAAGATCTAAATATGACACAAGCCAGTCTGGTGGCATAGCCTTTAACCCCAGGACTGGGAGGCACAGACAACGTGGATTTCTGACTTTGAGGCCAACCTGTCTTATGGATGGAATTCCAGGCTAGCCAAGGCTGTGAACAGTGAGACTGTCTGGGAAAAAACAAAAAACAAAAAACCCATAGATCAAGAAGTCTGACAAAAAATTTCTATTTAGCAAACATGCATACAGAGGTTAGAAAGACAGCTCTGTAGTGAGACTGTAAGTCAGTCTTTCTTGCTAAAGCAGAGTTCCCAGCGCTGACACTGGCACCTCACAACTGCTGGTAACTCTGACTCAGGGAATCTGATGCCCTCTTCTGATCTCTGTGGGCAACTGGACATACCCACACGTATTTACCCATACGTAATTAAGAATAAAATAAGACAATATAGGCAATATCAAATACAAACTGGGGAATACGCATGTATAGCTCATATAATAAACATCAATCAATGCAAAGTCTCAATATTTCAGTATAAAGAAAATAAAGGGTGAGATGGTTTGAATGAGAATGGCCCCCACAGGCTCCTATGTTTGAATGCTGGGCCCTCAGCTGGCAGAACTGTTTAGAAAGATTACAAGATGTGGTCTTGTTGAAGAGGTGTACCACTGGAGGTGGACTTTGAGGTTTTGAAAATGTACGCTAGGCCTAGTATTTCCTTCTGCCCATACCATTCAGATTAGATGTGCTCTCTCAGGTACTCCTACAGCACCATGCTTGCCCACCACTATGCTCCCCACCATGGTGATAATGGACCAAATCCCTGAAACTTTAAGCAAGCCCCTGTTAAATGCTCTCTTTTATAAGCTGCCTTGGTCATGGTGCCATCACAGCAGTAAAAACATAACTAAGTCAGAAGTGAAAATAAAGAATATAGGTAATTCCCAGAGAAGGAAATAAAAATGGCCCTTATATTTATATCAAGAGGCTCAACCACTTTCATAAGCAGAGCCACTGGCTGGAACTGGTGGCACACGCCTTTAACCTTATCACTTGGAAGGCACAGGCAAGCAAATCTAAGTTCAGGCCCAGTCTGGTCTACAGAGTGAGTTCCAAGACTGCCAGACCACACAGAGAAACTCTGTGTCAAAACAATGGGAGGAAGGGAAGGAGGGAGGAAGGGAGGGAGGGAGGGAAGGAGGGAAGAAAGTGAGAGAAATAAAAGGGAAGAGTTGTCAAATATGAAGCCAAAAGCAGTACTCAGGAGGATGAAGGATCTCATAAAGGTCAATCTGTTCCAAACAGTGAGACGTTATCTCAAAACACACACACACACACACACACACACACACACACACACACAGAGTAGAAATACTGATCATTTACTTACTAAATTGGAATGAATTATATGCATAACATGGATAGATCTTGAAATAATTCCCTCCAGGGAAGCTTAACCAAAACAGTAGATATATTCTGATTCTGTGGTTTGGATGAGAATGGCCCTCACAGGTCTGTTGGTTTGAGTACTTAGTCCCCAGCTGGTGGAACTACTTGAGAAGGATTAGGAGGTGTGACCTTGTTAGAGAAGGTGTGTCACTGAGGTGGATTTTGAGGTTTTAAAAGCCCACAACATTTCCAGTTAGCTTTCTCCCTCTGCCTTGTGTTGGCTGTTGTCTTAAGATATAAGCTCTCAGCTACTGCTCCAGAGCCATGCCTGCTGGCATGTTCTCGCCATGATGGTCACAGACTCAGATTCCCACTAAACTGCTTCTTTTATGTTGCTTTGATTGTTGTGCTTTGTCCCAGCAACTGAGAAGTTACTAAGATGGAGTCCAAACAGAGGTCATACATACGCACACTACAGTAACAAGCAGGTCAATTCCTGGAGATGTGGGGTCAACTTTTCAGTGATGAGTCATGTACTGATTACTGTAATGGCTTCATAGATCATGAAACTCAAATTTGTGAACCTGAAATATCTTCACTTTATTATACATCTTACAACCAACAAATTGTCAAAATTTTAAGTTGATAAGACTAAGTTGGGAAGGAGACTGGGGAGACCAGTGAGCCTGTAAAGTGCTTGTTGCACTAGCATGAGAATCTGGGTTGGCATGTCTGGAGCCACATGAAAGCCAGGTTGGGAGACATACCTACAGTCTCAGCACCTGGGTAAGGAGCCTGGGGAAAGTGAGACCAGTCTATCCCAAGAGCTCACTGACTAGACAGCCCAGCCTGATCAATCAGGGAGCTCCAGCTTCAGGAGACCTTGTCTCAAAAAAAAAAAAAAAATAAGGCGTAGACACTACAGAAAGGCACTGACCATGACCTTTGGCCTCCAAGTATAGACAGTATACATGTGCCTGTATGCACATGTGCACACAAACATGTACATAGGTCACACACAAAAATCTATTCTTAAAACACTTGTTAGAAAGCTATGGGGAAACCCTGTAACATGTACATGATGAGAATGTAAAAATGGACAATCTGGGGTAGGGAGATGAGTCAGCGATGCTGACAAACTGATGGATGACCTGAGTCAGGTCACCAGGGCCCACATGCATATACAAACACTAATAAATAAATGTGATAAATGCTTTTGTAAAGGACAACTTTTGTTTGGCAGCATTTACCAAATATTACAAATGCATACAGTCTTTACGCCAGCAATTCTATTTGTAAGTAAGACTCATGAGTGGAGAAGCAACGTGGACTTGCTGTAAAAAGTAAGAGGTCTATCAGCAGAGGACTGACTCACAACTGTGATGAACTAATAAAGTAGAACACTGGGCTGGAGACGGCTCAGTGGTTAAGAGCACTGACTGCTCTTCCAGAGGTCCTGAGTTCAATTCCCTGAAACCACATGGTGGTTCAAAATATTCTATAATTGGATCTGATACCCCTTTCTGCAGGAAGACAGAACATTCATATACATATATAAATAAATCTTTAAAAAAAAGTGGAACATTATGTCTAAAGGAGTGAAGAAACTTAGAAAAATATCAGTAGACAAGGCAGAAGAAATGTCTATCTACATTTCAAAAGAAACCTTTCTTTTCATTGCTACAAGAAATATGACAGCTGCATGTAACTTACTAGCTTGGCAGGAGACAAAGCTCTTGCGTGCTCTCTCCCCTCCTTCCCTCCCTCCGCTCCCTCCTCTAAATTATTCATCTTCCTTTGAATTTCAAACCACTCAGAAAAATTTTCATCCAGACTAGGAGGGTTCATTCTTTTCTGTCCAGCTTTTGGGCTTTGAGACAGGGTCTCGTACCCCAGGCTGGTCTCCAACTTGAAATGCAGCAGCATTTGGCCTTGAGCTCCTGACCCTCGTACCTCCATCTCTCAAACTCTGGAATACAGACATGTATCAACATTTCCAGCTTTAAGGGGAAAGTCTTTAAGTCAGGTTTACTTCTGTCATAAGCAAACAAGCAGGATGAGAGCACTGCCTCAGCTGTAAAGGCACCAAGACTGACACCTGCAGCTCAATTCCCACAAATTGTGCTGACTCCCACTTACATGCTGTAGAACATGCACACACAAACAAGTATTATTGTTTTAAAAAAACATTTTAAAGAGAACATATTTAAAGGGCATTATTTTAGCTCCTTCTGGTGATTGATTTTTGTTGAGCTTTAGTTTTTGATTCTACTTACCACAGGGAGATGACAGTGATTATAGCAGACAATTATCCCCTTACCAGAGTTCCACTGAAAATCCTCAGAACATAAAACACCGTCACAGAAATCCTCCTGCCACAGCTTCCAGGGTACTAGGATTATACTAGGTGAGCATTTTTTAAAAATACTCTGTGCCCCACCTTACTTTTCTAGCTTTATTTTCCTTTATTTTTGCTTCATTGGTGATGAAATTATATTGTTAAATGATACAAAATTTAGTAACCACCATTACTGATCTATACTCTACCAGGTAATTAATTAAATTTAATAATAATAATACATGTGACAGATATTGTAAATGCTTTTAAATTGCTTTCTTTTCCTCCCTCCCCTCTCCCCAGCCTAGGGAACAGGATTTCAGTGGGTAGTTTAGGCTGCCTTGCAATCTCAAAATCCTCCAGACTCAGCACCACAAATACTAGAGTTACAAGCATGAAAAAAATCACACCAGTTTCAAAGGATAAATGTTAAATGTCAGAGCTAGCTGGGGTGAAGCTGGGTGCCAATACTTCTGAGACCTTGCTCAACCCTAGAGAAGCTGAAGGGGAAGACTAGATAAGGAAACAGAGCACAAAACAAAACAACCCAAAACACTCACCAGTAGCATAGATGGCTTTGTAGAGCAAATAAATATTCATTAAAACTCTCAATGGGCTTCTCCTGTAACACATAGTCAATGCGCTGGCCTCCATTCAGCATTCCCACATTGATGGGAGCCTCCTCTTTGACCTCCACAGGAGGCTCTTCTGTGTTGGCGTCTGGATACATAAGAGCCACTGTGAGAACCTAAGTGCAGGACTGGAGAAATGACTCTGCTGAGGTGGCTGACTGCTTACCCTGAAAGCATGGGGACTGAGCTCCCATCATCAACACCCAGACATCCAAACAGAGAGCTGGGCATGGCAGCATGGGCCTATAATCTCAACACTGGGGAGGCAGAGGCAGGAGAGCTGCTAGCCAGCTGGTGAGCTCAAGGTTCAGTGAGAGACCCTAAGAAATAAACTTAGTCTAAATGAGCTAAGGTAGAGAAAAATGAAGGAAGACACTCTGGTCCACACATGCATGCGTACTAACACACATACACATTTGCACAAACGTGTACAACACACACACACACACACACACACACACACACACACACACACACACACACACACCCCTAAAAGATTCTGCACTCCCTCAGATTTCACGTTAACTTATAAAGAGGCACTCTGCTCAGAGCTCTCCTCTGTCTTCTTCCTCTCAATTTTTTTTTAAAGTTCCTTGAGTCACACTAATTTTGTTCAATTTCTTCCTTTGATTAACACATCTCGTCACCTGTACATCCATGTCAGGTGTCTTGAATTTTATAAACTACATGAAAACCGAGATAGACTGCAGGAAACCGAGTATCCTAGGTGTCCTAGCTAGTCCTCAGCAATGGAAATAAAACTGATAAAAACCCACATTCACTTTATAAGAAGTAAGAAATGAGAAGTGTAAGAAATGGTTCAGCAATTGAGAGTTCTTACTGTTCTTGCAAAGGACCCAGGTTTAATTCCCAGTGCCTACGTCAAGGAGGGCATAACCCCTGAAACACTAGGGAATCCAGTGACTCTGGCCTCTGACGGCATCAGGAAAATGCACTGGGTACACATGATTACACTCAAGCACACACACACACACACACACACACACACACACACACACACACACACACACATAAAGAGTAAAAACAATGACTCTAAAAGAAAGGGAAATGGGGCGGGGCACTGGCCAGGTGGTTAAGTGCACCTGCTGATCTTCAGAGGACCCTAGCTCAGGCCCTAGCACCCATGCTGGGCAGCTCACAACGCCATGTCCCTCAGCATCAGCTGACACAGCACCAACTTCTGCCCTCCACTGTTCACACAAACTATTATTTTTTTAAGTAGGAACTTACAGAGTAGGATTTTGTTTGGCTTTTAGGAATAGAGTCTCTCTATGTAGCACTGACTAGCCTGACACTAATTATGTAGACCAGGCTGGCCTCAAACTCACAGAGATCACTGCCTTTGCCTCTGCCTCCCAGGCAGAGGACTAAAGGTCTGTGTCACCATGCCTGACACAGAGTAGGCTTTTAACATCATTCCCAAATGCTAAGTGGGAAGCATTTCAAGGGTAGTTAATGGCTTCTCCTGAAAATGACAGGAAAGGTTAGCAAGGCTCAAGGACAACTCCAACTCACAGAATGGACCCTACGTAATTAAAGGAGAAGGGAAGCAGCCCTGGGAAAGAGCTCAACAGCATGGCACCCCTCCTCAGGTAATTTCTATGTCCTGTTACTGACCACTGGGCTTTTCTGAACTTGGTTCGGATTCTGCCTCAGTGTCTTCTGCCATTTCTGAAGCTTGTAAGGCAGGGTATGGAGCTCTGGTGAAAGACTTCCAGGCCATCCTCAGTGAACCCAGCAAGTTGTTCTTCAGGTCCATACTCATCCTGGTCAAGCCCTCTCTCAGTTCTGAAATGTGAGTGAATAAAGAACGCTATATGATTTCAAGTTTAATACACAGAAGAGAATTAGGTCCAGTTTGTTTATACTCATCAGAACATCCAGAATTACCAAGTTCTACAATGGACTCACCTAAGTGCATCCGCTTCCTGCCTTTATGATGTGGAATCAGCATTGGCTCAAATTCTACTCCTGGGACCACCATTGGTTCAATCCTATATGCCACAGGATCAAACTGCATAGGAAAAGAAAAGCTATTTATCCCTAATGAAGACAGTGTGAGGATTATGTATCTTAACTGGGAGATGGCTTAGTCAATATAGCACTTGACCTGTAAGAGTACAGAAGTCTGATTCCTAGACTCTATATTTAAAAAAACAAAAACAAAAATCTTTTAAATCCCAGCACTGGAAGGGAGAGATAGGCAGATCCCTGAGGCTCACTGGCTAGACAGTCTAGCCTACTAGGCAAGATGCAGGCCAGGTCAATGGGAGATCCTGTCTCAAAAACCAAGCAAACAAACAAAAAACCAGACAACACCTAAAATGGTGCCCAAGGCTGTTCTTGGCTCATATACATGAATACGCAGTCATCCTATCCAATTACTTCCTAGCTCCAGCTGTCCAGGAACCAGCTCTGGAGATCAGGCTGGCCTGGAACTCAGAGATCAGCATTCCCCCAGCTCCCAAGTGCTGGGATTTAAGGCAGGTCCCAGTGCTCGGTCCTAAGTTTTTCTTCCTAATCAATACTACTAACTGTCCAATTTCTAAAGAATAATATAGAAAGAGAAAATAAATGTAACACAAAATTAAATGCTGTTTGCTAAGAAATTCTAGTATTTAGGTAAAAACATTTGGTAGCTATTCAATGCTTACAGGATGGTAAATATTGAAGAAACCTTTGCATGTGGGAAATTTATAATTTGGATCAATTCTTCTTAATCCTCGGACAGTAAGAAACATTCCAATGGGAGATCCAAAGGCAAAGAATATTTCTGGTTTGTAGTTAAGCCGGGGGTATTTTACAGACACCTGAAAGAAGGAAAAAAGCCAGTTCTCATTAGTGATGAGTCTTATCTGTTCCTATCAATGACTACTAGTAGTAAAACACAACAAAAGAAAAACTGTTTTTACCTGCCCAATTCCAACATCCAAATAGTCACCTTTTTCCTTGGGGATATTTACCTCAGAAGCTGACATGGTTGGTCTATTAATACCCTAAAAAGAATAAAAGAAAAATAGTTTCGTGGAAATACTATTCACTGGAAATAGCTGCTAGGATCAAGGAAAAGCCTTAAATGGCAAACCAATAAATAAATTCATGTAGAGTCTCTTACAAACCAAGATAAATGTACTGAAAAAATGACAGTTGCCTGACATTATGAGCTGATAGTCCTATGAGCTTTCAAACAATGGAAGTGGAGCTGGAGAGGTGGCTGCTCTTCCAGAGGACTTGGGGTTTGACTCCCAGCACACACATGGCAGCTCACAACTAGCTATAACTGCAGATCCAGAGAATCCAATGTCCTCTTCTGATCTCCACGGGCACCAGGGATGTGCATGAGTACACAGACATACATTTAGTCAAACATATAGAAACAAAACAAAAAATCTTTAAAAAGATAAGTAAATTCTGGGCATGGTAGAGCACACCTTCAATCCCAGCACTTGGGAGGAGTTAGAAGCAGACCCATCTTAATGAGTTTAAGGCCAGCCTGATCTACATGTGAGTTCTAGGCCAGCTACCACTACGCAGTTAGACCATGTCTCAAAAAATATATAAATTAAAATAAACTATGAGAGCATGCCCATCTTGGAAGCAGCTGAAATTTCAGGCAACCATATGATAGACAATAGCAAAGCATTGAGCTGAATTCTATAAAGTGCATGCATCTGTAACGAAGGCAATATGGCGTCTCTCTGGATGTTGCACAGAATACAAATACTGGGTCTTAACAGATGTGGTGGCACACACCTTTAAGGCCAGCACTCTAGAGGCAGAGGCAGGCAGATCTCTGTGACTTCCATGCTAGCCAGGGTTACACAGTAAGAACCCTGTGAACGAACGAATGACTGAATGCTTGGATGACTGTGTCTCAAAAACACTTCTACTAAAAACCTGAAAAGTAGTTAATCACTAAGGGCTGAAAGTAGGTGTAGTGCCTATGATCCCAAAACTCAGAGGCTAAGAACAGGGATCATTCCCTGCCCATACACCCACACACCTACACACCTACACACCCACACCTACACCCTCACACCCATACCCACACACCCATACCTACACACACACCTACACACACACACCTATACACACACACCTACACACACCTACACACACACACCTACACACCCACACCTACACCCACACACCTACACACACACCTACACACACACACCTACACACACACCTACACACACCTACACACACACACACCTACACACACACACACCTACACACACACACACACCTACACACACACCCACACCTACCAACACACACCCACACCTACACACCTACACACCTACACACACACACACACACACACCCCTACACATGGACAGAATATCTCATAAAGCATAAGGATACTCTCATGTAAAGAACTGTCTCACCCCGCTAAGCCATTTTAGACACATACCACTGAACTCTTTGTGGCACTGAAGTGGTTCAGTATCTTCTTTCTGGGTCCTAAGGGAATCCCCATTTCCTGAAGATCTCTGTCTGTACATAAAGCCTAGGCATAAAGAACACAACAGGTTTGTTTTAGTTTTTCTTAGCAAAATACAATTAAATGTTCTAGACTCTGAAAGGAGTCACTCCTGTTCTTGTTTCTATACTGATTTGGCTCCTTTAAGGTCTAACACACAAGTAACTTTGACAAAGTCTTGTCTTAATCATAAAATAACCCAACAAGAAGTACTAGTGAAACTACAGTGTCAGTATGATAGTCATAGAACACTGTATGAGAAAGAACAACTAGGAAAGCTGCTATCTAGGGAAGGTCACTTACACTTCTGATGGACACAAGCTGTGAGGACACTGGTCAACACAGAAGGATGTCATTGCAGGTTAGCATCAAAATCTCAGTCTAAGTCACTCACTTTGGTGGGGAAGGATGTCTTTCCCCTTTGCATTCTTAAACCATTGTGTAGCATTTTCATTAGTTCTTAACATAACTGTGTCATTAACACAGTAACAGCTTGGTGTTACTAGTGCCCTGTTGTGCATGCCTGACCACAGTGGGCACTCATTAAATACCTGCTAAGTGAACTAATGTATCAAATCAGAAAAAGCACAGCAAAAATGAGAGAAAGAAAATACCAACAGTTCAACTCTACCTAATGGAAACTAAGAGCCGAGCAGTTCCTGTTCATTGCAGGGCCAGCTCCTGACTCACACGTGCTCTAAGGTCAGCATACTTTAGGTCACACTCTGACGTGTGCACATCAATATGGCCCACAGGAACCTTGAGCTCCCACACAGCAAAGATCCCTTTGTTTGATAAAAAGCAGGTAAATAATGCTGAAGACATCACTGGTGGTGAGCTGTCTGTGCAGAGAGCTTCGCAAGGGCATGCTCTTGTAAGCACTGAGGATAAAGTACTGAGAACTGTCTGGGGTCACGTTTGAAGCCTAGTCTTACCAGAGCTTCTCTGTCAACTTTCTCCTTCTCAAAGACAGTGACAAACTCAGAGAGCTGAAGCTTCTTCAGTTCTTCTTCTAATGTTGATACATCTCCTAGATCCTCAGCAGTACTCAATGAACCCTAAAATTGTATCATAAAGATTATTCAGAAAATTCATTTATTTTCTTTATTAATACTATTTTATAATTTGAGGTATGTCATGTAAGATATTTACAATAATAAACCTTAACTCTAACCTTTGCTTTGTTTTTGAGGTAAGGTCTATGTATCCCAGACTGGCCTCAAACTTACTATGTAACTGAGGATGCCTTTAATTCTGGATCCTTCTGCCTCAACCCCCCACGTGCTGGGATCACTTGTATATATCACCACACCCAGTTTTAAATAAATTTTAACTCACACAAAATAAAACAGTGACCTCCAACTTTTTGCAACCTCAGCTTTTTTTTTTTTTAATTTTACCTTTGTCTTTTTTCTTTTGGAGACTGTTAGACCTACCTGTCCAGGGACTAGCTATATAGACTAAGCTGGCCTCAAACTCACAGAGATCCACTTGCTTTTGCCTCTCAGGGGCTGGGATTAAAGGCATGTGCCACTATGCCTAGCCAAAAAATGTTTTTTTAATTAATATAAAACTCTTCTCCATTATCATTAAAAAGCCCTTATGAAGAAAACCTAATTTAAGATAAAACAGTCAGGGCAGGGGAGGTGACTCAGTGGTTAGGAGCACTGACTGCTCTTCCAGAGGACCTGGGCTCACTTCCTAGCAACCGGATGACAGCTCACAACTGTCTGCAACTCCAGTGCTAGGGATCCAATGTCCTCTTCTGCCTTCTGAGGACATCAGTACAAGGATGGTACACAGATATACACGAAGGCAAAACACTGATACACATAAAATTTTAAATTAGAAATGAGGAGACTGGAGAGATGGCTCAGTGGTTAACAGCTTGCTCTCCTGTAGATGACCTGGATTTGGTAACTAGGACATAGATGGTTGCCTTCATAGATGGTGACTTCAGTTCCATGGGATCTGATGCCCTCTTTTGACTTTCAGGGGCAGCAGGAACAAGCACAATGAATATATACACATTCAGGCCAAACAGCTACACAGGGGCTAGAGAGATGGCCCAGAGGTTAGGAGAACTTGTTTTTCTCGAGGACCACAGTTTTCAGTTCCCAGCACCCACAAGTTGGCTCACAACTTCCAGGGAATCTTGTACCTTCATTCATATATATATATGAAAACAAAGCATATATATTCATATATATACAAAACAAAGCAAAACAGCCATACATATAAAAATTAAATCTAAAAAACAAAAAAAAGGTATAAAATAGTCGAAGACAGAACCCAAATCCTGGAAGATCTCAGAACCCAAAGGTTCACAGGACACTTACAAAAATAAATAAATTAGAAGACAAATACTGAACCAATTCTATTAGTGTAAAATGTCCATGGACTTTATGAAGAGAGGTTTCATCATCCTGTCTCCTCTTGGTTTTCACACATAACATCTCCAAGCCACCTCGCCAGTCTCCATGTCCTTACACACGCTCTCCGATGAGCCCAGTGAGTACATTCTACTCAGGCACCGGCAGTGCATATTTACAGAGAGAAGACAGACACCTATGCTTATCTTACACTATGCCAGGGATTTGTAGACACACAACACCACCATCTACCAGGTAAGAATGACAAGACATAATTACCAGGCTACTGAAATAAGTTATACATTTAACATTATGGTAGAAGACTAAACAGCTAAACACAAAAGGCTGGAAATCTAAAAATCTTTAGTATAGACTACTACAAAAGAACCTATCTAAACTTCCAAATTACCTTTTCACTGTCAATATCCCCAATAGAATCTTTCTGATTTGTTAGGATATCAAACAATATAAGCGAACCTATAAGTAAAATAGAAGAAGGGACAATTTCTAAGACAGTGGCTGTCCTTTATACAGAAAGTTATAAGCCAATTACAAATGCAAGAAAATCAACACAGAATCTTTCCGATTTCCCACCACCCTTCCCACCCCTTCCAATTCTTTATCACAGATCACTTGTGGTCCTCTGATTCTGTTACTGATTAAAGATACTGTATTTTAAAATGTGGCAGTCCTCTCTGGCTACAGAGAATTCATCTGTTACCTAAACTATGACCAGCAATGGATACACCCCCTTTGAAATCAGGGTTCCTCTGCAGAAAAAGTGTATATATTCGGTTCATTTCAGAAGCTACTGTGTCCACAATAGTCTGACAGTAGGTGGGGCTATTGTAGAAGAAGACATCCAGAATTGTATCGTTAGTGAAGTGTCTAAGGCGATTGATGCTGGGTAGGGTTATCCGCTGCAGATCTCTGAGGGAGGAAAAAAAAGATATTTTGAGCAGGAAACCTAAATGTAGTCCATTGCTACTTCTGTCATTATTTAGCTTACCCTTAAAGCTTAGAACCAAGTATGCAGTAATAGAGGAGATGCTTAGCAAGGTGGGGGAAAGACAGAAGTTTGAAAAACATGTTTAGTGAAACAAAAAAAGAAGTGATCAAATAAAAATGACCCAGTTTCTTCAATACAGAAATTATAAAATCAAAACAAAACAAAAAAAATGAGAAATAGAAAGTTAGACAGAGACATGTCATGTCATGCAGGCAAATCTCTGTGACTTCTAGGCCAGCCTAGAGTGAGTTCCAGAACAACCAGGGCTACATTCAGAAAAACTGATTTGAAAAACAAACAAAAAAGAAGTAAAGAAGGAAAGGGAGGGACATATCATTTAACTTCAGAGCACAGACTTTGTAGCCCAGGCTAGCCTTGGCCTTGTGAATCTCTTGGCTCAGTATCCTCAGTAATGGAGTTATAGGGACAGAGCACCATTCTCAGCTGAGACTGCAGGTTTAAACATGTGTGTACATCTGTGTTGGACAGGTATAATGGACACTGAAAATCTGAATTTTCCCCCATGACAATTGCCATTTATTCCTGAAGTTGCCAAATTGTCATCAAGGATTCACCCAAAGGTGCCCAAAGGACACAGAGGCTCAAACGCTGACTAGGGGTTGCCAGGAGTTTAGGGGAGGTAGAATAGGTCCCCCTCCTCCTTCTAATGCCACAGAAAAAGGTCATGCCCTGGCTAGCTCCCTTCCCCACCCCCCACGTTCAGTTTTTGTCAGGGGAAGACGGGTTGGAGACTTGAGAAGAGGCCCAACCCAGGATGGAGGAGAGCACTGGGGAAGAGCACATGTACTACAACACTTGATTTTCCAGGGAGCAGAACTTAGGAAGGTTGGCTGAGACAGGACCCCCCACCCCCACCCCCACCCCCCAGATTTGGAGACTTAAATGTTAATTTAAACCGTTACTACTACTACTACTACTACTACTACTACTACTACTACTACTACTTCTTCTTCTTCTTCTTCTTCTTCTTCTTCTTCTTCTTCTTCTTCTTCTTCTTCTTCTTCTTCTCCCTCCTTCCTTCCTTCCCTCCCTCCCTCCCTCCCTCCCTCTCTCTCTCTCTCTCTCTCTCTCTGAGATAGTGTCTGTATAGTCATGGCCATCCTGAAACTTGCTGTGCAGACCAGATTGGCCCCAAACTCACAGATTTCTCTGCCTCTGCCTCTGCTTCTGCCTCTGTCTCCTGAGTGCTCAGATTAAAGACATCCAACACCATGGCCAGAAAAGTGTGTTGAAGACCCCAAAACTGGAATTACGGGCATTTGTGAGCTAGCATTTAGGTGCTAGGACCTGAACTTGGGTCCTCTGCAAGAGTGTTCTTAACAAAATGAGCCACCTTTTCAGATACAGTTCCCCACAAAGCTGAGGACTGAATACAAGGTCTTCATCTAAATTCCTAAACTCCCTAGATACTATTTTTTTTAATTATAAGACAATTTACTTGTACTTATTACAAATTTAAAATTGAGTCCCCTTTTCAAAGATCTACTAATGTAACAGTTAAGTAACTAAATTTATCATCTTTGAATAAGAAACCAAAAATAAAAAGTAACATTTTAAGAAGAAAAAATATAGCTCAAAATAAATGGTGATTCTTCCTCATTTCAAGAAATTAAACGGGCTAGAGAGATGGCTCAGAGGTCCTGAGTTTAATCCCAGCAACCCATAATGGCTCACAACCATCTGTAATGGGATCCAATGCTCTTCTGGGGTGTCTGAAGACAGCTACAGTGTACTCATATATAATAAATAAATAATAATAAAAAAGAAATTAAACATCTAGTGTGAAACAGGAAGGTTAATTATTTGGTAAAAATCATGTTCATCTTTTTATTTATTTACTTATTTTAGTTTTTTAAAATAGGGTTTTCTGTGTACAGAGAGCCACCTGCCTCTGCTTCCTGACTGCTGGGCATGGGCAGGAATGTGCCCCAGGCCAAGCCAATCATGCACATCCTAACTTAAAAGACTGCGGTGGAGAAAAACCCTCCTTCATTACACACAGACTTAAGATGAATGCAAGCACATCTTTAGAGCTAAGCATGAAAGTAGTTTAGAGACGCATGCATTCCTATGGGCACTTTAAGCCTGACTGCATCTGTTAACTTCCTAGTTCTACAAAATCATATTGTAATACTTCCACAATTATATATATATATATATATATATATATATATATATATATGTGTGTGTGTGTGTGTATATATATATACATACATACATATGGGAAATCCCACAAAGCAAACTATGAAGCATGATCACAGCATTCTTGGAGCAGAAATGTGTACCTTAACTTTCAACTTAGGAGCCTGTTTCCTAACTCACTCCAGAGAGGAAGGGGGAAGTGTGCGACATGTGTGAGAGGTGCAGCTGAACAGACTAAGCAGAGGTGCCCCTTGGTCTCTGTTGCCTTCTCACTGTGCACAAAGGGAAAGAGGAGCTGCTCATTATCAATCAACGCCAATGCAAAAAGTCGCCACTGTGTTCCATCAATGTCTGCCTAAAACCTTCTACACTCTAAACTAGGAAAACTATACTAGCCAACCCTTGTTCCATGTTCTGCAGCACTGTGATATATATGGGTCTACGAATGGTCTCACGGGAGGTGGGGCACAGGGGTAAGAGCCTTTCACCCCAGCACCCAGGAGGCAGAGGAAGGTGGATCTCTGTAAACTCAAAGCAAATCCAGGACAGCAAAAGCTACACAGAGACCTTGTCTTAGAAAATAAATAAATAAATACATAAATAATAAGAAGGATGCTCTGGAGGTTAATTATGGAATTGTAGAGGGGATAGAGGGTGGCTCAGTAGTTAAGAGAACGGGGGATCAAGTCTGAGAGCCCACACGGTGGCTCACAATCATCCATAATCTAGTTGCAACAGATCTGATACCCTTTCTGGTCTTGGGCACCAGACATAAAAGAGGTGCACAGACAGATGGACAAGCAAACACTCATGAACAGAGAATAAAAGTAAAGCTAAAAGAAAGTTACAGAATGTAGTTCCCACAGTGGGTTAATGGTTGAGGCAATCTATTCATAACAGTAATTTTAACAATGGGATGAAAGCATTTTAGTTAAAAACTAATGCTCTCTTCATGGACTAGCTTTAGAAAACTGTAACTAGCTTCTAAAACTCTAATCAGCAACCAGTCGACACTGGTTTTTAAAGTCAAGCATTAAGAACATTATAAGGTCTGGCATGCTGGCACACCCACCTTTAATCCCAGCACTTGAGAGGCAGAAGCAGACAAATCTCTGCAAGTTCAATGCCAGCCGATACATCTACATCGACTTCAAGTTTAAGCCAGCCACACTACAGAGTGAGACTCTGTCTATCCAGAAATTCACTATGTAGTCCAAGTTGACCTTGAACTCAAAGAGATCCAACTGCCTCTGCCTCCTGAGTGCTGTAATTAAAGACATGTGTCACCATACCAGGGACAATTCTTTAATTTTAACCAGAGATATCTAAAGACAAAGGACAGACTGTAACTTAATATGTCTCCAAGAAATTATTACTAAATAGCGGTTGCTTCTGCAGCAGACACACTAAAATCAGAACAGCAGAGATAAGATGAGCATGCCCCTGTGCAAAGATGGCATGCAAAGTCAGGAAAATGCAGGGTTGGGGTTTTTTTTGTTTTGTTTTTTGTTTTACCACAAATTTGGTCTGAAATATGACAAGTATGCCTTTGTACATTGGCACGTAGGTGAGTACGCACAGGCAAAACACCCATATACATAACATAACTAAAAAGGTAAAAATGCCCTACACCTAAGCTGTACATGGTAGTGCAGCCCAGGGCTGTAATCTCAACACTGGGAAGCTAAGGCATGAGGATCAATATTTCAGAGTCAGCACTGGCTACACAGTAAGACCCTGCCACATGACAGAACTCAGAATAGTATAGCTGGATGATAAGTTATGAGTCAGTCAGGGAACAATCAAAGGCTTTGGGCCTTTGTTCATATATATGAAGTCTCAGAACCATTGTTTCGGGGAACAACGAGGCTAGGTGGAAAGGCTGCAGTTACAGCTGGCTCCGGGTAGGTACACACCTACGTGTTAAATAGGAATGCTTGGTCATTGACCCAAGCTGTCCATTTCTCTGACAGGTTTTAAATAAAATGTCCATCTTTAACTTTTTTATTTTAATATATAATCAGCTATTAAAAATGTACTTAAGTCTGATGATGAACAAAACTATTCTAATCATAGTTAACAATTTAAGGGTAAAGGTACTCACATATCTACTCCAGTAGAATGCAAAGGGCTGTGCCAGTTGACCGGAAGGAACTCTACCCTTCCAATCTGCTGGTTTTCTTGGGCTTTCTTAAAATGTGTTTGTAGCAGGTTCAAGGAAACACTTCGAAAATCATTAACTAGAAAAGAAAATCAACGTACGCATCAACAGCGAAGCAACTAATACTCAGACTCTGGGTAACTCAAGCAAACATGAGCAGCACCTGCTGTGCCGCCTTGGAACACAGGCTGACTGCAGACACAGTAAATAGCCTAAGGAAACTAAGACACTCAGTTAGGAGAAGTTTATCTAATATACAGCTTGGGTTTATCACACAAAACACTGTATAACAGAATGGTTTCTCTTTTTAAATCACATGACTCCACGTCAAGAGTCTTGTAGTCATGTTCTTTCCCGATCTCTGGCTGTTACTGCTTTCCTGTGTGTATGATTTTCCTATGTGTGTTTGATAGATGAGTTAGCTAGCTTGTCTATCAAAATGGCTCAATAAGTAATGGTACCTGAAGACCTGTGGACCCATGTAGTAGAAACAGAACTGACTTCTCCAAGTTGTCCTCTGACCTTCACAAATGTGCTATGTCACATATGTGCTCACATACAAATACAAAAATGTAATTCTTTAAAATTTAAAAGTTTTTTTTTTAAAAAGAAACAGTTTAAGAAAGAAAAAGACAGCAGGGAGTAGCAGTTTACACCTTCAGTGCCAGCACTCAGGAGGCAGAAGCAGGCAGAACTCTGAGCTGAGACTTGCTGGTCATCGTCAGGCAGTGTTACATAGTGAGAGCCTGTCTAAAAAGACAGACAGGCAGACAGACACTCCTGGAATGGAAATAGGCTAGTAAACTAATTGGGAAGACAGCTACTCAAAGTAAAAATTTCCTGGTTTTTAAAAGCACCCATTAGCCAATAATTTACATTTATTTCTAAAAAAATTATTTTTAGAGAGGTGTAGTGATACCTTTAATCCTAGCACTTGGGAGGCAGAGGCAATCAGATCTCTCTGAGTTCAAGACCAGTTTGGTCTACAGAGAGAGTTTCAGGACAGCCAGACAGAGATCCGAACCCTCTCTCAAAAACCCAAAACAAAACTAAGTTATTTTTACTTTACTCATAGTGTGTTCTGCCCGCATGTGTGTCTGTGCCACATGCATGCACTGCCTGCAGAGGCTCAAAGAGGGCGTCAGACCCCCTGGGACTGCCCTTGAGAGCTTGCAGCCAGCCATGTGGGTGCTGGAACCAAGCCTTGATCTTCTGAAGAGCAGCTAATGAGTGCTTTTAACTGCTGAGCCTTCTCTCCAGCCCCTAATACTTTAGATTTTTGGAAAACACACTAATCAACCTTCTTATCACATCAACCTCAACCTTGTAGAATATAATTCTAGTCAATTCAGAACCAAGTGGAAGGGAATTCCCGAGTGGGACAGACTTTGAAGGTACTGCATTCAGACTTAAGCTGAGGTTTGTCAAGGTTTGCTGTGCTGTGTATTACAGCACTGCTAAGTCTCTCTCATTCAACTCCCATCTTTACAGTTCTCTCTAAATGGCATTATAAAAAGGCTGGTTAAATCACAGGAGAGTTTCACCAGGCTTACAGGCTTATTATTCACTCACAGTAAATGAATACTGGTTAAGAGTATTAAGTCTCCGGAAATTACTAACCCTCAGGTCTACATCCTTAGCTCTACAAATCTTCTTATGTTCTTATGACAACAGACCAAAGACAATGTTTGATCCTGCTCACAGGAGATAATTCTCCTCAAATGAGCTATCTTACGTGGCTTCACAGACCTACCACATTGAACAATGCTTCGAAAACGGAGATCACAAGCTGGTCCAATCCCATGGACTACAAACACTAAGTGATCTATTTGTAAAGGTTCCCCTAGAAATAGAATTAAAATGAAAAAATTAGGAACAGATTATTAATATAACAAAATTAAAGTAAAAATGGATAGGTTAAAAGGTACAAAAGTCATATTTAACTACTTAATAAAACATTAATTTTACTTTCTAACTTTTTACTTTTTGGTGACACTCACATGCATGCACTGAGGGCACTCACTTATTACTCAGAAGTAGTTCAATTGGTAGAGTGCTTGCCTAGCATACAAAGCCCTAGGTTTTTGCTTATTTTGAGAGAAAATCTCACTATGTTGCATAGGCTTGCCTGGAGCTCACTCTGTAGACCAGGCTGGTCTCAAACTCACGGAGATTCACTAACCTCTGGTGAACCTGCGATTCATACACACTACCATGTCCAGGGAAGCTTAGATTTGATCCCAGTATCACATAAAAGAATCAAAGTAGGGCTCACCTCTGCTATCGGCACACAGGAATGGTTGCAGGAGTATCAAAACTTTAAGGTTATCCTTAACTATAAATTGAGTTTAAGACCAGTCCTAACCTACCTGAGACCCTTTGTCAAAAAACAAGAACAAATGAAGTGATATTAGTCTTAATTTAGAATGAACCCACATAATTAAAGAACATTTTTAATCCTCCAAAGTAATACCAATCCAAAGAAAAACGCCACAATTTAAAGAATAAACCAATGTCGGAACAGAAGGAAAAATAAAGGATTAACATTACCACAGTGAATATCAACAGGGATGCTCTCAACGCCTCTTTTTACTGATCTTGGCCGACCTTGCTCAGTGGATGTTGAACCCCATTCATCAGACCCTGTGATTGGCTGGTAATGCACCATGAGCTTAAACAGAAAAGATCAGAGCAACAGTCTACATTAACTTGTGAGTTAATGCATTTTGAATGACAGAAACACGTTTTCACATAACCAAACCTCAACTGGAGCTCTGACATGCTAGTCCTGTAGCCTAAGGTAAGAAGCCTGACATTAAAACACATTAAACTAACAGAGCGGATGGGCCAGCTCTGGGGGTGCATGTTTTTAAACCGCGCACATGGGAGGCAAAGGCAAGAACTTCTGTGAGTTTGATTCAGCTAGGTTTACACAGCTAGTATGATCTACAGTGAATTCAAAGTCAACCAAGGCCACACAGTGAGACTCTCTTAAAAAATAAACTATACACGACAGACAGACATGCCTACATAATGTAGAGATCATTTTCCCTGAGAAAATTCATAGGGCCAGGAGGCAGCTCAGAATGTGAAGCACTCATTGCCATCAAAATACAGGACATTAGCTAAAGTCCCCAGAGCCCATGGAACAGTGGACACAAGAGCACATGAATCCATGAATCTTCACTCCAGCACTCTGATGCTGAAAGATGGGAGGCAGAGCACAGGATTCTGGGAGGTGGACAGAAGAAGCTTTAAGCTGGGTAGCCTGCTATATGCACCAGAGAACAATGAAGAACTCTGTCTCAGGCTAGAACAGGACTGACATTCAAAGCACGCTGCTCTATATGTATGTCCACATTCACACATACACTGTACCCAAATCATACACACACGTTATATACACACATACATCATATACATATATAGATGATTCTTACATACAAGCTGAATGGAGTAAATAATGACTATAAGCATTAATAACTTTATAACGGTGAGTCCAATATAAACTATGCCAAAGGTTATTCTAGGTGGCATCCATAGAACAAAAGAGCCATTGGTTTTCTTTAGTAATACATTGACCTTTGATCTAAATCTCAGTGACGAACTTTGCTTCACGTTACCTTTGGGTTGTGTAATACAATAATTTCTCTGTTTGGAGACTCTAGTTTTTTTTTCCATTCATCCAGAGTTACCGCAAGCATATATGTATCCTTAAAAGAAAATATATTTTATATTAGACTTTCTAAAACTTTTTAAAATCTAAACGTATTAATGAATTCTAATAAGAAAATCATTCTCCAACTTAACAAATTCATTTTAAAATTCTAGGTAGCACAGGGCTGGAGAATGTGTCCAGGGCCTTGCATATATCAGACAAGCACTTTGCCATGGAACTGTATTTCTAGCTCATTAACATCTTTTACCATGACCAGCAGCCACAGTGGTGGCCTCTCCTGTGATCCCCGCACTTAGAAAACTAAAACAGGAAGGTTACTTTGAATTTCAGGCCAACCTGGGCCACAAAGTGAGTTCCCAGCCAGCCAGAGAAACACAGCAAGATCCTATCTCAAAAAATGTAAAGTGCTTGCCTAGCATGCAGAAAGGCCCACATTTTATCCCCAGCAAAGTATGAACCCAGGTGTAGTGATGGGTCCCAGCCATCAAGGGGTCGGAGGCAGGAGTATCAGAAGCTGAAATCATCTTCAGCTACCTGTTAACTCTGAGGCTAGTCTGGGGTATGTGAGACTTTGGCTCAAGAAAAAAAAATGAAACATACTAAACAAACAAACACACAATAAATAAACCAGATTAAAAACAAAAATACTATTTGGATTCTATCATTATTCAATAACATCAATATCGATAATTTCAAGTTCAAGAAAACCCATATACTCCTCAGAGTAAAAGTAAGACAAACTGGGGCTGGAGAGAGGCTTGGTGGTTAAGAGCACTGGCTGCTCTTGTAGAGGACCTGGGTTCAATTCCTAGCACCCACAAGGCAGCAAACAAGTATTTATAGCTCCAGTTCCAGAGACTCCAATGTCCAATGTAGCCTTAAACTCAAGAGCTCCATCTGTCTCTGTTTCCCGAGTGCTGGGATTAAAAGTGCATACCACCACTGCCCAGCTACATTAAGATTTAAAAGGCACAATATAGTTTCTATAAAACTTGAAATATGAAATTACAACTTTAATCTGAAACTAACCTGCAGAGATAAATTACATAAAGTGTGACATAAAAGCAGGTGATCTTTTCCTGGAAGTTTCACATGATCTGTTAGAAGAATTCAAGACAATACTAGACGATAGGACAGAAAGAATGAGGAAGGCTGTAGGTAAACCGGAAGCAGAGGAATACCTCCAAAACTTGGCTGAAGCTCTCGGAGTAGGGGACGTACTTATTGTCTTTGTCTCCCTTGTAAAACCACGTGCACCGTCTCACTTCTGATGGTAGTTCATCCCAGTACACG
This sequence comes from Rattus norvegicus, assembly GCF_021556685.1. Classification (NCBI taxonomy): domain Eukaryota; kingdom Metazoa; phylum Chordata; class Mammalia; order Rodentia; family Muridae; genus Rattus; species Rattus norvegicus. The sequence continues at coordinate 74,372,795 of NC_141549.1, read as the reverse complement.
GCATACCGCATCCTCTCCCCGAGATGGACATCATATCTGCCCCCATCAGTGGGGACAACTCTCTCATTACAATCCTTTCCTATCACGAATCACAAAAGAGAAAAGAAGTACACGATGTCACAACGACTATCCCAAAACACAATTGTAAGTCCCAGTACAAACAATCACCTACGCATAAACAGGTTCTATCCGGCAACTCCGCAAATGGAGTCTGGACCCTATCTTTTTCTTTTCTTCTTCAGCTTCTTCATGAGCAATTTTTAGTATTTCAAACCAATTATATTTTAATGAAAAAAAAAAAAAAGAAATACTACCTGAACTTTTCTCCTTTTCTAAGACAATAATGCCTCTCGCACACTCACACACTCATACAGACACACAAACACACACAGAGGTTTTCTCGAGTTTTTACTTGAGGAATGGAAAGGCAAATTAATGACAATTATGATGCTATATCATCACTAACCCTTTGTTACACAGGAACAAAGGTGACATGTTAGTTCAATCTGCAGTGTGACACCTTACTCTCTACACAAACTTTCTGACTAAAAAGTAAAACACAAGCTTGAATACAAAAACTGTATTGGATAATTATGCAGAAACAACACAGTTTTAAAAAGATGAAAATGGGATAATTCTAAAATTTAATTTTAATAGCAATCACAGTCGGGGCTATTACTTGTTAGTTTATTAGAATCTGTTAAGAGTTACCAGTTTCTTCCTACCAGAGCCATGTGCTTCTTCCAGCTGCTGTGAATCTTCAGAGTTGAAAGGAATCCAGAGTTCCTTAGAGTCTATTACCTTACAATAAAACCAATGTGGAGAAACGGGTTCGTAGGAACTGCCAACATCCATGTCTAGCAGCTCGAAGGAACTACTGGAGTTTGGGGAGGGGGATGGATCTGACTGTGACAGCTGCTCCTGGTACGATTCCCCTGATGACATTTCGCTCTAGAAGACAAAATAAAAAACTATCAGGAGAATCATCTTGCCTCTATTGACACTAAATATTCACACACTCAAAAATCGTTTTTGGAAGCTGTTCTTGAAGCAACAAATTTTATATATATATAAATTATTTGGTGAGGGAAACAAAATGTTCCGCTCCACCATTCGGCACTGAGCTCCCAATTCTCCAAAGAAAACTAAAAATGTTTAATCACACAACAAGCTCTTTAACAAACACAGAAATTTCAAGAAACTGATTGAAACAGGATATTTTACCACAATTTTCAACCTAAACGTAGCACCAAAGGCTGAAAATTTCCTACTTCCAGGTGTGCCATTTAGTGTGTCATACATACAGTGAAACAGGTAGGTTTAAGGCCCCCGGGCTGTATTATGCATTTCTATTGCATGCACATTTACATAACTATTGGAATCTTAATATACAGAAAATAGAACTAGTCGCTCAAGAACCATTTTGGCTGGCACTGCCAGTGTGCTTCAATACGGGCTGTGGTACATTTAACGCCCAAACAGAAACTTTGCCTGCAGCCATAGCTGCGCACCGACCCACGAAGACAGAGAGCCTGAGTTTCGGGTGAAAAGTAGCAAGTGACCTCAATCGCCCCCGGGGAGAAGGATGACAGGCGAGTTCCCACCTATCCAACATTAAGGCACCCGGCGGACTAGCGCTGCACACGCAGAAGTAGAACCCAAAGCCCAGGGTGGGAGACAGACGAGCGGCGTCCTGTACCAGGCACGGTCCGACCGCACAGCTCAGGAACAAACGCTCCCAGGCCTCCCCGTTATCCTCCGGAGACCTCGGCCTGCCCTCCTCACCCGACCGGCTCCGAGTTTGGGATCTAGTCTCCCCCTGCCCCGGCCGAGAGCAGCCGAGCCGCTCACGGATGCCCTGAGGTACGGTGCACACTGGAGCCCTCCCCCACCCCGACCTGGTTCGCCCGGCCCGGGCCCCTGCGCGGACCTGGCTTCGCTTGTCCGCGCCGCTCGCGCTCTCAGCCCTTGCGGAGGGAGCCGAGACACATCCCTGCTGCAGCCTACCTCCCAAGCCGGGCGGGGCGGGCAGACGGGCGGAGCCTGTGGCCGCGCCCCAATCCCGCACCACGGGCTCCTCAGCGATCCAGCCGCGAGCAGTGAGCCCTGCGGAGTCCGCTCACCCGGTTCAGGGCCTGAGGCACAGGAGGACCTGCCGAAGTGTCGCGAGATGTGCGGGGGACTCGCGCGAGATGTAGCTCCTCCTGCGGGCAGGCGTCGGCCGCCGGGCACGCGCCGGGCACGCGCTGGTGGCGTGGGGAGCACGCGCGTGGCCGTCGTGGGGCTGAGGCTCTGAGGGAGGAGCTGAGAAGACGACGTGTCGGGACCCACCAGAAATCGGTGCTTCCTCGAGGGGAGTCGGACGTCTTGACCCCTGGTGGGTCCTGTCAACACCCGGTGGGCAGGGCTAGGGTGACTGAAGGGTCTGTCTGACAGGA